>NC_139042.1:129654924-130004924 GCF_965140915.1 Aythya marila
CATGTCATGGACATTGTCTGTCCAGGCTGTCTGTCTTTCCTCCTCATGGCACATTGTCCCACCACCATCCACTGGAGTAGCTCTGGAGTGCAGGAGACTCGCGTGCTGTGGTTACTAGCTGGTTGTTTGCCATGCAGTCTTTTACAGGATAGCTGCATAGAGAATTAGATTATAACTCACTTAATCGTGAACTTCCGTGTAATTTTTCTTGCTGCCTCCTCTCCCATTAATGGCATTCTTACATTTGAAGGACCAGAAAGGTTATGCTATCAGAAAGAATTGTTCTTTTCTCCTTGTGCAGGCAGCATCTCTTAGGCATGATAGCTGCCTTACAGCCAGCATATGACCAGGGAGTTGCAAGTTTTAATGTGCTGTTATTAACCCTGGACTGGGGACTCCTTTGGTGATAACACTGTAGATTCAGTACTTGGGCTGTGCAGATTTTAACATAAAATATTATGATCGGTCTGTCTGTTTGCCCATCTGTCTATCTGTCCATCTATCTAATTGACCTACGCATATGCTGGAATCACTTGGGGAAGGTCAGTGGGAGTTCAGAATGACAGAAAAAAGGTCAATTTTTGCGTGTGTACATGTGTTTCTCAAGCTAACTGATGAGGCGTCTTGGCACAGCGTTTCAATTTAAAGAGACAGCCCCGTCCGTTTGGAGGATGTGAATGCCCTTCTTGTGAAACACAGTAAAGAGTTATTTGCGAGAGGTGACTTTTTTACGGCTTTTCCAATGATAATGTTGCCTTGCAAATATCTCCAGTGATTCTGCTGAACTTGTCAGAGATAAGGCAGGAATGTGTGGCAGGGTCCAAGATTTTGTTTGTGTTTAATTAGGACATCTGTACGTTCACACACCATGTGAAATAAAGAAAGAGAGAAGCCTTCTCGCCGCGGTGAAAGGGGGCTGCGTGCACGCAGTGGGGACTCGGGGTGGTGCGTGACAGGGTGCCTTTGCAGCGGCTCTGCTAGATTCACAGCGCAGCGAAACAGCTTGGAAACGTGCCACTCGGCAACTTGCCGTTCAGTCCGGTACCGAGCACGCTCTTTCAAATTCCATTTTTTTTGTGGATGAGCTGGATCTCGGGCCCCCCATGCCCTCCCCGGACATTAAGTTCAGGGCTGGGTTCGCGGTGCAGGGCTGGGGTCCATCCCATGCTCAGAGCTGCCGATGGGGAGGGAGCCGCCTGATTTACAGCAGCAGCACCAGTTCACAAAGAGCCCATTAGGCAGGCGGAAGTCCCTCACAGGGTTACGAACCAGACAGTCTATACCAAGGCAGGTCAAAGGGTGAGCTTACTGTTTACTGAATCTGTAAATAGCTAATTATTCAGCTCAGCAACAGGGCGAAGCCCCACATAGGATGTAAGTCCCCGGCAACTCAATGTTATCTAGCGCTGAACTGATTTTAGGTCCAAATATCCCTTGCAGTAGCAAAGCGGAGCTCTCCGCACTTTAAAACCTTTTAGGGCCTCGGCACAATACTGTGGGACCATTAAGGAGCCCTCACGTGCCAGAAGCAGTTTAACAGGCCTGGTGTTGGGCACTTAATTGTGTCAATAATTATTCACGCATTAGCACCAGCTCCTCCTTAAAGTGTAGACTGCAGTGACTCATTAAGTTATTACTGGTATTCATTACCAGTAAAATTAGCCTTTTTTCAAAGTGCAAAATTTATGTTTTATAGAAAAATATTGTTAGGAGTGCAACAGCTTTGCTCTACTCCCTGCTTGGTGTGGATGAAAACAAGACTATATGGAGATGAAACAATATTTTTGTCCTGAAAAAGGCCATCAGATTAAGAAGAAGTAAAATGGGAAAGAGCCTCGTGCTTTTATTTATTTATTTTATTTTATTAATTTTATTTTTTTTTTGGGGGGGGGGGAGGGTAGGTTGGAGGGTCAGGTTATGTACTTAAAAAGTAGGATAAGGGAAAAGTCACATTCCTGCCTGGCTTTGGCTGTGTGTGTACATGTGCTGTTTTCTCATACAGAGATTGAGAAAGATGCACAGTGTCTTTTGATTAATAAAGTGTTAATGTATATGCAGCTGTCTTTATGTTAAATGCTTCCTGGTGCACTTTGTTTCTTTAAATGCTGATCATTTACAGTGAGCGTGTACAGTATATATGCCTGGAGGGAGAGCAATTGTTATACAACTCTTTAATCCGAACCATGATTAAAACCCCTTTTGTTCCTCCCTCCCTGCATTACTCCAGCCTATCATCTTCTCTGAGAAATCATTTGGCAAGTAGATACGTGTATATTTTAAGAGAATAAGTCCTTTAGAGAATCAGTTTTGCTTTTGTTCTGCTTTTGGAACTTAGTTTTTTGCATTTCAATATGCAGCACTGTTCAAAAGGCGTAGGAGGGTCATACCCATTTTTTATGTGAATAAGGTATAATTGAAATATGATGTATGCAGATATCATCACTTCTACAGTAATTATCCAGATTGTTTGTTTAGTGGGAACATACTTTCAAGTAGGGGGTGGTCAGTGGCAATCATGTTGCGTGACATAGCTGGGAGAAATGGCAAAGAATATGTAAAGTCTCATACTGTGAAATAGTACGTTATGCCGAGACTGTCTACTAGGGGGAATCATTAGGAGTTTGGAAGGTGAGGGCCGCAGCGATTTCATAGAGAAATGTAAAACAGGACTGGGAGGCTTGTGCTCAGATCTTCGGGAGCGGCTGGGGTTTAGCATTCTGTTTCATGTGGAGACCAGCAGTTAATATGGTCCTTGTTGAAACTTGAAACAGCTCTATTAGTAGCTTGATTGGGGAGAGGAGAAGAGACCAAGAGTAAACAAAAATGTGCGGTCTAGAGATGGGCTTAATTGTACACAATACATCTTGCCTCTGTGCGGCTTATTCTAATCACTCCAAATGGCAGCACACACGCACGCACACACACACAAATTTGATCTGCTCAAGCAGATAAAACTGCAATGTGTATAATATTGCCAGGCTAGAAGGAAAAAAAATGGACATCTGTTTAACAATTCTCTATTGTAGACAGGATCATAGAAACACTGTTGCCTGCCTGTCGTGTTCAATCAAAATGAATAAAATAGTGATTAAAAAAAAAAAAAATCAGGCGGAAGAGAGCCTTAAAGTATTTGCTTACACTTTTTTGTTTTAATTTCAGCGGCATGATGATGAGGGGGAATCCCAGGGGCAGGAGGAGGTTTCAGTAACAGTGAAGGGAAGATTTTGTTTTGTTTTGTTTTATCCTCAGCACAGCCGAGAGAGGCGAACAGCAGTCGGAACTAATTGTAGCTCGCTCAGGAAAGTCTTCATTAGCACTTGCCACACATGGTTACCAGATGTGCCGAAGAAGGGGTGGGAGTAGGGGGGAAGGGGTATGTAGAGAATGGGCTACACACTTAAACCTAATAATCTGTCTTTTGTTTTCAGGTCTATTGTGTTGGGGAGGGGAAGAATAGAGAGAGGGAGAAATCCTGGCTGCTTTTTGCTGCAGCCAGTCCCTGTTAGCTGAATGGCATTCCTTGTCTCACAGTCTCCTCCAAGGAAGGGGAAAAAAACCTCAATCACGGCCAAGTAAAAATGAATTTATTTATTTGTTTGTTTGTTTGTTTGTTTTTAGGCTATCAGTGAACTATTATTCCATTGAACCCAGCAGAAACTATTTGGATAATCAAGCTGGTAAACCACTACCTTTCTGGCCAGCTTGTGAATTTGATCTGGGTTTTTTCTGTGAGCTTGTTGGGCTCCCAAAGCATTGATGGGGGCTGATGAACTGTCCATTCCAGTACCAGCAGCATCGCCTTAGTTCACGTTCACTTTGCTAGTGAGTGTGAGTATTGGGCAGTGAAGCCAAGTCCGGAAGGAAGATAGGAGCTATGTGGTCCTGTCGGTTAGCCCTGAGGGTGTCATCTCCGTCATCTTCTGCCTGTTCCTATGAAAAGGAAAAACACCAAAAAACATCTCCCATATGTAGTGGCTGTTGCTGCTGTAAACCAAACCATGGTCTTGCAGCCCATGTAGATGATTTTCACAGGAACTGGTGTTAATTTTACTGCAGATGTTATTACAAATGTTACTCACTGCTCTTTGGGAAAAAAGAGCCCCCCTTTATCCCCCACCGAACTGGTGACCTCCGGGGGGAACCTTCCCAGCTGTCCCCACCTTCCTTCTCCCCCCTCCCAACCCCCAGTTCTCCAGTTCTGTAGCAATGCAGCTTCTTTTCCCTCCATCTCTGAAACCTTCCCTGCAGGGTGGTAGTTTTCCATACTGGCATCGTGTGCGCTTGGATGTCCTCTTTCTCTCAGGTCTCACCTCTTCATCCCAGTGACAAGGGAGCTTCACAGTATTTGGATGACAAGGCAGAGATGATTCTTCAAGTTCTGAATAATCAGGCCTGAAGGTTTAATTATGGCACTACACATGATGTGCACAAGATTTATCACTCTGGTCATGTGAGAGAACAGCACTAGATGAACTTTTACTAATTAAGCACTCTGTTTCCCTTCCTTCTTGAAACTGCAAGGAGGTATAAACGTGGCAAATCACTTATGCTGAAAAGAAATGAAGACATTTTTGGAATCTTAAGTAATCTCAGTTGAACCTAAATCTTGTGGGCCCATCCTTGTTTTATCCAGCTCAGCTTGCCAGTCTGTAATCTCATCATGCTCTGGAGCCTGGAAACGTTCTTGCTCACAATCTCAAAGCAGAGCAGATGTTGCATAAATAGAAAATAGGTTCTATGCACAACCTAATCTAAGCACAAAGCACAGAAGAAGGTTTGGATGAGTGTAAGCTAATCATGACACAAATCTGCTATACTTTGGGACTCAGGACCAAATTATTATTTTTTTTTCTGATATATTCTGCCTACCAGATTTCAGATATGCTATTCACTTTTTTCTGAATGGCAACTCCCACCTGCAGCTTTTTAATATTTTGAAAACAGGTTAATATCAGTCAAATGGCTGGTAAGAATTAATCTATTCTATTCCTTCTTCCGTGTTTAACTGACTTCTCCATCCAGTAATCTTGTTTTCCCAGGTCCAAATTAATCAAAATCTAAGAATCCTTCTTTCATGTTTCTTCAAGGGAAATAGGAAAGCCAAATTGCTTAGCTGACTTAGTTGTATTCACCTTTCCTTCTGCAGAATTGTAGTGCCTCCTTCAACCCTGTTGAAATTGGTTGGATCAACTGACTAGATTACACAGTCACCGAGTGTATGGCTTCCCTACAGTATTTTCTCTGCCAGAGAGGCCCAAGGAAAAAAATGGAAAAATTAACCTATTTACCATCCTAACTTTGCAGTAGCTGCTATTCCATCAGTTGTTTTCTTTAATAAAATTAAGTGCCACATTTGTGATTTGTATAATGCTATCCCACGTTATTCACAAAAGAATGAACTGTGGTCATGCCAACACGCAATATGTAGAGACAATATCTCCACTTACAATAATTCTTGATTAGAAAAACAAACGCTGCACACTGGATATTTTTATCAAATTTTTATTCTTCTGGAGACATCAATACTTTTTTTTTTTTTTTCCAGCTGTTACCACAGAATGTGTTTCACATGTATGTGCTATGGCATACATAGTGAGATCACAGACATACACAATAGATATAATCAGAGTTGATTTTTATTGTGACATATTCTGCAAAGAAATTAAGTAAAATTGTAAATGGCTTCTATCATTCCGGTGCCTGTGCTCTCAGGTCAATGAGTTTTCAGTTACTTGGGGCTTCAGTAATACTTAAAAGACTTTCAGGAATTTGACACAATGAATGTAACTTTAGGGC
Source organism: Aythya marila (assembly GCF_965140915.1). Taxonomy (NCBI): domain Eukaryota; kingdom Metazoa; phylum Chordata; class Aves; order Anseriformes; family Anatidae; genus Aythya; species Aythya marila. The sequence continues at coordinate 129,660,721 of NC_139042.1, forward strand.
TTTCTTCATAATATACTTTAATTATTATAAGTTAATTATTTAAACGTTCAATTAATGTGGAGATGGAAAGCAGAATGATCAGATTTGCTTCCTGCTTTTTGTACATTTCCACGCTGAAGTCAAGGTTTCAGGCAACAAGGCAAATATTTTTATGCAGATGCAAAACTAATCAGCCAAACATGAAAATATTCCTACGGGATTTCCTGGAGGCCTTGCTGGGGATACTGCAATGCAAATAATATATAATGTAAATAATAAATAATATAGCATGAGTATTGTACAGCAATAGGATTCAGTTAGGGACCAGAAGTGGTGGGTAATCCATGTGAACTAGCACTACCAGCCTTTTTATGGTGCTCAAAATTGCATGGTTTTGCGGTTTTGCTGCCTGGATCTCCTATCATGCTTTTTTTTTTTTTTTTTTTCTCTTAAAATGTTCTTCTATAATGTACTCCGTCAAAATGCATGCCTCCTCAAAGATGATGTCATTTAAGCAGAAAAGAATTGTAAATCCTTCTTTGTCCTCCTGTAGTTTTTTTTTCAGGGTAGCCAACTGAGCTCGAACTACTTCTCTTTCCAGTGTGATATATAAGTAATCAATATGATTTATTGTCGATATGCATATCAACAGTACTCTACGTAATTAAGAGAGTAGCCAGCACCGCTCTGATGCTATGCAGCAATTACATATGGCATCATTTTTGCTCTCTGTGATTTGCAATTTTACCAATATAGAACAAGCAATTGAAATGACAGGCAGGGAAGTTTCACTGTAATGTTAGGAAAACCTAGGACAGCAAGTTTACTGGGGAGAGAACAAATAGCTTTTCTGCTTTCTGGGGTAATTACTTGAATACAGAATGCAGTGCAGCAACATGAGGCCCATCTTTTGTCACCTCAAAATGGGGTGCCTGCAGCATGCTGTCCGGGAGGAGCCCGCGGGCTGTGCAGGGCCCCACGCTGGCATAGGAGATTGCAGCTCGCTGCATCTGCTGGTGGGGCAGAGCAGCCTGGTGCTCCCAGCCTGCGCAGACTTCCAGCAAGTTTCCAGCTCTTACAGTGGGTTTGCAGGTGTTGGCTGTAACAGGTTTCAGAAAGGTTTGGGACCCAGTCATCTGTCTCTTGCTGGGAGTTTTGCTACAGTGGGGACCAGAGAGAGAGCTAGGTTGATGCTCTTTTCTTAGGTGCAAAGGAAGGTGTTGATAAGGGATAAAGCATCATAGCATGAATACCTCTTCCCCCACACTTTTTTTTTTTTTCCTTCCAAATCTTCTGAGAAAGATATAGGGTGTGATTGATACAATAGTGCTTAACTTTGTAATTTTTAACGATTGGGACATTTACAGTTTCACCATACACATGGGAAGAAATGTAACTATGAAATAAAAGGCATTCTTGACTAAGTTTATTTTGTTTTACTTGATTCTGTTTGTGATGAAACAGAATAGCTTCTCAACACTATGCTTGCTATTTTATCATGAAGCTCACAATGTGTAATGTGTCTAGTAAAACCCTGTTCTGAGATTCTATGATTATGTGAGAATTTCAACCTCCCCTAAAAGTAAGTTTTTCCTCCAATGAATTTCAGAGAAAAAAAAAATGAAAATCTGACCTCAAGAAGTGACAGAAAGTTGAAACAAAATGGTCTAAAATGCATTGGAAGGTATTTGTGTATAGTTGTTTGTGTTGGTTTTTTTTTGGTTGGTTGGTTGGTTGGTTGGTTGGTTTTGGGGGGGGGGGGTTTCTAAACATCATGCTTTATGGCAAATCCTATGACTTTAAGTGCTGGTCTGATGACTTTTGAGTAGTTGGGGCTGGTGGTACCTAAAACAGCCTTCAGATTATCAGAACTCTCCTTGGGTTGTTTGGCTTCTTGTATCCCAGTACTGCATGCATCTTCCTGCGGGTTCTTTCCCTTTCTGTATGCTCTTGGGTCCTGGGTTGGGGCAGCCATCCCTTCCTGTGGCTGCGGAGATCCTGGCTTCCCTCTGGTCCCAGCTTCACCCCAAGAATGGAGCCAAAGCTGGCAGGAGAATGCTTTCAGTCCTGCCTTCCCCTCCCCTGGGCTCAGCTTCCATCGCTTCCCTGCATGTTGAGCATCTTCATTTCGATTTAGCCCAGGAACAGTGAGTTGTGAAGAAGTGCTTTTGCTTAAAATTTTAAGGAGAACAGAAAGCAAATGACATGAAGTATGAAGTAAGTACTTAAGTAAACGTTTTAATCTCACTTGGGGCAGTTTGACAAAATAATGAAAACATACCACATATGTATGTGTCTGCACACAATCATTGTCGTTGTCGTTTGCTTTTGTTGTCAGCAGAGTTAAGCAGCAGAACCTTTTAGGGAAGGTTGTGCTTGCGATTGAGCGGCAAGCCTCAGCTCGTGGCATGGGCACACAGACTTCGCTAAGGCAGCCTGTAGTGTCCAAGCCAAGCCGGGCTGCAGCCCGTAGTGTCCAAGCCAAGCCAGGCTGCTCTGCAGAGCCCGTTGGTTTTAATAACAGCCTCTGCATCTGAGCAAGTACCTGATCTTACACAAAATGAGAATCAAGATCTCAAATGCTAATTCTTTGGATTCATCTGAAAGTATAGCTTGCCAAATGTTAGCCTGTTTCTGATTCTTGAGGGAGCGGAAATGCTGTAGGATCACTAGCAATAGTGCTTTCTAGAGGTAACATTAACCATAGTGTAATCCAAACCAGAAAAAGAAATTGTGTCCCAACTTGGCTTGTATTCATCTCAAATCCTGTGCAGAAGTTTGAGTGCTTTAGCAAAATATTTTTCACCAAACAGCGTAACTATGATCTTCTTAATCAAAAGGAAAGAAGAACCAGCAGCAACAAAAATCCACATTGGTGCATCATCAGCTAGTATTGCTTAAAATATGTATATATTTGACAGCAATTTGTAGGTCATTTCTTGCCTTCTGTAAGCAAATTTCTTACAGTTCAGGAAATTCAGGATTATTTTCATTTTGATAAGAAAGGAACATCCATTCAACAGACAATAAAAGCTGTTTTAAACCTGTTAAATACTATGAAATAGATGTGTACGGCTAATTAAGGTATGTGTTGAATAGTAATTATGTCATCCTGAGGGATTTACAAATAGAGTCTAGTTAAAATTTGATTCAATCTTCTATCATTCACAGAAGGTGCAAATTATTATTCATTTAGTGTGCTCTGATTTCAGTTCTAAAGGTAATCCAGAAAAAAGGGAGAGGGATTTCTGTTTTATCAGCATTGTTTAAGAACTAAGATCCCTTAATTATCACACTGTACCAATAGCCTGCTACCAACTTACTGAAGCAGTCACTCAGCTTTGAAACTAACAATTTACCCTCCAAGCACAGAAAGATATAAGAAAAAGTGTTTAGTCAGCAAGCAAATATACCAAATTGTATGTTTTGGCTTTTGTTGGTGCTAATGTTTCTGAGCTGTGCAAACGTGAGTCACTTACACAATACCTTTCAATCAAATGCCTCAAAGCAAAGGAGACAGATTTCATAAGAAAGAAAGGAAAAAAAAAAAAAAAAAAAAAGCAAAAAAAAAAAAAAAAAAGGCAAAGGTGAAATAAAGCTACTTAAGATCCAATTCTCTCAAGCTTTTGAAACCTTTTTCCAGACTCTTTTTAAGGAACATAAGTAGACAATTTGCCTTACTCCTTTGTGTAATTTTTCATGATAGTAGTGAAGAATTAGGTAAGATTCCTGATCACCTTGTGAAAGTATTATAGGTTCTTTTACAAGGAAGTTACTTTTAATGACCTGAAAAGAAAAACTTTACTACATTTCTGGATTGTAGTAATTAGCCATTCCTGTAGTTACCACTAAAGCCGGCCTAGAATGAAAAAAAAAAAAAAGGCTTTATGAAATATTTTTACATCTTGAAATGAAAACTGTATCTTTCAAAGAAAATATGAGTAATTCAAAAACACCAGAAGAGTCCAGGAGCTAATGGTGGCATGGTAGAAACACGTTACATTTCTGTTCTGCCTGATTCAGAGGTCCAGCATCTAGCTGCTGTGACTTCTCTTCTGTGCATCTGCGCTGACAGAAAAAAATGGTCAAAACCAAGCATTTTCTTGATAATTTTTGCTGCATTTCAGTTTTTTAAAGCAGGAAAAGCTTTCGCCACTAAACTGTCTCACTAAACTTAATTTCTTCTATCTTAAAAAAAAAAAAAAAAAGATATATAAAAAAAAAACCACAGTATTCTAATTACCAAAGTTATTGAATATTAGTCAAGTTTTCCTCGAAACTAAGAATATGTGATCTGTGTAGTTATTTTAGTAGCTATTGTTCAGGCTTGTTTTTAAGTGTATTCTACTATACTTGGGCTGGATATATTTGTTGTGTCATTTTATTGCAGAAGGGCAAATGTTCTCCTGCACTATTTTTTACCATATATGCTTTCATACTGATATCACTGGGTCTAATTATGTATATTAAAGTGCTTTATGGGAATAAGGATTGTGTATCCCACCTTACGTAATGTCACCTCTCAGATGGAGTGTAGCAGCTGCCCAGCAGCTCTCAGAAATAGTGTGCAATTTGTTAAGTTAAACTTAAGCAAAGATGCTAGACTTTTTTGGAAAAAAAAAAAAAAAATTCAGAAAATAATTCAAAATTAACTACGTTCTCATCTTATGTTTCTAACCAAAGTGCCATTTTGGTAAGGTGAATTAGAAGAACCCACATTTTTTTTGGTTGGCTGGGTTGGGTGTTTTGGAGAGGCAAATGGCTTTGATGTATCCATTTTCCGTGCTTGCCCCATCACGTTTAATCTTCTGACAAAGCTGCTTGCTTACAATAAGGTTTGGAGCACTATGCACTGAAAAAACATGGTCCTAATTTTTGCTTGGAGTTTGGCAGAATATTTATACGTTTTCTTTCTTCTTTTTTTTTTTTTTTCTTTCTTTCTTTCCGCTGCTTAGAATGCTTTATAGAGTTAGGTAATACTGGAATAGATGTGAACAGGGTTCCCAGGTCTTAGCAAGATAAGAGAATGTTGCTTCATATCTGTGATGTGAAAAGAGATGAAGGGTCGGTGAGGTAGAGATACGTGAAATCTATTGCACACTTGGTAGGACCTGCAGAGGAAGAGTATTTCTCACAGGTGGCTTGTTTGAGTGGAGGGGCAGAGAGAGAGGCAGTTTCTAAAGGAAGGCAGAGGACTGGGAAAAATGTCAGGTAAAATCAGATAAATTTTTTGGCTTATTTGCTTAAAGAAACAGGTTCACGGTTTTGAGATAGTTACTGAGAAGAAGAGAGCACATCAAGTTGTCTGAGGGCAGCATTAAATGCTTTCCTGCTGTTGATGCTTTGGAACTTACAAAAATTTGTGGTCCTTTCTGGTTTTGGAGGGAGAGAAAGAGAATGGGATGGGCTGTAAGACACCATCGATTTGGGGAGATTGTACAGAAATACAAGGTGGTCTGGTGGGCACCAAGCATAGCTTAGCTGGGGCTTGCCTTGTCTTCCCACATGCCTCAGAGACATGTCAGAGATGGGAAATGTACTTGAGGTGGTATGGGCAAGATTTTAGGCCACCTGTCCCCAGCCAAAAGTTAGCTGTATGGACATTTTTCTTCTTGGCAGCAGGAGCTATGAGGATGGGCAAGACTTGATTTCAAGAACCAGAATACAAATGCCAAACTTGGCAGTAGTGGCTGGCTTGCTCTGCAAACACTGAAATAAATACTTCTCCTCTCCCTCCTAAGAAAACTTGCATCTGACTTTTATGTCATATAAATTGCAGGAGCTGCTGGCTACCTGGCTGTGCTGGCATTCAGGTTGGGAGTGGAGCAGACACCCCTACAGCTGCTTGTCCCTGCCATTTTCTGGGGATGTCTTAAGTGCCTTTTTTGTATCACTGTGGCAGCAGATATATTTGGTCACCACAGTGAGCTGTGTTGAACTTAACTACTTTTTTTCTTGACACATCAGTATTTGTATCACATTTATTCACAATTCATTCACAGCATTCTGGTGGAGATAGGGAATATGAGTTGGACCAGGGAGAGGTACATGTCTTGAATGGAAAGGAGTGATGGATCTCTCACAGGCCTGGGAGCCAGGGCTGTGAAATTAGGGCCTAAAATTCATAAGGTTGTGCCAGCTGTTGGATAAAATCTTGTTTTTTTGTCGGTTTTTTTTTTTTTTTTTTGAGTAATTAGAATACATTGAGAATGTGTGGCTAGTATTTTCCTCACTGGGCTGAAGGCTTCAAACTTACTTGCTTTACTAAGTAAAATTGAAAATCTTCTATCTTAATGGTCTCGAGTAGTGCCAGGGAAGGTTTAGATTGGACATTAGGAAGAATTTCTTCATGGAGAGGGTAGTCAAGCACTGGAACAGGCTGCCCAAGGAAGTGGTGGAGTCCACATCCCTACAGGCATTAACGAAATGTGTGGATGTGGCACTAAGAGACATGGTTTAGTGATGTCAGTCAGTAGGTCAGTTGGTGGTTGGACTTGATCTTGAAGGTCTTTTGCAACCTTGGTGATTCTATGATTCTATATTCAGCTGACTGAAGAAGTTGAAGCTCAATGTAAAACAGTTTGGCAGGATGCCAGTGTACAGCCTGAGGGAAGTCCCTTTGGACTTTCTGGAAGTCCAGATTTGCTTGCCATAGAGTAATAACATGAATGAACATGAACAACGGGCAGTCATTTTTCCAAAAAGTGCTGCAGTGTTTCCTAGTGAAAGTTTTACAATGAAGTTAAGCACCATGAAGCCTTTAACTGTACTAAAGAGCTACTGTCACTGGTCTATATGGAGGGAATTACTTTTTTTGCCTCAAAAAGTAATAACAACTTCAGCTTCAGAATTTGTTAAAAATCAGGAGGATTTTTATGAGAGAGTGATGTCTCTTTGGGACAAAGAGATGAAGAATTGCTCAATTGAACTTGCAATCTTGTAATAGAAATAATGGACAAAGGGCAAGATTGTCTTCCTACTTCTTAATGTGATGTAAGCACAGCCCTCTTTTACAGACTAGTAAGTGAGCTAAAGTTTTGGACTTGCACATTTAAAGCTTGGATCTTGCTTTTGCACAGAAGAGTGGAAGTATATGCAATAGCTGCTAATGCACATAAAATCATTTGTTACTGAGTTCCTAATACTAACAGATTTCAAAACTCACACTTGCATTCTGGAGCTGATGGAATGTTTGAGGGATTTACATCTAGCAGAATTTGCCTTCCATGTAATTTGGATGTAATGACTTAGTGTAACACAGGCAAAAGGGTTTCTGAGTATGTGACTCCTTTTCCATGGCACAGTAGGCATTTCATCTTAATTTTTGGTTACATGCAAAGAAATCAATATGTAAAGCAAAAGTGAACAGATACTGAAAAGAAAAGCATCAGAGATGTTGAATAGTCATTTAGTGGGCTGGCATTTAAAGCTGGCGTATGTTTCTGAGTGCAAAAGGGCTTCAGAACTGGGGTGATTCACAAACTACTTCTTCCCTTTCAACAGCTAATTCAGAGGCAGCAGGTGTGTGAGCAACCCCCTGGAAAGAGAACTAAGTGTAGTTTGTGACAGATTTGAGTGGAGATGATCCCAAGCTGAAAGTCAAAAAGAAGGATCTTCGTTTCAGTTCACCGAGCGATCTGGAATTTTATTCCAGCACCTAACACAGGTAAGAGGCTTCTACAAAATGTGGATCTCCTTTTTCCCAGGCATTAGAATATGTGAATTCATCAGTAGTTTCAGGTTGTGAAACTAGCAACATAGTGCAACATACTAGTACTGGCTTCCTGGTTCTATTATTGGGCCTTCAGATAACTATGTTGGTAAAATCAAGTCATGGAGCCATGGTGCTTTTGTCAGCAATCCTACAGTAATAAATGTATATGTAGAATATGTTTGGGACCAGAACCTAAGACTTCGAATTGACTCACTTTCCATCAGAAATCCACAAACATGTCCAAGAGTAAAAGAACTGTATCGTAAATGTTCATTTCCATATATAAGAAATTCCATTCCAGGAGAAATTTGACTTAAACAATAGGTCTAAATCAAGATGTTAAATGTTGTTGGCTCTTGGACCCTTGCTGAAACTGGTTCCTGAAGAAAGTAAGTTTGGTTCTGAACTGTGTTGCTGTTACAAGAAAAACAAAGCAAAACAAACCAAAACTTTGAAACTGCAGCATGCTTATTGAAATGTTACAGTTAGACACTAGGGATCTGGCCAAGAGAGAGACTACCTGCACCATTCAGGCTGGGCCAGCTGCAGACAGCTGTGTGGCAAAATGATTTTTCTGGGCTGATGGGCAGAACTATTCAGGAAGGAAATGAGGGCTATATTGAACTGCATGTCTAAGATTCCCACACTGAAGCTTCTTCCTTGCTCCTTTTCAATCTCTATAAGCTTTTATATTTACTTTTAGGCATGAGCTGCCAGGTTCCTGGTCAGACCTGGGCTTTCGTTCTTTCTTTATAGAGGAAGAACTGTGGAGTCCATGTAGAAAGCCCTGCCAAGCTCGTTACTTGAAAAGTTATGTTCAGTGGGAGCGAGGGACATGCTCTGTGTGTATTTGCTGGAGGGACAATATATTTCAGATCATCGAAACTGAGGGCTCCTTTTCTCTGTCATCATTTTGTTGGGGGTGAACAAGACAATATGTGATTCTATTCTCTGTGGCTTAATTTCAGTCAGAGATAGGTCTTCAGGGCAGTAATATCCTTCTTCCTCAGCTGACATACCCTCAGGACCTCTGTACTGAGGTGTGGGCAGTGCATTGAATGTGTCCAATGTGTCCTATCCTGCCTCCGCACCCCCCACCCAAGTGCTGTTCCTTTTAAGAGACTGCATGATGCTTAAGCACAACAGTGTATGGCTTCTGCTGTCAGAGAAGACCCCCCTCAAAACAAGGAGCTGCCTCTGCAGCCAGGGTGCTTCCTTGGGGCAGCAGCCACAAAAGCTGCTTTCTGACAGAGAGCGTCCTTATTCCATAATCATTAGCCCTAGTGAAGGCATTTTGTGAGATTTAAAAATAATGAGAAAAAAAAAAAAAAGAAACTGGGAAAGAAAAGAGAAAGAGGGAAGAAACGGCCAAAAAGGAGAAAAGATCAGGAATAGTTGGGATTATCTCTGTGCCGTCTCTCAGGTCCAGTGACAACACAACTACAATGGGTAGCTTTCAGGACTGCATATGGTCTTCCTTCCGAGGGAGTTGATTAAGCGACTCCGGATGAAATTGAAATCCTGTGATTTGACCTTTGTCTGGCCTGGGAGGGCTGCAATTCGCATAACAATTTCCTTTTGTTCTTTGTTTGGAGTTATTAATCCAACATGAGCCTCGAATTAATCAGGGGTAGTGCGTTGTTACATTTCTAATTCACAGCTCCACTGCTTGTGTCTTTTTTAATTAAGGCCGAATGATAGCAGGCCTTAGCCCCTGATTGCAACACTTACTAACCACACATTGAGGGATGAAGAGGCTAAATAGGCAGAATGAGATTACTTCAAGGTTTCACTTAATTGTTTTCTTCCTTTAAGTAAAGCACATTGAATGAACATTGTTAATGCCAGGCTGGGAGTTTTTCTTTTATATGTGTGTTATGTGCATATGTGTATGTGTGCATGCTGAGGTGGGGGAGGTTGTGACGGGTGAAGTGAGGACTCAGAGCTCTAATGGCTTAAGGGTTTGTAAAATTGAAGCCTTCGGTTATTGATTTAAACCATTCCTCCCACCTCCCCCAAGGGGCGGGGGGGGGGGGGGGGGGAGAGGAGGGAACGACGACAGTAAAGGAAGAAGGCAGAGTAGAAGAGCATTAAACTTCAGTTCACCGCGTGGATTTGCTCGTATCCTGCTTGAACACATTTGTTTACATAGTTTTTCTTGCTGTTTCCTAGTGGTTCAAAGGTAGAAAATGCAGGAAAATTGAAGGCTATCAGAGATGCTAAAAAGAATTCCTAGGAGATGCAAAGCTCTTCAAAGCCAGTAAACAGTAATAATGATAATAAAGTAAAGGCAAGTTAGTTGTATCACACGCCAGATTTTGCTCATACTGAAGGATGTTTGAGTCATGTTTCAAAAGCTGTTTGCAAATTTTTATTGTTGGAGCAGTTCAGGGCCACAAAGGCGCAGGTGCTATTGCAGGGGAATAGTGTAGATGATCTCGGTTAGATTCATACTGTATAACTCAGCCTGTGCCAGCCACTCAGGATGCTGGAAAAGAAAATGCAGTGAATGCCCAGCCTTGCAATGTTTATTTGCACAAATAATTCAAAAAAAAAAAATTAATAAAAACAAAGATGGAGAGGGAGAAAGGGGGAGGAGGAGGGTGGCAGAAGGAAAGGACTGGATTTTTATGGTAGGATCAGACCTAGTGTTTTGTCTTTCTGTGTTGTAGTACATTGAATATGATTGTTATGGAGAAAGGTTAATATTTAAGGTCCCAGACCTCCAGTTGGTGAATATACAGAAATCCCATTGAATTCAAGTTGTGTCATGTGCCTGCAGTATCAGATAGAGCTCTGTAATTGTGGGAAACTAACTCTTTCTGAGTCGTTTCATCCACCCAGAGAGCTGGAGGGATGGGGCAAGTGTTTTCATGGAAGAGTTAATGTTTCTGTGTAGAATGGCAAGCCAATGTTAATCATACCAGACTGCACAGATACAGAGCACTGTTCTGACTCTAGCATGGAATATACAAAGCAGCAACGCTCTTCTTGCCTGAATCCTCAGTGCACTCTGCCTGATCCGTGCAGGATTATCTAAGAATGCAATGCTAAAGCCTCTAGATAGATCAGGCAAAAGTTACAGCATAAGCTCCAGAGGAAAATACTGCAGGTAAAATGTAGTTTTTTGAGATGAGCCTGAAAAGAACAGGGTATATATATTCAGAATTCCATAGAAATGTATATAATATCTGGAAACAAAAACAAACGAACACACAAATCTTTAGGCCTGGCTTGCAGTTGTTGTGGAGAAGCACCAATGACCAACGATTTCTTTCCATTCTCAGTCATGTCAACACAGGATTCACAATGAATTAGGTTCACAGGTTCAAAGCCATTTTCTTGACTTTACTACTCTTTTCTTACGTACTGCCTGATCTTCTGGTAGGTTGCCAGCTCCTGTACGGGGGGAGGTCAGTGGCGTAAGAAAATGCACTATGTTTCTTGGAGTAGGGCTTCCTTACTTGCAATTCAAGTACATTTCACATAGTTTTGTTTTTCAGAACCAGTTCTGATGCTGTTACAATGAAAAACATCTAATTCTGCAAGTACTGCTATTGAATCACACTTTGAATAGCAAGAATACTATTAAGTACGAGTAAGCACAACTGAATCTGACCAATAATCACTTATTTTTGTTTATTTCCATGTAAAGATTGAATGTTTCCAATTTGTCCCACTTGTTCTCTTTTTTTTTTTTCCTAGAAACCTCTGCAGACCAAAGCAGGTTTGTTTAGCAGACTCAATTCCCCAACTGAAGTGTACTTTGAGGGCCATTCTGTATCTTAAGTCTGCATGCTTTTTTGTTTGTTTGTTTGTTTGTTTGTTTTATTATTGTTTTGGAGGTTCATTGTTGTTGATTTAAAGCTGTCATATTATACGTCTCAAGGCTCTAAGGATGAATGGGTACCCCTACGTGTTTCTTGGATTTTTCAAGTAACATCTTAAAAGCCAGTGTCTCATTTGTTCTGTTACCTGTTTAAATCCATCATGACACTGGTCCCTAGAATGGGCATATCTGGGATTGATTCTAAAATCTGCTTCTTTTCCTTCTTGTAGAGTGTTCATCATGAAGGCATTCAGCACCTCTCCTCAAACTCATACCACTTAAGCACTCTGAGATCCTTAAAAACAAAATAAATTGTATAAACATGATAGTTTGGTGGTGATAGGTTGGTGATAGGTTTGGTTGTGGCATTCCCTGGCAGGGCAGTGCCACCAGCATTGGGGCCCAGCGGGGCAGGGGGAAAGGCAGCAGGGAAAAGGGGAGAGAGCAGCACCACGCTCATGGCAGTGCCAGCTCTGAGTGAGACCGAGACTTTGTGGAATAATCTTTATTTATTTATTTATTTATTTATTTATTTATTTATTTATTTATTAATTAAAGGGAAATGTATGCCCTGCTAGTTCTGCCGAGGTGGCAGCCTCTTGCAGGGTGTGTGGGAGGCTGGGGACTCTTGGGCCTTCCTTTTTTGGGGTCGCTGGGGCCTGCTGTGCGAGTGGTCCCTGCCCCAGTGAGAGTCCTGCTGCCACTGCCTGCTCCGTCTCCTCCAGCATCTCCTCTCACCCCCTCCTGTCCTGGCAGAGAGTCCTGCTGCCTCCACTGCCACTGCCTGTCCTGGCTCCTCACGGGTCTCCTCTTGGCCCCCCAGGATGGGTGCAGCAAGGGGCTGGCTGTGCCCCCCACGAAGGATGGCTCGTGATGTGCTAGGGAGCTCCTCTGTGCTGGGACCTGTAGTGTAGTAGGAGGATCCTGGGCTGGAGTTGAGAGTTACCCGTGAGGAGGTGGCAGTGCGGGGGGTGGCCACGTGTCTGTCCTCTTGCCCCCTGGCAGTGTAGGCGCGGTGGAGGCCCAGCCGCCTCCAAGCCTGCTCGCTGCACAACGGTGTTGATGATGCCATGGACAAGCATCGCTGCTCTGTCCACGAGGCCAGGCTGCAAATGCTGGAACAGGGCTTCGCTGTCCAGCCCCAAGAGGCACAGGGCTACCAGGACAAAGTTTTCGGCTAGCATTGCCTGCCACCACACCGTCCCAAAGATGACTGCCAGCTCTTGGCATAGCCAGGGCAGCAAGGGGTTGAGGATCTCCCGGTGCTCCTGGAAAAGGGCTGCCCAGAGCTCGGGTGGCAGAGCAGGCACCGGTGGAGTGCTGAACTCCGTGTCCACAGCCCCCTGCTCATCTGGCACCGGCATAGCGGGTGGATGGGGTGCCTCAGGGCTGTGGGAGATGTGGCTGGCGAGGGGTCTGGGAGCGGTGCCTGCCTGGAAGCAGTGTCTGCCTGCCCTGTGTCCTTGGGGCACACCTCACCTCTGCTGCAGCGAGCACACCTCGTGGAGCCCCGACTGCCTCATGTGGGCAGGGCTGGGGAAACACTGGGTGGTGGCTGCTGGGATGGGCGCTGAGAGACACTCCCAGCAGTCCCAAAAGCACAAGCCAGCACCCAAACTGACTGGTTGCTTGGCTTCCAAGCCTTGTGTACCCACGCAGTGGGAGTCTAGGCACAAGACAGGCTGGGCTGGGCCAGGAGCCCATATATAAGCCATGAGGGCCACGCGACACAGTCTGTCACTCAGTCACGTCACAGCCTGTTGCTCAGTGATGTTACTGTGGTCCGTCCCCCCCTGCAGCAGGCTGGCCGGCACCAGCAGTGAGGCATCCTCCTGTGCACCTGGGGCTACCGCAATGCCACTTCCACCCTCTCCCCTCTCCTTTTGTCTTTTGCTGGGTACCGGCATTTCCTGGCAGGCCACGAGGCCTGGGCCGTGTCTACCCAGAACACTGTCGGGTGCCCTTGTATCTCCCCTTGTCCTGTCCAAAATACCAGGCGAACTTGTTTGAAAGCAGTTTCCAGAGTTTCAGAGAACTCCAGACCTTTCTTGCCCATTTTTTTTTCATTTTAATCATGCCTGCAAGATCCACAGATCTTTAATATGCTGCACCTTTTCCTTTTCTTTCTATTCTCCTTTTATACTATTCATTTGACACTAATGCATAGGTCTGTATTTTCCCCTGATTAAATTAACTCTACCTGGTCTTGAGCTTATGTGTCCCCTGGATCTGCATCAGCAAACTGTAAATTTTTCGCTAGCGAGTTATGTGGAAACAGTGTTCAGCACTATCCGAGTTTTCATCACCTTGTTTCCAGAATGCTTGGTTAGTCCTTCCCTCATTCCTCTTCTGCAAGCAAGCATCACCCTGGTCCTTTTTGGAATCTGTTTTATTGGCAGTTTAGGAATCTCTTTCTTCCTGGCTTGGGGAGTTTTCACTTGGAATCACTCTTTCCATACTTTTTTAGCCACTGAACCTCAAGGCAGGACCCACTGTAATAAAGCCCCTGTCACAATGACTGAGAGTGCCTGAGGAACATCAGATATGTTCATGGGACTCTATTCAATGCTTTCCAGGTTCCTCTGGGATCTGGTACGTGTAGTAACTAAGCCACTCTACGTCATATTTGAAAAATCATCACAGGCAGGCAAAATCTCCAGTGACAAAAAAAAACGGAATATCATACTCATTTTAAAAAGTATCCCAGGAGCTACCAACCAATCTGCATCATCTCAGTGCCTGGTATGATCATAGAACTGATCCTCTCAGAAGTTCTGTTGTAAAATATGGAAGATGGGGGTGTGATTTGAGGCAGCCAATGTGGCTTTACCAAGGGCAAATTGTTCTTGACTAAGATGGTGGCCTTGTATGACAGAGTGAATGCATCAGTGAATGAGGGAAAACCAACTGATGTCATCTATCTGGTCTTTGTAAAGCCTTTGATACGGTCTCCCGTAACACTCTTGCCTCTTAATTGGAGACATATGGTTCTGATAGATAAACTACTAGATGGATACGGAACTGGGTGGATGGTTGCATCCAAAGCTAGCCAACAGTCAGAGTCTAAATGGAAACCATTAATGAGTATTTTCTCTCAAGGGTCCTTGGTGGGACCACTACTGTTTAGTAACTTCATTAATGACATGGATTGTGGCATTGAGTGCACCCTCAGCAAGTCTGTAAATAACACCAAGCTGTGTGGTGTAGTTGATACAGTACAGGGAAGCGATGACATCCACTGGGATCTTGACAAGCTTGAGCAGTGGGCCCGTGTGAACCTCATAAAGTTCAACAAGGTCCTGCACCTGAATCAGGGTAATCCCCAGTACTAATACAGATTGGGTGATGAACTGATAGAGAGCTGCCCTGCAGATAAGCACTTGGGGATAGTGGTGGTGGATGAAAAATTGGATAGGAGCTAGCAATGTACACTTTGCAGCCCAGAAAACCAGTTGTATCCTGGGCTGTATAAAAAGAAGTGTGGCCATCAGGTTGAGGCAGGTGATTCTTCCCCTTTGCTTTGCTCTCATTAAGCTGCACCTGGAGCACAGCATCTGGTTCTGGGGTCCCCAGCACAAGAAAGACATGGAGCTGTTAGAGCAGGTCCAGAGGAGGCCCATGAAAATGATCAGAGGGCTGAAGCACCTCTTCTGTGAAGAAAGGCAGAGAGAGAGAGATGTGGGATTGTTTAGCCTAGAGAAGAGAAGACTGTGGAAACTGTATAGTGGTCGTTCTATATATAAAGAGGACTTAAAAGCAAGATGGAGAAATAATTTTTACCAAGGCCTGCAGTGACAGAACAAGGGGCAATCTTTTTCAATTGAAAGAGGTTATATTTAGGTTGGCTGTGAGAAATTGTTCACACTGAGTGCAGTGAGATGCTGGAAGAGGTTACCCAGAGAAGTTGTAGATGCCCCATCATTGGAAGTGTTCAAAGTCAGGTTGGCTGGTGCTCTGGGCAACCTGGCCCAGTGAAAGATAACCCTGTCGATGGCAGAGGGGTTGGAACTAGATTATATTTTAAGGTCCATTCCACCCCAAACCATTCTGTGATTGATTCTATGATAGCAGTGTTAAAATGCTTCCTTGTGTGGTTAACCCTATTTGTAAACTGTTTTGCAGGACCTTGTGATACAGCTAGAATTACTTATTCTGTGAATAGTTTTCAGAAGTTGGTTCAGTAGTTTGCCCTCTCTATTATATGGCATTTCTGATTCCTTTTAACTGCTCTGTGAGAGAAGTTAGGCTTCTTGACATATTCATGGACCAAAGGACTGGGGTGATATCACAAAGCACATGATAATGCTTTTTTTGTCTTTGCCTGAAGTGGCTTTGGTCTGCAGTAGTTTAAGGGACGAACAGTACTTATTGAATATGTACAGTTGAAACAGTCAACTGTGACTAGTCCACAAATAACTAAGGAATGACTTCCATTGCTGTTGCTGCTGTTATTCCTGACTGCTTTAGGCAATCTGTTGCTATTTAGAAAACATTTCTGTTGAGATCAAAACTGTCAATGGACCCTCTCCTCTCTCCTCTCCTCTCCTCTCCTCTCCTCTCCTCTCCTCTCCTCTCCTCTCCTCTCCTCTCCTCTCCTCTCCTCTCCTCTCCTCTCCTCTCCTCTCCTCTCCTCTCCTCTCCTCTCCTCTCCTCTCCTCTCCTCTCCTCTCCTCTCCTCTCCTCTCCATCCAGCTCCTGATTGCCAAGGGATGTGCTCCACAAGCTGCCCATGTGCAGCCCAATGTCAAATTCCAGCCACGGCACACCGGCCATGCTGCCCCTCCACAATGTGTGGAGGTGCTGACGCTCACTCTCACACATGCAGCCGGTGCCAGGTTGGCCCTGGCCTGCTGTGGTTGTCTGCTCTCCCCTTTTGGACATAAGGTAGAGATTACTCTTAATGGTTCTTTGAGTTCCTTGGCGCTCCTCCCTCCGCGCTGTCTCCCCGCAATCCCCCTTCCCGCGCCCTCCCTCTCCCCCCGTGAATGGGAGCCTTTGATGTCGCACAAGAGAAGACTGTTGGCTAACAGTCTGGAGGCTGCTGCGCTTGAGCTAACCACCACATGAAAACAAATGCGATCCATCATATTTCATTAACTAGCTGCCCCCTGTTCGGGTGCCCTTTTTTGATGTCAGAGCGCATCCTGACAGAAATCAGGAAGATATGTGTGATTAAGACCAGTAATAATACATACTGCATTGTATTGTAAATTACCTTTCTGGGCCCTGGTACTTTATCAGCCCCACTGGCCTTGGCTTGGGTACATTTTTGACTACTCTGTATATACAGTGTATTAGCGCAATGGAGATCATTATGTGGCCTGTATTTGAGTCATTTTTATTTAAGATGCCAAACAATAAGCTGTTGATTGGGGGAACAAGAGGCGAACAATAATGTTCTGTGTCACATAATACACCACCATTTTCCAGCTTTGCTTTAGAAGGGCCCTCTTTATTGTTTTTGTATAAAAATGGTTCTTAGGAGGAGGAATATTTTGCTGAGGTATGTCATTATTTTGCAAATTTCTATTATCTCATCATGTTGTCTTCATTGTAAATTGCAGCTAATTAGGAACCTAGTTAGAGCCCCAGCTTTGAGGCTGGCTTTTTTGTGAAAAGAGCCCACCGATTACCGCACTACAAGAGAGGAAGGGAGAGAAAAAGGAGATTAATCTGGTTACCTAGGCGACACTCGCTTCCATCTGCGAGGAACAATACATTTTTGTTTCCTTGGCTCAGTTCAGATCTGTTTTGTTTAGGGGGAGAAAAGAGAGAGAGAGAGGGAGAGGGAGAGAAGGGAGAGAGGGAGAGGGAGAGGACGCAGCCCCACAACAATGCTGGACTCTGTCTGGCCCCAGCTTACCGGCTGCGGCTCCTTGGCAAGTTCGGGGTCTCGGGGGAGTGGGAAGATGAAAGAGATAAGCTCCAAAGTTGTCAAAGGTCGTAACCTTGCCACACAAAGCCAGCAGTTTTACTTCTAAATCCCCTTCTCCCGAAAAGCACTTAATGAAATAATATACTGTGCTTCTCAACACCCCATAGTCTTTATTAAGCAGCAAGGCCCCCGAGATTGCGAATTTAAGGAGTCGTTTAAAACTTCTGACTAAACAACGGTGACTTGGAGCGTCTACACTGGATGTGCTGCTTTTTCCTGAGCAGGCGAGACAACTTTTCTTCCACCGTCTCTTGTTAGTGGTATTGTGGCTTCCCTGACACGTTTTATAACTGCGTTGACACAAAAGGCAGAGGTCTACAAAGGCAGGGCAGCCTGATTTATTATTATTTTTTTATTTCTTTTTGGTTACCTTCACAAAGTCACAGTTTAACAGATGAGGCAACCTGTATCTTTCCTGTTGTGTATCCAACTATTAAACCTTTGCATGGCTTTTGCACAGGATAGACAATGTAGCTGCATTACTTGCTTCTTATTATGTAGTAGCTTGCCAGGAGAAGGACGGAGGTAATAACCAGAGCTGATAGAGTCTGGCTAAAAGCTCAGAAATGCTCATGAGCTCTTGAACTGAATTGGCTAAATCCACAGCCTTTTGATAAGCATAATGCTTTCTCCAGGTGTTATGTCATCACGTATAATGTTTTGCTATCTGGTAGCGTTATGGGTGATGACATAAAG
Source organism: Aythya marila (assembly GCF_965140915.1). Taxonomy (NCBI): domain Eukaryota; kingdom Metazoa; phylum Chordata; class Aves; order Anseriformes; family Anatidae; genus Aythya; species Aythya marila. Next base: position 129,678,874 of record NC_139042.1, read on the forward strand.
TCACAAAAATATCGAAGTTACCAATTTTAGCTTATCTGAGCTTTCCAAACCTGGACTGTGATGATCAAATCAGAACAAGTATCAGGATAACAACCTTAAACCTACTATTCTACATTGTTCTGAAGTACTGTTCCTGTATTTTCTTCCTCTAAAGAAGCTTCTAAGAGCTCCTTCACTGATGCTGCGTTGCTTCTTCTGACTGGAAATGACAGTCATTGTGTTTAAAAATTTGAAATATTCAGGTGGAAGGAATGAATGACGTGTGTGGGGGGCATGAGGAGTCTTGGAATTGAAGCCATTTGATTTTCCAGCTCTGCCATGTGCTTTCTATGGGATCCTAGTCAATTCATTTGGCCTATTTCTGCCTCAGATCTTGACCTGTAAAGTGGACAAAGATATATTTTTCTACCATGGAGAATAGCATGAGGCTTAATGAATTAAGAATTTAACGAGAGTTTAAGATCCTCGGACACAGGGTCCTGTATCAATGCAGAACATTTAATCCTTACCAATTCTGTTTTAATAAATGGTTTGTTGGATATACCTGAACAGTTCTTCTGAGAAGAACTCTGAAGTGAAAAATTAAATCAATCATACATGACTTTGTTAATTGAAGAGCCTTGCTGAGATGTTTTGCAGACATTTGGATGGAGCAGTTGTCACCTCACAGACAATTAGCCCAGGTTTAGCTATCGTTTCACAAACTCTGTAGAGAATGTCCTCAGTAGTTTTGAGACATGTTAATATGAGGTGAGGGAGAAAAGATGGTTATATGTAAACTGTCTGCAAAAAAGAGAAGCGAAACTACTCTTCACCACAAAATTATTACTGCTGAGGGAAATGAAGTAGCATGTATAGACTGTTAGCAGTATAAAAAATAAGTTATATTTCACAAGTTTATATAAATATTTTTTCTATATTTTAGTAGCAATATTCTTTCTGAGGGAATCATTAAAAACTGTCCAGAATTACAGGAGGAAAGCAGTTCTTCAGCCATTATTAGACTCCACATAACAAGTTAGAGAGATATGTTAACTTTGAACTACATTATAATGTGGAGGGAATCTAGTGTTACCCTTCCTATTCTTAGAGAAGGGGCAAGGACATGCATTTTATAGCTTTTGGTAGCCTACACTATTTTTACATCTTGTGGAAAAGGTAGACAGTGATGGAGTGTGGGCAAAGACCATTACTTGTTAATCAGACATCATAAAGTGAAAAAAATGAAGACAAGTTACTCCTACTGGGAAGTGCTGCCTATGCATTTAGTCAAACGGCATTAGATAGGAACTATCAAGGAAAAGGAAAGATAAAGAAGGTGCAATGTCACTTTAAGAGACCGCTAGAGAGAAACAAAGATACACTTCATTCTGATAAGGTTTCAGTTGCACTAGAAAGATCAGTAATCAAGAATAAAACATAAAGGTTTTTAGGAAAGATTTCCAGGGCAGACCATGTATGAAAAGCTTTGCTGAGTCCTGAAGCCACAAAGATGGAAAGATTGTCCTGGGGAATCCTTAAAGTTCCCAGCAAGATCTGGGTCTGCTTCAGCCCCAATATAAAAAATAAAGCGTTTATTGGGAATTCTATGCCACTGTCATAATGACAAGGAATTCTGTTTCTGTGTAGAGTAAGGGCTTAGATCTGTTTCGTTTTCTTGAAATGGAGGACATCTGTTATTCTGAGGAAGGGAATTGCAGAAGACTGTTTCCTCTCATGTCCTGGCACCGTTAGTAAAGTCTGCATTATTATAAACTTATCTAGATAGACCCGGTTTGCAGTTGAGACTTCTTAGTACCCCAACCAGCTGGTGTTTTTGAGATGGTGAACGTGAGATACTCTGCGCTGCAGCCTGCAATCTCACAAGCTGTAGCACCAGCAGAGTCCTCGCAAAAAAAGAAAACGTGCTGCCACCTAACATAGACCTGGAACATGGGGCAGGCACATTTTTACAGAAACGAGTGTCATAAACATTACTCCTGGTGACTGGTGCTTCCCAGGAAACTCTTCTGTCTTGATTGCTACTTGATATAACGTCTGCTTGGATGTGTCAAATCTAAGAAAACAAAACTCAGAGGGGAGTATTGCTGCAGCCTCATGCAACTTTGGTGTTGAATTTTGGAGCAACCCAGAGTGTTGTCTTGAGCTGTTACTCTGAAGGTTTCTCAGAGGCTTCATCTTCAGGCCAGTTCCTTATCATAGCTAGTTTAAGAGGTTTAGCTCTTAAATTCCATATATTTTGAAACTTTTTTTTTTTTTTCCCTGTGTTGTGTAATGGTTTCCCTGTGTTTCCAGTCCATTACTGTCAGTTCTTTTTGGGAATGTCAGATTGCATAAAAGTTGATGTAAACATTCAGCAGAGCTTGAAGCAGCCCCTGAATGAATTCTGTCTTGGTAAACCTATTCCCTTACCACAACAATTTCTGAATGATCATTGCAAGGACCAAGATCTGTGTTATTTCTGTGCTATTCTGTAGTAAAGAATTGGTAATTATTTTTTGTATAGGAAGTTGAGAAGATACAAAGGACTCAGAGGGACAGGACACAATAGTTTATGTTTCTTGGTCTAGCACTTCTTCAGACAAATTTACCTTCTCTTTGAAGTTAATGAAAAGTTTCCCTGGGAGAATAGGATGTGTTGCAAATGTGTGATCAGTCTGACACTTAAGCAACCCCACAACTAGACACATGCAATGGACACTTTTGCTTTCAACATTTAGGAACTCTGGAAAGTATCTCTGAAATTCTTCTGGTCCAACCTTTTACTCAAAGCACGGACAACTCTGAAATTAGTTCAGGTTTTTCATGATATTATGTTGGGTCAATGCTGTACCACCTTTACTGTCAAGAATTCTTTTCCATATATCCGATTGCAATTTCCCTTGTGATTAGTTCTGCTTAACGGTATAGACTGATTCTGAAAAGGTTTCAGCACACCATGGCTGTATCCCCCAAGATGGCAAAATTATTGGTGCGCGTTGGCTATCAGAGAGTGTGGTGCTGATGAGTAACCTCTCTGTGTTTCCCTTTGTGTATCTCTCAGCAATGCAACTATTGTTCCTCTGACAACAGGGAAGAAAAGAGGAGAGGAGGAAAAGAGGGAGAGAGAATCCTATTGCTTAGGTAGCAAATACAGTATGAGATCAATGTGCTAAATACACACACTTATCCCTTTTTAGGGCACACCACATCAGTAGCTTGACTGGGGGTTACTGAAAAGAGGATGAAGGAAACAATTGCTAATGCCTTTCACTTCTTCCTTACTTCATTTTTATCCATAGTTTATCCAGTGCCAAAATGAGAGGACTTCTTTTGTATGTCATTTACATCTGTGAACAGAGAGCTATGTTTAGATTCTCGTGACTGAATAAATTTCCTGCAGATAAGAGCTTTCTTTAAGACAAGCCCTATCATGTGGGCACTCTGTAAGGCTATTTCTCCATTTTCCATCAACCCCTTTGTGCTCCTTCAAAAGCGGAAAGACCAGTAGAAGCAGATATTGAGGAAATATCTTTGGTGTAAAGGGTTTCCCAGGTTAATATGGAACCAGCAGAATAATTGTGCTTTCCTCTGCAAATGACATTGTTCTTGATTAGCCCTTGAGAGAAGCTGACAGATACACCCTCTCTTTCTGCATGAAACATATGTTAGAGACCTTTGAAGAGGAACTCAATACAGTGCACAGAGATTTGTTATCTAGTAGGTATCTCATGGTGCTCTGTTAAAGTCCTGTCCCACAGTGGTTCTCCTTGAGCAGGTTTATGGAGCCATCCTTTAGTTGCAAATCATATTTTTTCTGTCTTAGGTTATTGAACCTGCTAAAGTTCATGTACAGTGAATAATTCAGTTAGCAGGAAAAAAAAATCATATTTCTGTTAATTGTTGTTTGTTGCATACACTTTTTTAGAGATGTTAATCTCCTGATACTGCTAATATTTAGTTTTGTGCTTGGCTGTATGTAGGTCAATAGTCTGCAGGTCTGGGGCGCCAATTGATGTCATTATTAATGAAAAGACCAGTATAAAGAACAAAAGGGGATTGCAAAAGTAGGAAAAAAACAAACAAACAATATAAAACACAGGCATTTAAGGTGTATGCAACATTTACCAGGCACTCAATTTGAAACGTTTTATGTATGTATTTATTTTTAATTGAGCAGTTGAAAAATGTCAAGTTGATTGGCTTCCTTTCAGAAGATCGCTTGGTGGTATTTTCTTTACTAGTGCCCCCTGTGGACCTGCACCATCGATTATTCTTTCTTCAAGCTTTCAGTCTGGAACTTTTCATCACATTGATGATCAGTAATTAAAAAAAATAAATTAAGAGAAATGGAAGGATTGATGGTCTTCCACACTTTGAAAACTGACACTGTAAATCAGATTGAAACAGAAAAAGACAAGGAAATTAAGATTTCTCAAGACTTTTTCTTCCTCAACTGTGCTTGCATATGGTGTTAAAAAATTCCCTAAACTAGACTGATTGCATACATTGGATGACTGAAGGCTTTGATAATTTAGCGTAAAAATCAAGTACACTATACACTATTCTCCATACTTGCTCAACTCTTTCTGTTATCTCATGTATATTCTGGCCTTTAAGGACAGTCTTTCTATAGACAGTGCTTTGTAGTATGTAAATGTTTCAGCAGCTAGATGAAGTCTTTGGCCAGCAAGTCAATAAAACTTGCTGTGAATCTGCACATTTTCTATTGCATTCAACTTTTATGCTTCCAGAGTGAAGATGATTAAGTTTTAAAAAGTTTGGAGAACTTGACTTTAAGCATTGTTGACAGTTTCAGGAATCATTGGGCAGCCTGACATAATGTTATTCATGATGAGAGAACTGTCAGCATAGATCAGGAGTGGTACCAGAGAGAAATGTAAGGCGATATTTTTGGTTTAGTATGTGGGGATTTAGCTGCGCGACTTCTATTAATAATGGGAGTTTTGCAGTTAAATCCCCAAGCATCATCCTGAAAAAAATGCCCTGTAGTGCCACTTGAATGAAAATTTTTGTTGGCTGTTGTGTGGACATTGAAGATCATCGTGTCTGAGCAGTGGCTCTGGTTGTTTCCTTCAGGTGCTGCTGAAGAGTAGGGGACTGCTGTAGTGGATGGATAGAGACAAACCGCATGACCAATTTGTGATCTCTGTCTCTTTTTGTGCTTTTAAGCAGCAATAGACACATCTGTCTTCCAACAAAAGTGCCATCTTTGGGCAGATTTGGTCTATCAGTGTTTATATACATTATGACTGATCCATCAGGATTATGTAGCTGCATGGCAATGCCTGTAGTCATGTTTGTCAGAATTTCTGAGTAAGTTTGTTTGGACCTTTCTTTCCCTGAGTTACATTCTTGCTGAGTTTCCAGCATACTGAATAGTACCTATGATGACTCCAGATGATGCAAATGAAATTAGTAACTGGCCCGGAACAGTAAACATGAGCAAAGGGATGCGGTCTTCTCTGCAATACTCTTTCTCTCTCCCTCTCCCCTCCCGTCAAACTGACCAAGATGATGCAAGTCTTAGGGTATCAAGTGAAGGAATAGGCAGTTGGCATGAGGAATACCCAGCTTGTGAAGGCAGCTTTTTCTGTCATTTGTGGTTCTGCCCTTAGCATTCAGGTAATGAGTGGAAGGCTGCTGGGGATGACTGAAAAGCCGCAGATGAGAGGGTGATCCATAGACTAAAACCTTTGAAGTTGCTTTTAATTTTGTTTATTTCTATTGCTGTATAGAGTCTATGGAAATGGAGGTACCTGGGGAGCTTTCCCCTCTCACAACAGCACAGAAGAAGCAAAATAAACCAAACCAAAACAGTTCAAAAATAATCTGTAATTGGCATTGTCAATCTGAGTTAATATATTTCCATGAAAGAAACAACCATGCCATAAAAATACCATCAGAAAGCTCACTTGTTTCGCTGTACAACGGTCTGGTGAATAGAGAGAGCCGTAGCTGACTACAAACCCAGACCAACAGGTTATGTCTCACATTGAGGTTAAGGTCCTTAACTCTCATTGTCTTTAGAAATTGTTCACTTTGTTTGTTTGTTTGTTTGTTTGTTTGTTTGTTTTTAGGGCAAAAGCTATATTTCTGTATTTGTAAAGTGTGCATTGTATTTTAAATGCTAACTTGATATAAGTAGTAATCATAACAACTTCAATTCAGGATTAATCTGTAAATCTTTCTTGTCTAAATGATTCCATAGCTGTTTTTCCCTTTCCTTACATTTTCTTGCTCATTAAACTTTGATGTAATTCTACAGGGAAAAAAGGAGAGGAAACACAATGTATTAATCCATCAAAAGCAGTGCTGAAAATGTTTGCATGCTTCTCCTGAAAGGTCTCCCACCTCAATTTTAAGCCACAGCCTCAATCCACTCTTGTTTCTGTTTACCTTTAAAGTATTTTCAGTCATTGTATACTTATAAAATAATTAACATACTTCAAAAACCACTATTTTTATAAAGCCAAGATTTCTATGGTATGAATTCTTCCCAGCTGTGACAAAACACTCTTGAAATTAGCAGTGGCTTGATGAGATCTATATGGGACTTTGTAAAACAGAAGCAACCTTTGTGCTGCTGTAGTTGAAGTTACTTCAAGCACTTCCCACTGCAACTTGTGTTTTCATGTGATGGTTTCAGCTGTCCACATTTTCTTGCAATGATTTTAATTGTACAAAATTTCAGATTTTGAGCAGATACTGTCATCAAATTTTTAAAAATGAAATATTTGACGTTCTTTTCTAATTAATCACCCTGAAAAGTTGTTTTTTCCCCTTTATGCAATTAAAAAGATTTCTATTCTGTTAAGGTAATTCCACAGACTCTCTTGTTATTTCTGATGTCAGTTACCTTTGTTTTTGCATGCATGTCTCTTAAATATTTCATTGAGGCTCGATCTTGCAAGGTCCAGAGTACTTAAGTCATTAAATATGAGTAAGTGCTTTGTAGAATCTTCAGCTGGAGTGCTGGGGCAAGCCCCATAGCAGAGCCAGGGTGAGCCTTTGGGTGAAGACTGGCACTCAGTGCTCTTGACAGTCTTGGGCCCAGGGCCTCGCTCACTGTTAGGGCTTTACTTCACCTCACGCCGCTGCAGAGTGGATATGGGAACATTTGTGTCCATTTCTGGGATTTTCTTAGGATAATCAACCGATCCTTGAAAAATTCTGCATTCTTAACAGAGAAATACATGGTATGCCTATTTTTACTTTGTGCATGTATTTATAAGCGTGCAAAATGCGTATTTATTCCAATTTCTTCCCAAAGTCCCAACCTCAAATTCTTCTCCTGTGAATGTACTGCAAAATTACTGAAATGAACTTTTTAATGCATCAGACACTGTGATGTGCAATCCATGCCCCATCCTGTAAGCTGATACAATGCTGAAGCTTGGAATGGCTGCAAAATACCAGGCTGAAATAATCTTTGTCTGTGTATAAGGGTTTAAGGCAGTTATACCCTTATATCCTGATTTGGAGCAGTTCTTGCATCTTTGACAAGTGCTTCAGTTTAAAAACCTTTGGGGACTGACTTAATATGTTTAAAAAAAACAAATACAGAGGAACTAGGTGTCCCCTAAATGTTGTACTGCTGATGTCTCCATAGAATAGGGATGGGTAAGCAGTGATCCTTGAAAAGCTCAAGTGTGGCTTCCATGCCTGAACTGTGTCATGAGATCAACCACAAGTGCATGCTATCACAAGGTCTGAAAGCAGTCTAAATCTGGCATTACCAGGTGTCTTCGGCATTATAGCACATGCTCAGCCCTGTACTGACATGGGATAGAGCGCTGGAATTCCTAGGAGAACTTTGCCATCTCCCGTCTGCGAGTTTCTTCTCTCTTTGGCTCTCAAGCTATGTTATATAAGCACTGAGGATCCTGGCCAGAGAAGATGGTGTTGTATGGTTCTGGGGGGCGAGATACCAGCCGCCCTTGCAATAATGTGTGCCACAAGCAGAGTAACTCGCTTTGAACCTTCTGTTTGTTTTCAAGGAGAGCTGGGATTCTGATTCTTTAAAGAATCAAGCAGCACGAGAATTTATTTTGAGGACTTTGTTGTGGACTGTTTAGCTGATCTGTTTTCCTTTGTATACAAGAAAACAAGATGATAGCGATCTGATCACACAGAGCCCCTGGGCTATGGTGTTCAGGTTGTTACATTGCTTCTTATATCGTGGTTTAGCTCCTGTGTGATGAACAGACTGCCAAGACAGCCTTAAGTGTTGGGAGACATTCTCAAATTTCATGTACCTGGTTTTAATCCTATTAGTCAGCAGTGTACTAAAATTCCTGACTTTATTTTGGTTAGTGTCCAAGGGAACAAGGAGGGTGATTCTTCCATCTACATCATGCTGGGTTACAGGACAAGGTTTGTGTTCTGCAGATTTTTCTTCCCTCCAGCAGAACTCAGCTTCTGTACATGAGTTGATTCTTTGGCATGGATGGGTTATTTGTGTCTGGGTGGTGGTGTGATGTTTGGAGGAGTTTCTGTGTGGTTAGGCCATTTGCAATTATTTCACTCAGACTGGATGTATCTTGCTTTGTCAAAGGAGATACAAGAACTCTTTTCTATTTTCCCCAGAGACCAAATGACTCTCTGAAAAAAATGGTATTACTAATTACAGAGGAACAAGAGGGTCTTTCTAATAATTAGAAGTTACAATGCATTAAGTAAGAAGGTTTTTTTGTTGTTAGTTATCCCCTTTTTAGCTTTTGATTCCTTTCTGCTGCCATTCTGATTACCAAATTTATGCAGACAGAGACTGGAGTTTGTCCAGGTAGACTGAGGAGTGCTGAGGTGAGAAGGCTTATATTGTATGTGAACTTGCTTAGTGTCTCAGTCACTATGTACTCGGTGGTATGGATTCTTTGTGCCATATATCATCATTTCATTCATGACATGCTTGTTAGCCCTACTTGTGTCCAACTAATAATTCAATAGACATTAATTGTTGTAATCTGGATAAGAAAGGCACACGCACAAGGCTAGTTTTTAGTATTCAGTTCATATTGGTGTACATGAAAGATAACCCCCCCAGGGGCTCTGTCTACAAGCACCAGGGACTTCTCAAAGGAAAATGTGCTGACAGATCTCAGGTCAATACCATAATCATCCCTCACAGAGATTGACTCAGGACATACCGTAGGTAATGGATATATTTTTGTTCTGTTGGGATTTATGTCACTTTGTGGTCCAATTGTTCTGGACGTTTTGTCCGTCAAAGTAGGCGCATCTACACAGAGCAATAAAATAACAGCTTGTCTCCTTGGATCTAAGAAAGAAAGAAAAAAAAAATGCTTTCTGATCATTCAGGCTTTTCCATATCTGTGGCACTTTAACATATATATATATACAGATATATATATACATATATATATATACATCAGTAGCATTTATTGTTAAGAGTTGGCTGCTACAGGCTTTCTTGGCTAGTAATGAATGCAGTTGCAGTTACCTACTGTTGTATCTCTAAATGTGCATCTGTAAAAAGGTAGCAGAACTACCTGACTGTTATCGGTTGTACCCCCCTCATCCCCCTCTTCCTCCATACCACATATGGGCTTGTTGTGGCTGGTGTGTTGCTAATGAATGGCTAGGAGTCCGGTATTGGGACAAAAAGGTGAGCCCTGCCAGGCACAGCATAAAAGAAAACTGCTCAGGGGGTTGGGCTTGCAGCAAAATAAGGCCATGGGCAGCCCCAATTTATCTGGAAGTAGTGTAAGGATCTGCTTGGAAAGACAGCAGAGCAAACTGCATACATTTAAGAGTCTGAATAAAAGCCGAGACTGATTGAAAATTTGAGGGCTTTGTGAATAAACTCAGTAACTCGCAGCTCAAATTCTTTTCCTGTCCTCCCTTGTTATCTACACCTTCTCTGGTTTTCTTTAACACCTTCCTCTCTCCCTTTCCATTTTGCCTCTTTCTAGCACACCCCTCTGCATATCCATTCTTCTTCCTCTTTCCCTGGTTCTTTCAGTCTTCTTTATTTTCTCTAAGGAAAAACATTTCTGTTATTATTGTTATCTAGCCAGCAGGAAGAGCTGCTACTAGTGCTGAAACTTACTCTGGCTCTGGGGTCATTGAATCTGGCCCATAGAGGTATCTAGGAGAAACACTTGGTATGTTGACACACTAAGATGAAGTTGTCATGATGGCTGCTTGGAACACTGTCTGATCTGACAGTATTTACTTTCTCTGCAGTTTCGGTTGAAAAGAAAAACAGTGCATCTAGGGAGTAAAGCTGCAACTTGTAGCTTGGATCCAGTGCTCTTAAGAAAAATGTTATTTTATAAACAGATAGTGAAATGGTTAGCCTTCGTAGAAGACAACATTATTGATCTGCAAGAATTTCCTGAGGCTGTTAAACTTCCAGGCATCATGGAAACAATCTTCCCTTGATAAGCCAGAACTTTTTGAGGAAAGGAAATGTACTTTTAATCTTAAATGTTCCCTGTTAATAACTAGATATCTTCTACTGAAATATATGAATGTAGTATGTTCTATTATATTGTGTGTATATATGGAACCAATAATACTTGTGAAGTAGTCCCATTCTTCCTCTCTTTCAAAGACGTAACATTCATGCTTGTGCAGGCTAATGAATTGAGCTCTAGGGACTGAAATTCTCTGTTCATTCACAGAGCTGCTATACCACAGTCAGCAGCAAATTTCAGCTACATTACATTACAGAAGTGCTCTGGTTTTACAGTGGATTTCTACTATAATCAAATAGGTAGTTCTCCATCTGATTCGCTCCTTGGCTTCTTTAGTTCCTTGGACAAAATCAGGATTTTCAGTCCTAATCCCAAATACAATTTGCTGAATTTTGAAAATGAGCAACAATCCTATTGAAATCATGACTCAGAATTAGCAACCAAAGAGAGATACAGTGCTTTGGTACATTTTCCTGGTCTAGGAGTATTCTTAGCTGTCCTGTCATTTGTGCCAGGTAGCATTAAAAATAAATAAATAAATAAAAGAGCAAAGGCTGGATCACGTCTTAATTTCCAGTAGAAGTCATGTTTCCTTTCTCCGTCCTGAAAAAAAAAAAAAAAAAAAGCAGATTTGAATCATTTGCACAATTTGCATAGGAGAAATATCTGATTAAAGTAATGTCGGTAAATAATACTAACCCTTAAATGATGCCTACTGAAAATTCCTACCCATGTTGATACATTACTTAGACGTAATTTCATTTCAGCTGGGGGAAAAAAAAAAAAAAAGAAAGGGTCAAATTGTGTCCTCAGGCAAATCCAAAGGCAACATTTACATTCAAATATGCAATGAGGTCATAACAAATGACTTGATCAGGAGGTAAGCTGCCTGATCTTTTCTGTCTGGCAATCCAAGGGCAGATCCTGGCACACGATTGGTAAGTAGCCAAATTGTTTACTTCTATATGAACAGATTCACAAGAACCTTATTTTGAAGAAATTTCTTAGCTTGCATTTTGTACATGCATGAAAGCATGTAGCTCCTGTAAAAATGAGTTCTCAGATCTAAGTATTGGAAGGGTGCTTGAGTTCTGGCAATCCACGGTGTTTCATGTGGATATAAAAAGTAGCCAGGACTGTAGCCCTGAGCAGTAACACCTTATTTTTATGATGTTAAAAATCTATCCCCCAAATTCCCACAGTTGGCTTGTACAGGTCTGTAAGTGATCCCAATTCCAGCTGCACTTCCAGAGGTTTTCCAGAGCTCTGTTGATTCTTCTGTCAGTCGCTAACTCTCTAGCTGTTGACAGCAACTTTCTACTCAAGTACCTATTCAAGCCAGAACATAATAACATATTTTAAAAACTTTATAAAAGCTCTTTCGTGCTACTCTGACACAGAAATCCACAGAGGGTGATCAGAAAACCAGGGTCTTCTTGTTCTCAGAAATCTCCAGGAGTGCCTGCTACTAGTTTGCTATCCATTGTTCTAAACGTCACTGTGTTTTATAATCTCGTCACCTGTATAGTCTCCTGTGTTCAGAAAACATGACATATGTACATTGAAAATACAATGCATATCACAGGAAGAAGAGAGAGAGAGTCATTTTATAACTCCTTAGAGCTAATTACATGAGACGGTTAGGAAACCTCAGAGATTGTAATAACTACAGAGACTTTCTTCCTGCCTTTTAATTGAGACCAAGTGAATTAGCCAGATTAGTAGAACACTGCGCATGTCAAGTAGGCACAAAAATGTGTGCGAAGTTATTTGTTGCGCAAATGGGCTTACCCTGTGCTGTCAGGATGTACCTGAATTTAGCTTGAAACCTGAATGGATCACTTGTACTCTTTGAGGCCATTGGGACTGCTTTTTTCATGAGTAACAATATCTTTTTTTTTTGAAATTGAAAGGACCAGCTTCTGGAGCATAACTGTTATTCCAATAAGCAAATGCTTCCAACCAAGTGCTCTAAAAAGCAACAAAATATACCTCTTCCTCACTTCCCTACCTTTTTTTTCCCGGTATGATCCATTGCACTCTACAGCTCTGTGAACACACTTGCTGGTATTTCCACATTTTAATAGTATTAACCATCTCTCTGGTTGAGATCTGCTACATATAATCCTTTTGGAATGTGATGCTCTTAATTTGCTACGTTTTATATCTAAACTATTGTGCATTGGCCACTGACCTGCCATCAATCAACTCAAATGCCTCAGTGCCCTTTCCATCCATTTGTGTTTTCTCTCTGTGTGCTGAGAATTAGATTTAAAGCAATGTGCCAGTGATTAAACAATTACTCTGTCCTCTCTCTTACATATCAATAATTTGAAAGAGAAAAAAGCCAGCTATTCTTTTGTGTGTTTGACTGTGGCCTCTAGCTTTGAATCTAGTATATGATGACAAAGTGGTGTCTGCTTAAAAAAAATAATAATTGTAACACATGTGGCCTTTTCAATTCCATTTGGGGACCTCTAACCATCATAAAACAAAGAGAGCAATTTAATGCAGGCTTTGATAATGTCATTTTCAGTCACCTTTTAATTAATAAACATGAAAAGCCTGAAATTGGATAGATCTTCTGAACTAACAATGGCAGCAATGTGAACTCATTTTCAAAGACAATTTTAAGGGTATTTGAAGGTGGGCATTACTATTTAGGGAAAGGCTCGGATGACAAACTACCAATTAACAGCCACTAAGACACATCTGGGCTGAGACTGCAGGACACTGATATTATACTGCTCTTCATGTGAACAATGATTTTATGTTGTATAAGATCTAAACGGTAGAAGAAGTTTATTACTTGGGACTCAAGGAAAGCACGGGGTAGCTGACTTCCCTACCAGGTTGGATGAGGGCTTGGCTGTGGGCCTGAGACATGCCTAATGCATGTCTTCTTTTTGCCTGCACACGCCTCACTGAAGGGTATGGCTTCTCCATGTGCTCACCGTGGAGGCAAAGGCACAATCCCTGCTACTGTAGCCCGTATCAATATATACACTAGCCTTTTGGATGCTGTTAAAATAATCATTCTAAGTGGATAAAAGTCCATGGAGACTGCATGTTGTTTATTAGACCCCAGGGCTTCTGTTTTGTTTCCTGGTATTTCTGGACTCCGTAGCAGCCCTGCTTCTTCAGGAGGCCTGTTCCAAGACTTCCTCTTTCCAGGAGCTCATAAAATAGAGGAGGGAAGGCAAGAGGAGAGGCAGAATGGCTGTGACACCAGAAGTGGCTCTGCTTCCTATCTTTTCGTTGCTTTTCCTTTTCTCTCTCACACACGCATGTGTTTACACGTGCAATGCATAATCTGCAGTCAGAGCTAACTCCTGGTATTTTGACAAAAACAAGTTTACTCCAGATTCTTGTTTAGAGCTAAAATACACAAATGAATAATAACGCTATTTAAAAAGTGAAAGTACTTGGTTTCAATTTACATACTCCTGAAGAAGTGATGTTCAGTAGTGTTAATTGGAACCTCAAGTGCTGATTACAATTATCAAGGGAATTTACCTCTCAGCAATGGTGGTATTGTAACAAGACTACTTCTTTTCCTGAAGGATCAATTTATTACTGGTAATCAATGTTTTGCCACGTGGCATTTTAAGTTTTTTGTATCTCGTAAAAAAGGGGAAAACAGTATTTTTAGGATACTTTTAAATGCTTCCAGCTTCTTTAGGTTCATAAAACTAAATTCCTCTGACTACAGAACAGGAAGTCCAACATAGTCCATCTACTTGGACAGTGATTGCCCTATCACAATGATCCTTTTGATCTAAAACAAACATGGGAAGAAGAAACAGTGCCCTTTGTGTCATCACCTGAAGGGGAACAATTCCATGTGCTGACATCGGGAAGCAGTTGGGGTCCTGAATACACATCCAGGAAAATACCTGTTGTCAGCTTTCTACCTTTTCAAGCCAAAAATGTTGAATTTGAATCCATCTGTTGACCACAACCGTGAGGACTGCACACAGTGAAGGTGTCCACCTGCCACATATCAAGCTGTTCATCACAAATATATAGATGATGATGATAAGCCATCAGTGATTCACCAACTCTAGATAAAATACAGATAATGTGAGGCATTGCTTGTAAAGTAAGCAGGAATATTCTCTGGTGACTGTTTGACAGTTTGTTTCAAAGAACAAGACCTTTATAATTCAATATATTCAACTAAATCCCCAATACCTAAAGAGATTTAAATTCCTAAGTTTCATTGATTTTGGCAGAAGTTAACACCTCCCATAGTATGAGCATAAATTTCCAAGTGTCTACAGTGTTGATATTTATAGTACAGGTTTCATTTGAAATGAAAGGTTGTACTTAACCTGAGAAGAATGAAAAATAAATACCACAGAGGGAACTTAAAGGATTTGCTCCTGTAAGAGCATCATCAGTTTCCACTAAAATAAGGATGTTCTGTATCCCACAGTCTTGAGTTGAAAATGCTTCACAGATATTCAAGACTGGGATTTGGCACAGCCACTAATGAAATACAGAAGTGAAGACATCATTGCACAATGAAATGAAGGAAAGGCTATATCAATTCAAACTATCAGGAATAACTTAAAACCCACAGCTATCTAGATTTTTCCCAGTAGTGTTCCCTCCTGTTACTACCTGCACTCATGCCAGTGAATTTAGAAGGAAATATCCCAGAGTAATCCATTTGCAAACATCTTTTCTGAACTAAAAAAAAAAAAAAAAAAAAAAAAAAAGAGCAGTTAATGCATATGCAGAAAGGAAAATATTCTTATCTCATTAACAGACTTTCTTTAAGCTTGCTAAGATTAGAATACTTAGTTATTTCAAATTGGTAAAACATGCATTCATTATAAACATGATTATAATGATAACTTTGTAGATAATAATCAATTATTTAAATATGAATTATTTCCCTACATTAGAGTCATGTTTTCAGCTATAATCACCTCGGGTGCTCAATTCCTCCCTCCTTTACAGCACCTCTGGCTGTGTGTGGAGCATTAACCATTTGCTTCCAGACACAGAGAGGGAGAGTGCCAACTTCAGAAACTAAATTTATCATGTTGTACCTGGCTAATAACTTAACCATAAGTTTCCTTTGAACTTTTTTAGGTGGGAAAAAAGAAAAAAAATCCATGCAAATGGCCATCTTAGACCTCCTTTTTTCACCCTTTCATTTTCATAAAAACCTTGCAAAAATGCACTGGGAGCAATGCTTGTAGGTTTAGTAAATCAATAACTGATGCCCTGGTTGTTTGCAACTACATGCGATCATCCATTTTTAATAAGAATTCTGAGAAAATTAGCACCCTGCAACAAGAGCTTCATTTACACTGTTCCAAGGCTTAGTGGCACAATACACTCTCCTAGCTTGCATACGGCCCATAACTCTGGATGACAATTTAACCAAGTTCCTTGCCTCTCCTCACACTGTGGAGAAAATCCACCTTGAAATATTAGATCTCTTGAGCATGTGCAACATGCTAAACATGTGTAAGATAGAATATTCACGTTTATGTGCAGCGAGTGGAATTTAATCTCTTTTATTCCTTGCTCCAAGTCTTGTCAGTTGTTTTCCACATTCTTTAGTAGTCTTTTTAATATGGTTTTCACATATTTAATAGGGAATATATATTCCCTTGGAGGTTCTCAACACACTTTCAAGAGCTAGTTTTACCTTGCTGTGACTCTGCAACACAACTAGAATGTAATAGCACTATCATATACCTTTTTTTATAGATACATAAACTGAAACATTCAGAAGTTAAATGATTTGCTGGTGGTTATGTTTAGAGCCAATGACAGAAAGGAAGGAATTCATAAAACTGGGCTATCGACATCCTGTTTAACCTCCAGACACAGTGGTGCAATTCGTCTCACCTAACTTCAAATATCTTCAAGGTAGACATTATGCGGAAGTTAGTTATCTTTTCTTCCTTGCTGGTCAGGACAGAGATACAGGCACTTGTGAGATGCAATTCACCAAATCCTTTAGTAAATATTTAGAGTTGGTCAGATCGGTGCTCTCTTATGAGACCCTACTTCTCTCTGCCAGCTGTGAACTGGGCCTAGCTCGGATACTAACAGCTATGATGAAGATGTGTACTGTTAGGAGAAACAAATTCCATCTAAGTTTTCTTTCCCATAAATTTTAATTCTGAGTGCTAAGTGGCTCTTTATCAAGGCTTCAAGAAGAATACTCTGGCAGTAAGACTAATTACATACTTAAAAGGAAAACTTAGCTGCTGCCAGATTTAACCCAGGAAGAAAAGGTTTATTAATGCCACAGAGCACTGAGCTGTCTGAGCTGTGTATGGGAAGAGGAGGAAGTTTTGAGCAAATGTCTTTTTTTTTTTTTTTTTTTTCTCATGATGGGTCAGTGCCTGAGATATTTATGCATGGGAAAATTAATTAGTATCATCTGGAATTTTCAAAGGTACTTAAACAGTACTTCTGTAAGCAGTTTCGAATACTACAGAACAATCTTCTAGTTACATTTTAAGGCATTTTTGCGTATCTGTTCCTAGGTACTTAAGAAAAAAAAAAAGCCAGATCATAAGAGATGTTGAAGAACAGAAATTTGTATTTGAGAGGGGGAGTAAAATATACTTGAGAAACTGTACTGCATTTGGGCATAGTGATTTATATGCTTGTAGGGATTAATAACTTCTTTACTTCATAACTGCTTCATAGAACAGCTGTGTCTTTCAGCCTATACTCTCAACTTTCAAAGTAGCAGTGACAGCTATGGATGAAAGTCCATTACTGCAGAAGGTGAAATGGTACAGTTGAGCCATTCCCAAGCAGTAAACCACAAAACAATGATAAATGATCTGCAAAGATTGACAGTGGGGTGTATAAAGTTGTCAGAAAGGTGGTTGGACTGATGGTTTGTCTTTATATCTTAAAAAAAAATAAATAAATAAAGCTTGACCGGCACAAAACCGGTCTCCAAAACCGGTGCATAATTATCTTCAGCAAGTCTATTATTTCATTGCTTCTATACTGCTCCAGTCTAACTGCTGCCTCCTGTTTCATAACTTGCAAGCTGCCTAGGGCAGGAATGACATTTTTTCTCTGTGCTTGTGTAGCAACCACCATCCACTGGTGGCTGAGGTTCCTAGGCACTACTGTTACATTATAATAATTCTGTTCTGATAATTGCATAGGCACAGAGGCAGATGCTCGAAGTTTCATATATTCCTAGGTGGCTCACTAAATTAGAGGAACATAGAGGCAAAGAGAAGAGGGGGAAAAAAGGCAAAAAGTGAACAGTGTTTGTGTATAATGTGTCATTTTTTAACACTGTCAATTCGTAAAAATACACACTCATGTTTAGAATGTTTTGGACTTGTGCAGACTATGGAAAGATCCCACAATGAGGTCTGAAAATGCTTCTTCAAATGGAATTTGGCTTGCTTCAACAGAATACAATGATAGGTGTGTTTTTTGTTGGGCTGGGAAAAGAAGGTAAGAATTTCATTATAAATATCTTTGTAAATAGATCATTAATCATCATGATGGATATAAATTCTAAAACATGGCATAGCTGGCAAACACATTCTTTAAGTGAATCTAACCTGAACTTAATAAAGAAATGCCAAACTAACTGCAAAACACTATTCTGCCAAGATTCAGACTCTAGTCAATCATCCTGCCAGGTGTCAGTGTGTTTAATGCTAGGACAATATATCACCAACAATCTCAGCTGCTACCAACTCAGCAAAATCAGACTATTTACTGAACAAAACCCCATGAAGTACTGCCAGAGGCACAAAAGCTAGGCCACTGCCATTCTCAGAGGATGACTGTGAGCTACAGCCTGCACAGAGAAGGATGTTGGAATCCTGGAAGTATTTTAAATGTCCTGAAGAGGACACAGTGGCAGCTCGCTCTTTCAACTGCATCGCTACTCAGTTTGGTGGGAAAAGTTTAGAACTGAGGAGAGCACAATTCCATGCTCACATCCCTTCACTGTGCCTGATGGCAACACAACTGGTTATTCATACAATTTGCATGCTTTCAAAATGTGCTGCAGCTCACTCAAAAGCTGAAAGAGGTGGAAAGAGTCTTTTACTCTTTAACTTTTTTTCTTTTTTTGGGGGGGGAAGGGGGAGAAGTAAAGGTGGTCTGAGTTTCTCAAAAAAAATCATGGAAAATGACCATTTTTTTCTTAAGTATTTTCCATTTTAAAATGTGCAAGGTTGATTGCAGAGATCTATTCTATCCTAAGCAGTGTGTTGCCTGTATGTATATTTCCTCTCTAACTGAAAATGTCTGGGGAGTCCTGAAAGTGAAAGAGGTACGTGAATTTGAAGCAAGTGCAAGGGCACATGTAATTGTTTTAAGTGATTTTTTTTCTCTAAAATCTGTGTTTGGGCATTGACATTGACCACATGTCTCATGATGGAAACTCAGAGTTACAAACAAATTTGGACAACTGAGAACATTTATTTTATTTCCTATGACTTCGTAGGCTTCAGGGAGCACTAAATTCTATTTTGTTTTGGTCCTTTGCCTCTGTGCTAGAGCCAGTGCTCAAACTGGGATATGGCTTTGAATTCTGGACACATTTTTAAGGTAAAAGCTCTGATCTGGCCACACATGGTATCAACACCATAGGGCAGATTTAGAGTAGCATATAGGAAGGCCAGTGCAGGAGGTATCTCTGAGAAGCACTGGCTCCTACTGAGATCCTAATTCCCTGGGAACCCAGAGCCCCTGCCTCTCACAGAGGCAAGATACTGCCAATCAGCTGATTGGCAGCATGTTGCCTCTTTGAGAGGCAGCGTCTGTTGGCTCCTGCAAAGTTCCTGCCAGCATTCTTAAACTCTAATTCGGGAAAGAAAATTACAATCTGGCACATCACCGTTGGAAGGTTGCCGACCCCTGCTCTACACTATACGAGCGGCGGCTTCAGAAAACAGTAGTATGAAACTTCCTTTGTTTGGTGCATCAGGAGCAGACGTCTGAATGTAGCTCTTCCACAAGGCTGTGTTCTGCCTAAACCATACGATCCCACTGAAGACAGCAAAGGCAATGGAGTTGTCCACGTGTTGACAGTGAACAAATTGTCTATTCCTATTGTTGCTGGATGAGCCACTAGGTAACCAGATTGATTTTATGATCCCTTACTGAGTGTTCAGGACTGGTGCTTGAAAAAGACATCTTTTATCTGTCAGCCAGTAAATCTCACATTGAGCTGCAAACATACTGGAAAGCTAGAATTCAGAAAGACTGTTTTTATGAATAGAAACATTTTCAGAATAGACACTCTCCTGAACACACAGTTGTTTTACAGGAACTAAAGAAGTCCTTATGGTGGATGGATAAGCCAACTCAAGATAAAATAAGAACCAGTCTATACTTTGAACTGCTGTTTGAAGAGAACCTTTTTGAAGAACTTTAAAAGTTTTGAGTTTTGTTGGTCTTTTTGCTTTTTTCCTCTCCTTTTTGCTTTTTTCAGCTTAATTGGAAGCAAATAGTATACAATATGAGATGAGAAGGATTTTTTTCAGCATTATTCACACATAATATAATAGATTTTTAACAAACTTTTTTTTTTTTTTTTTTTTTCTGTTTTGTCCACATTATTCAAGATCCTGGCTATTTGACATGCATGTAAAGTGAAATCCTCAGTTGACCTAAATCCAAATACCACTCCAAACAGCATGTTACATACAATGGCCACCACTGTTAGCCTCACCTCTTTAGAACAGCTATAAATCCAAAAGAATACAAAGTAAGTACGAAAAACATTGGGTTTTCTTCAAATTAATGTTTGCTATGCATCCAGGTTATCCAGTAAGTAGTATTCCATCCCTTGGAAGTAGTATTCCATTCCATCTCTGTGTTTTTAGTAACAGATGATTGATGAGAAGACACCAGAGGAAATTGCAGAGTATAGCCCCAGTGAGATCCACCTCTGTTTTGAACTCTTGTCTTGGCTTCCACAAATCCTTGCCATCTACTCAGAGAAGTTAATAACATACTAGCAGTGAAAAAAAAACAGTCTCTTGATGAGAGAAATCATGGATGTCAAGCAACCATTCCACCAAAGGAAAACTCCAGATCCATTGTCAGGTTTTTAGGAAGTCTGTGCTCTTACACAGTACACTGTATTTTTGAAAATGCTGTAAAAACATTAACTAGATTCTCTTGGAAGCCCCACAAAATAGACGCTAACTATTTTTTAGAGTTAGTATACGAGTGCTAGACTTGACAAAACATTGCCTAAAGATCTGAAAGAAGCTAGACCAGCACTGGCATTATAAACTTGGAAATTTCTACTGTACAGTTGCCTGTGCATACTATTAGGCAGCTCATCCTTACCTCAATTACATTTTCTATACCTAGAGATTAGATTATGTATATACTTATTTTGGTGATGTATGTTGAAATCAAAAAAGGGTTAATTTTGTAGCCAAAATTGCTCAGAAAGTGTCTTTAGAGTGTTCGTTTGAGAGTGTCCTGATGATATAATAGTACTTAGCTCATACTATAGTGCTGCTATCTTATGTTGTCTTGGCTGAGTGTGTTGTTTAACTGTACTGGAAGAATCATGTGAGGAATTCTGAATATATCGTAGTGCAGTTTGACAGTAATACTTAACAAAAATTAACTGTTGCCACTCCTTGAACATTTGAATGGCTTTGAGCAGGTATTGAAGTTGTAGAAAATGAGTATTTACAGAAAAAAAAAAAAAAAAAAAGATAGTAATTTTAAGGGATTGCTAAATATCAGGTTAAAACACTTGAGTTTACAAGTATTTCCAGCCTCTTTCCTGTCTGGGAGTTTTATTCCAACCACATCCATTTTCTTTACGTAGGGAATATCTTGTTCTCTTTAATTGGAGCTGCACTTAGATTCAGATCTGCGAGTGTTTAAAGTGGAATAGTGACAGAGCGTTAAGTGCCTAAATGAAATCTTGTGATCCCAAGAACCTCTTCTTAGCTTCTGTCTGCCCTGATTGTGCCTATACTTCCCAGTTGCATGAGTTATTTAACTTAAAATAAAGCTCACCTAGAAGTGCTGCTGTCTCGGTATAAATGAGAAGAGTAGCACCTCTCCTCCTCAGAGATCTCTCAGAATGTTGTTCTGTGTGAGTTGGTCTCTTCTCTCACTGAAGGGAGGCCAGGTGTGCATTTCCTACTTTTTAGGAGAGTGGCCCAACCATCAGAATGCAGGAGAATCTGGGACTGGCCGAGATCCTGCAATTCTCTTAATGAAATGGTTCAAATTGGTTAGAAAAAATAAAAGATTAATTTGGCTGCAGAAAGTGATTTCTGTTCTAGCATAATGAATTAAGTAATGAAACAACTTTAATACTTTATCTATAGCCATTTGATGTAAAATGAAGGAAGAGGCTACAGAATAGGGTCTGGAATCCAGAGCACCATCTTCTCGGTGGGGCACCTTCCCCGCTCTGTTGGTATGTTGTCATTGTGCCACGTCCTTTCCAATGTAAATGAGCTTCCTGCATCTTATAGCAGCTTCTAGGGAGGCTTACTACATTTGACTAGCCTTTAGTCACAGCTTTAACATGTTGCAGTTAGAGCAAGTCGTCAGGAAGAGCAAGGCATGAATTTGTAGCCTTAAGGCTGGCCGCAGCTTCTCCATTTCTGGGATGAATTCAGTAATTCTTAACCACTGAACTGTTGTGGATATGGGGTGCAGAGCCATTCGTGCTGCCCTTCCTTCCTCCTTCTATGACTGTGTTTCAGAGGAACTAAGTAGTCCCTTCTCAGCTCCTGACAGAAGTAGCCCAGGAAGATCCAGAGTAGATGCCTTTCAGCTATGGTTCCCCAGGGGAAGGAGGGGTTCCTCGGTAGCACTGAATTCAAACAGTGGCAGGGAATATTATTTGAATACTGTTCCCACTACTTCCTTATTGACTATCACAAATCAGTCCATCCAGTGTTTAAGGCAATACAATTTCATGTTATATAGAGAACTCCCGTGTGTAACTGGGAACAGCGCATTCATGTGTGACTGGTGTGTTCCCACTCTCTTCTCCGTAGGGAAGAAGGGTAGATGCCAGTTCCATTGATTTTTGTTTGGTTTATTTATTGGAGGTTACTGGGTGGGTTTCACTACTGGCATTTGGTTATTGGTTGTGTTACAGGTGGGTTGCGTTGCAGGATCTATCGTCATGGTAAACACAGGGGCTGGCTCCTCCCTGGGGGCTGGTAGCTGGGGAGCACAGGGGCTCCCCTGGGTGACTGGGCAGGACCTGGCAGCCAGGGCCTGTCCCACAGCCCAGGCTGGAGCATGGGGGCCGGGAGCACCAGGGCAGCCCCAAGCATGGGGCACCTCCCTGGGGCTGAGGCCTGCAACATGGGCCTGTGGGTGGGGGCAGGGGGCAGGGCACATGGCTGGGCAGGGCAGGGCAGCACAGAGCTGGATCCAGTCCTGCTGGAGCCTCCCTGCAGCAGGGGCTGATGGCCCTTGGGTGCTGATGTGGGGCCCTGAGCAGGTGGGGGTACCCCAGGGGTGGGCAGGGCTGGTGGTGCCCCTGGGGCCTTTGCACCTATGGCGGATTAGTCAGTTAGACCTGCTGCATTCCACCAAATGAAAATGGCTCATTTATTCCTGCTTTACATTTTCTGAAAAGTGTAACGATAGGTTTGCTTTCACATCGTTGGAGATCAGTCCTTATTTCAGACAATGCTTTCAACACTAAAAGGGTCATAAAAATAGACAGTTCCTGAAGAGCTTAGAAATAAAAACTGCTCGTCTCCCATCCTTCTCCCTCCCCCAAATTATTTGATAATGGAATGGGAAGCTTTCCCATAATCTTTCACTTGATTTTTGCTAATATGAACCTGTCAAAGATCGTGGCATTTCCTCACTGTGTGATGTGGAGCCAGCTGGAACCAAATAATCCACCCACATTTTCCGTCATCTTTGTATCCTGATAGGAGCTTCTGCTCAGCAGAAATGAGAAAATACCTGTTGTTCCTTCCTTGCTGTCATGGTGGTCATGCAGGGGCAGTTTCCCACTCGGCTGAAGAGCTGCCAGATCTGAATAAATGTGACCAGACCAAAATTAATGGATTTTCTGCCTGGAATCCACACCCTACTCTTATGGCAGTTCAAGAGGAAAGTACTTTAAGAAATGACACTTTTCTTTCCACTCACTGCCCCAAAGAAATACTTTCAAGGATGAGTTAGGAACATTCCTCCTTTGGCTTGAAGATGCAGACAGAGATTTGGGTCTGTAAAAATGCCTCCCTTCGTCCTTAGTCTTACTCCTACAGAAAGGAGAAATACTGCTTTTATGTGAGCATGTGGACTTTCTTACCAGAGAACACAAGCAACTTCTATTCATTTGAACTGTAGTCTTCCTCACTGAAGCACCTACAGGGGTAGGCAGAAGTGCAGAATACCGCCCCATGGTTTCAAGGCCTGATGACTGCAGCTGGAGGAAAGAATCTCCCATTTCATTTTCTGGTTTCCTGTTTCCAGAAGTCTCTTTTGGTCTGTATTGCATCTGTTTTAAGCATTAATGTTTTGCATGTAACATTTCTCAAAGTCTAATCCATTGCTATGGACCCACCTAGTGACGGCTTTATAGATTCTTTATATTCATAAAGGCACTTCACACTTATCTCTTCACTATTTTTGTTTGTTTTGTGTTTTTTTTTTTGATGTTTGAAATGGATCACAGCAACCCAACTGAATGCTTTCTGTGAATGCTTCTTTTAGCTGTGTATTTTAACACAGAAGAAAAAAAAAAAAGAGAGAGAAAAAAAAATAAAGAAAAATAATTAGAAAAATTAAAAGCCCTGCAAATAAGGGCTTATGTGGAAGGAGTATGGTCACGGAGATGACTTCAAGTATTACAGATGTGTTTTGATCACCAGAAGTAAGAATTGTCTGTAGTCTAAATGTAAGGAAACTTTTAGCAACTGGTATGGAAATGGTCAGTATTAGCTTCCAGGTTAAAATGATGACACAAGACCTGTATGTGTTGCTTATACGGATCCTCTTCCATCTTGTAACGGACTTAGTGAACAAGGGAAGTTTGATGCTTCTCTAGACATGCAAACTGTAAAGAAATGGGCAATATGGTATGGCTTTTAGTGATAATCTACTGCCTCATTGCTTTGTGCAGTGATCTATGAGATTCTTGGATGGCCAGCAATGGCTTAGCAACATCTGACTCTTCAGCAACAGATGCTGAATATCTGAAAATCCTAGACAGGTGCTCCTGGTTTATGCAAAGAGTGACTATGTGCAGTCAGGCTAATGCAACAAAGATGTCTGGGATTCACTGTCCACATGATGTGGAATCCAGTTAAGCATATGTAACAAGTCTTCTGCCTTTGTACTGCCCATGTATGTGGGAGTGATTCTCCTTTCTGTTATTTCCCAGATTGGGTTAACCTGTGAATCAAAATAGTCAGACTGTTTCTAAGAAGATTGCTGACTGTAGTCCTCCCCACATTGTACTCACTGATTTATATTAATAACTGAATATTCACATATGAACAACCATTTTGTTACACAGATTGTGTGTATAGCAACCTTTAAAAATACAGTACTAAGAACTTGTCATTGAATATTCTGTATTTTAGGGATAGGTCATGTTATGGGACCTTTTTGGGTATCAGGGAGAGTGGCAAGGAGACTGCATATATTTACCAATAATGAAAACAGTGTTCACAGCTAAAATTCTAATGCCAGCAAGTATTTTATAAGGTTTGTATATACATTTATTATTATTATTATCATTATTATTATTATAGTTTAAAAAAATCAGTCTGTCAGGTTTAGGTTACTGTTGAAACTTTTCTGTCTTGGTTTCATGTGCATTCTGTCTCACCTAAGAAAATAGTGCAAGCATTTCACAAAACTCTGCAATGGGATTTGTAAACACAGGTCACTGGATCATTACTAAAAAATACTGTATTTCTCCTTATATGGGCTAGTCCAACCATGTGCAGAAATAATAGCCAAATTATTTCCTTGCCTCATTCTATCACAGAAGATTTAAGAGGGAAATCTAACCCCTAGCCATTCCTTTTCTATATTAAGCATTAGCTACTGTCACAGACAAAAGTGAAGGAAAAGGAGGTGCTATACCCATCAAATGAAGAGCAACAGAGTATCAGGTACAGTTGGATATACCAAAATGTGCTACTGAAAATTGATGGTTAGCTCAAATAGGGCTGCTAACTTAATATGTAGTCTTTTCTTTAATATTGGCTTCTAAGCTGTAAGGTTGGAGAAAGCAATTTTTCTGCCTCTCTTTAATTGAACAGTAGAATTGATGCCGAGAATTAGTCTAATGAATTTTCTTTCCTTACTTGATAAATTGGTTGAAATAGTAATAAAAAATAAAATTAGGAGACATATAGATGAGTACTCTGATACTATAGCTATCAGTCAGCATAGCTTTTGTAAAGAAAAATGATGTATAATGGTAATTCCTTGAGCTTGTCAACAAATAGTAGAAGACAGTCATTAGACTTTTTTGGCCTCTAAAGCAAGTTTTTGAAAAAGATCTTCACAAGGGCTTATTGGAAAAGTGGTTGTGGGATAGGAGTTATTTTGAGAATTAGATAGTCCTGTAAAGGACAGAAGACAAAACTAAAAGTGTATGATGGACCATTGGTGTAGAAAAACACTACAGTGGGGGTACCCAAAATTTGAGTGTTATAGGTGGTGTTTCACACTTATATTAATGAACTGAAAATGCCAGTGACCACTGTAGAGAAGTAGTGAAGAAACATTTGTGCCTGAGGCAGAACCATCAAGTCAGGGCTGTAGAAGATAGTAGAGGACTTCACAGGGACTCCTTGCAGTGTAGGAAAATGGGCAGCCTGGCTACACAATTTAAGGTAGCCAGCAGCAGATGAGGGCTAGGAATGAGCTTCCCTCTCTGGTTACAGACCCCTTGTCCAGCCTGAGTCTGCCTTGCTTTAAAACGTCGAGAACATAACATAGTGGGGAACTTTCTCTTGTTTTGAACCAGGCTGTAGTTTCTGTGCTTGAAGCAAAGTTCTTGTTTAACTTCTGTGGTAATTTTTCTGAACTATCAGTATAAGAAAATTTGCTCCATTAAACTATGTACATCTTTGTCTTACAATTAAACACAAATCCCTGGTAATGTCATGGGCATTTTTTTAGTGGCCCAATGTGTCACGGCCGATAAATCTCTCTAAAAGTTGTGACCTTTTCAGAAACTGTAGTCAAAAGGCTCTGCGTAGTTGCTTTTGTGCCAAAACCTGTCCCAACTGCTTGTACCAGGTTAACTTTGACTACAGTATTCAGACTCCTGAATACTGAGAAATTTCAGACTGAGAAATTTATGGCAAAGTGAAAAAAGGCAAGTTACGTGGACACACAAAAAAAGTAGGTGTCTCCTGTCTCTTTTTCTGTTCATGCAATTTGCACTCCTGGAGCCACCTGCTGCCATTTTATTACTAGCTCAGAATTCATTAGAAACCAAGTTTCACCAGTGACATTCTCGGCTGTGAAATCTTTGCTCAGATTTGGAACCACATTGCTCTCAAGAAAGGGCTGTGGCTACATGCAAATACCAGGAGAGGTGGTTGACAGGATTGATCAGATAGGGTCAAGTGCTAAAAAGGTATGTAAGAATGTGACTGTGTTTCTTGAAAGTGTTAAAAGAGTATCTGATACCTGATGTGATGGCATTCATTGTTTCTGCATTTTGATATTTCTCTGCATATGCCTAAAGCTGTTAACATGCAGAAGTTATCTAATTTATTTTATTTTATTTATTGGACAGGAGTCAGGCACTTTGTAAATTATGGACTGCATTCTCAGTGAATCAAAATATTTAGGTTGCTTGCGAGATTCGGTCCTTGGCACCATGTCACTAATTACTTTTGCACAACTCTGAAATAATGACAAAAGGAAAACGCATCAACAAAGAAAGAGAAATTAAACTTTGTAAAGCAAAACAAAAGCCCCATCAGAAATAGAAAGTGTTATTTAAAGGGAAAAGCGGGTGACCAAATGTGCAGTCTGGATTGAGTACAATGTTATATGGCAAGAGAAGAGACACTCAGCTTTGGATCTTCTCCAGGCAGAGAAAAATTTATGACGTAAGTTTACTTTGATAAACATTCCTGAGAAACTACTTTGTGTTTTAATCTTAATGAACATTTGTCTCAATCCAGTTGTCTTTTTTTTTTTTCTTGTTGTTGGCTTTTTTTGCTTTTTTTTTTTTTTTTTTTTTACTATCTCCTTTCTGATTCTTTTATATTCTGAATATACTTCAGTGTCACCTGTTGAAGATCTGTCTTGCTTACAGGCTAATTGTTAGTAGGAGGTTGTCTACCCTGTACCTGGATTGCATTAGGGCTTTTGAAGTGTCCCTAGATATTCTGATTTTCCCCACACTTACGCTTCAAAATACTGTAGCAGTACTTTCCCTGCTTTTTCAACAAGGTGCAGGAGCGTTCCCAGAGACCCTCACCATGCTACCCCAGCAACGTTTCCAGCCTCTAGCTGTCCCATGTAAGGAGAGATCAGAAGCAAAAGTTAGCTTCTGATAGAACTGGCAATAACAACAAGCCATGGGGCTGTTTTACACTATGCTTATGTATTTGTTTCTCTGTAATAGTGGCTGAATTGGAGGCTGTGTGTTGTAAAGTAGGAGTTCAGCTTTTTGTTTCAATAGAACCAAATGGCATCACTTTTGCTTTTACCCAAAAGTGGAAAATTGCTGATAAAACTGCATCAGAGCTGCATTAAAATACATGGACACATATAGTATGCTTTTGTAGCTTTAAAAATGAAACATAACTCTACATACTCATTGACTGCTGTTTCAGTGTGCAAGGTGTAAGATAACAACATATTTTATGACTCCTCTTACAGAGACGCATTTAATGTCATTAGAATCATTGCTGAATTTACAGTTTGATCTTCCCAGTGACATGTATAACAAGTTAAATATCAGTAGAGTGCATTTAATAAACACTAATTTGTAATAATCTTACCACAGACTGTATATGTAATGCAGGGAACTTGTGTGCGTCGTACAGGAGAAAGGGAATGTACTTACAGATTTTTTCTGAATTTAAAACCCATGCATTTCAGCATCTATGCTTTTTGAAACATTTGCTATGTAGTGTTTAAATGAGTTCTTGTGATTATATGGATTAAGAAGGAATAAAATAGGCAAACAATTGACAGAATGCAAGAATTTTACCTTTTCTGTGTTTAATTACAATTACAGTCTAAATTCTAAACTGGTTTGGAAAGGTTCCAGTACAGAGTGAATAGAAAATGGTAAAATTCTTTGGGATTATTTTATATTCTCTGTTTTCTTTTAATCCAACTGAGTATCTAAAGTGGAGGGCAACCATGAACTGAGCCGTATGTGCTTGTGTTGTGCCCACCACAAACAAGCTCAGGCTGTTTAGCTGAAGGTGGCTGATAGCCCTGTGGTAAAAGTGTAATAAACGATCCTAATGGCACTAGAAGACAGACACTTCTAGGGAGGAGAAGCAGACAGGAGATGTACCTGCGGGCTTGGAGAATTTTAATTGCAAACATGAGAGCAAACCTCAGGACCACAAGAGGAAGGCTGGAATGCCTTCACAAAGTACACAGGACTAGGCACAGTGGATTATTCCAAAAGAGCTTTGTGCTTTCAACTGTATGATGCTTGTTTTATATCAGACAATCAATGGAAGCAAATCTGTTTAAACCCAGTGTCCTCAGTGCACAGGTTGGTAAGAAGAGTAAGGCTATAGCGGAAAGCACATTTAGACTTGAAATACAGAGACAAAATATGATGACTACAGCCCTGTTCAGTGGATGAGTGGTATGTTTTTTTCTGTTGGTGGTGTTTTGTTTGTTGTTTTTTTTTTTTTTTGGTTGGTTGGTTGGTTGTTTTTTTTAAAAAAAAAAGCATTATTATTGGGGAAGTGACAAGAGTGTGGTGATAAAACCTGCAAGAAATATATCGAGAGAGACTCAGAAAGGCCCACTCAGTTGAGCGGAAAGATCTCAGTTTCAGCATGCTTTGAATCATGCTCAACAATCACAATCTACTTTTATAAATAGATCAAAGTTGTGTTATTACGATACATAGGCTCAGAAGCTTATGTTTGGCTATAAAACTGAGGTTGCTTGTTCAAAAGAGACTTGCTTTCTACCAGCTACTCCTCCACACACACACCAGGGGAAAAGGGAGTCATTTCCGTTTGATGGGAGTTGGTTATCTGTATGAAACGAATTAAGTTCATCGTCCGGTATATTGTAGCAGGCATTTACATGTTCGTAACAGTCATTGCAAATGACACAGAGGAGGAACGTTCCTGCTGGCATTGCCTTCCCAGAGGCTGGAGAACGGCTGGGCACTGGCGGCAAACAGGCCTGTCACTCAGAAAGAAATCATCCTGATTAGGATGGAAGCAGAGTACGGAGACTGCGCGTAAGGTGAGGCTGCAGTCTTCGATCAGGACGGAACATTGCATGCAAAATAGCCGTGCTTAAAAAAGAAGTTAGAAAAAAAAAAAGACTGAAAGCAACAGGTTCTTATTTTAGTAACACTTTATGTTCAGAGCTTTAACGAGAAGCTGTGGATTTGAAATCTAGTTAGTTTCTTAAATCATTTCAAGCACAGTTCCTATCCATGGATATGCCCCTCTATTTTTGTGATTTTTTTTAACCATTCTGGTTTTATTTTTCATCTATTTTTTGAGCTGCTTCTGTGCAAGCCAAGATTAGTAAAACAGACGATAAAGAGCGCTGTAGCTAACTGTCAGTATAGAGAAATAAAATAAGCTGTAACCAAAATAAAGGAACACGGGGGGCAGGGTGTCAAGAATGTTTCCCCTCTCTACTTTCTCTCATTTTAACAGTTTGAAGTTACATTTTGCCAAAATATTAATGTAATTTAATTTTACATGTGTTTACATATATTTTTATTTCTAAAAAATTAGTTATTTATGGGTATTAATTTTGAGGTTCCTTTACCCTGCCTGATGTGCAGTGAACAGAATTAAAGAGTGCAGACATGATTTAAAAATAAAATAAAATATTAGGAACTTTATTGTAATATTTAGTGACCCTTAGGGAAATACGAATTCAAATTTTAGATGAAGGTTCAGATTTCTCCTTAAGGGTAGTGTCAGTTCTCTTTTACAGGGAGGGTTGTAGATGACAGGCCCTCACTAAAACTACAAATAAATAACTGATAAATAAGGGCTTCCCACTTGCAAAAGAGAAGGTTTTACTTTTCCTTGAAGAAATTCAGTAAATTGAAAAACTCTAAATAGCACAGAAATTTCAGTCCTCCAGACCGCCTTCTCCTTCTCAGATTTTGCTATACTATATTCAGCGCTCAATTTTGCCAACACCAAACATGCCTGATGTGGCATTTACATTCTTTTAAAAAAAGCATAGATTAGTTATATTTCTAAGAGTTAACTTCTCCTCTTGACACATGTACTTAATTCCCATTAATGGAAATGGCAGCTAGGCATGCACACTGAAAGGAAAAATCTGTTCCGAAGCATATGATCCAAACTGCATTGTAGCTAAACATTTCCATACTCTGAAGTAAGCACTCATTATTTGCAAGATATTCTTCACAGTCAATGTATGAACCCCTCTCTATTCTCCCTTCACTCTATCTTAACCTGTTCCAAAACAGTCATTCTTAGAAATTTTAAAGATTTGTTCTTAGTGCTGTAGTTGCTTTGGATATATGCCTAAAAAAGAAAATCCATGTAAGGATCTTCAGAGTTTTGCATATTTTCTGTGAGAACTTTCCAGTAAATCATTCTGTGGAACATCTTACATTTCCTTGGACCTTGTAGGTCTCTATTATTAAAACCTACAGTGGAAACAACAAAAGCCCTTTTTTTTCCCAGCACTTCCTTTACTTCTTATATTGCAGCAGCTGCCAAAGGGACTAGGCTGAAGTGTTATAATGTGATAATTCAAAAATAATAATAATAATAAAATCGCTTAGTTTAAGGCTTTCTTTCTGCCCATATGCCCATATAAAGACCTGTGGATTCTATCTATGCAATATTCCAGAGTTATGGTATTTCTAACTTGAGCTGGGTGGATAATTGATTTTTTTGCTTCACGTCTTGAACTGGAGAACCACAATAGCAACAACAATTCAGTTAAGCACAAAAATTCAGATGAGAGTGTATTTGTTCCCTTCACCTAAATGAAAATCAGAGCTTTTTTGTTTAGTTCAACCCAAATTACCCTGTTTTACCTGAACTTTTTTGTTTTGGGCACCCCTTAAAGGAAGCAAAGGAAGAGAAATGCAGGTTCACCAAACAAATGGAAGGGCTGAGGGGAGAGGTTTCACTTTTCTCCTCATTTGGAGGCATTTGGGCTTGCATCCTGAATTGTAGGCTTGTGGAGAGAATTGAACAAGATCTCAAACACTGAGAATGGGCTTTTTAACTATGACTTGCTGAGTGAAAAAGGGCTATTGGGACTTGCTATTACTGGTGAAACGTTTTGGGACAAGGTAAAACTTTGTATGTCAAAAATTGGACAGTTGCATTTTCTTATCTCTCCGTTTGTGGCTATTTATCCAAATTCCTTGTTTTCTTTTCAGTTTTTGATATGATGGCAGCTTTTGTTACATGTCCTGACAATTTCTAAAAAGCAAGTCTCTAAGATGACACAATTTGAATAAAGTTTTCAAAGATTCCCTCAAATCATTTGTTGAGCTCGCTTTTTCTCCTTATTGCCATTGCAGCAGAACTTAGTATGAGAACATAATTTTATAGATAAGCCTGGACTGTTAATAATACAATAATATCAATACAATAATGCAATAATATTAATATTAATACAGTAATAAGATTAACACTTTTTCTCCTTTTTGGGCCCAACTGTGTTTCCCACCACTGAGCTGGGAGCTCAGAAAATACGAGGTGAAGGAAGGAGGAGATGAGTACCTTAGCAGAAAATACAGTGGGGTAAGGGCAAGTGTTGTAAACTAGGGTAAGGGAAAAGCAGGACTCATGTCAGAAACATTCAGATGAATGATCTCCACTTCCTTTCTTTCTTCCACTTCCTCTCTCCTTCTCAGCTCTCCCTCTTGCTCATTTATCTTTGTTTTCTCCCCCGACATTTCTTTGTTGGCGAGTTGTTTTGTTTTTTCCCTTTTATTATGGTTCTTGGTCCTGGTCTAGCCAATGTCCTGTTCCGTAATTCCTGGTGTCGATGGTGATTGCTCCGGTTTGTAATCAGAGTAGTGGAGAGCTGACCAAGGAGCTGGTCATAACACAAACTCAGAGGAATATGAAGACGCTTAAATAAAAAGCGCTATAGGGAGGGGTGATCGAAGACCGCAGCCTCACCTTACCTGAACAGAGGGCAAACGTGGTAGAAGGAGGGCAGTTGTGCAGTGGAGTTAAATGGGTACGAGGTTAGAGAGCTGAGTGGAGCTACCGTGCAGTCAAAATGTGATAGTCCTGTTCTGCCAGAACTTTTGCAGATCCTTTGAATAAAAGGTTGCCTTCATTTTCCTCCAGCTGGGGCTTCTGACTGGCTTCTCTCTGCAAACTGCTCCCAAGGCCAAGTGTGAGAAAAAAGGGGGAAGCAAAGCAAGGAGTGACAGAGAAGGAACAGCATCTAGAAAGGGGCAATCGAAGGGAAAACGAAAGGCCAAGGGGACTCACAAACATGAATACAGGGATGAAGTATGTTTTAGCTGCATGTAAAAATCATTGCTTTGTGGGAAAAGCAGCTGAAATATCCAACATGTTTCAGCAGCGCAAGGACTGTTGTCGACTGTGAGGCACATGGATCTTTATTCTCATCCTTTTGCTGCAGTTGGCTAACTGTGTCAGCTTGGGCAAGCGACTAAGCCTGTCTGCATCTCAGTTTCCTTATTTGAGGCCAAATTCTCCTACTAAGTAGCCTCCTACTCCACACAGAGATTTGCTGATTTGAATGGAGCCCCCGTGGAGTGAGATACTTTTCAATACAAATAAAGTTTTGGAATCAGCCCTAATTATATTTATTACCTGCAGAGGAGTAATGTGAGACGTAACGTGGTTTGAGACGCTCAGATGAAAGGGAAAGTATTTGGAATTGTTCTTTTTAATCATCTGCTGCCTTCTCAGTGTCTACCTCACAGCTGTCCTAAAAGGGCTAGCTACTAAATAACAAATAAAAAATCCGTGTACGTGGTAACGAGGTTTGTCAGGCTCCCGTGAACAAACCTCTGTGGAAAATATTATTTGCCAGGGGCTACTGAAGGAAGTCAGCTTACCCTGCCCCGCAGCGAGGAGCCATTAGATCTCCCTCATGCCAGAATTTGACAGATCCTCGGTGACTCCGCTCCGAGCGCCGTGGTGTAAGGCAGACTCTGGTACGAACTGCAGCGAAGGCGCCTCCACAAACTCAGCTCCAGCACTCCGCTTCCTGAGCGGCACGATGCTCCGTGGGGACGGCACGATGTGCCACGGGGATGACGGGCACAAGCCCACGGTGGCCAAAATGATCGTCCTGGGCTCGTAGCCGATAGCACCTTGTGCCAGCCCTGGGCTGACTGGCCTCTGCCTCAGCCGGCTGGTTTAGAGCATTTACACCGTGGGGAAATAGGAGCACGCTAAGCGGCGCGGCTGTTGGATATTAATAAAAATAATAAGCTTTTATTTGGGGCGTTCTTGAAGCTGGTGGGCATGAAAATATCGAACGCTTTAGGGCTGCTGTGCGGGAATGCGCGCGTACACTTGGTGTGTGTTGCAGAAAGTAAAGTTGCTCTCGCCGTGTCACTGGGAGGTAGGGAAGAGAGGGGGCAGCGGACCTAATCAAACTGATGTGGGGTCAGAACCTCGTGGTTTTTAAAGGCCCTTAATGTTGTCCAGCTGCAAATTAAAGCAGGGAGAGAGAAAGGAATTAGGGTTGGGGAACTGGAAAGAATGGAGTAAAGATCTGTGGTCGCGTGTGGGTGTGTGTGCATGTGTGCATTAAAGAACAGGGAGACCAGTTTGTTGCAGTTCGGGTGTTTTTTTTTCGTTTTTTTTTTTTTTTTTTTCGTTTTTTTTTTTTTTTTTTTTCTTTTCCCCCCTTTTTTCCTCATCTCTCCTTCATTCACCCCAGTTCTGGGAGCTCAGTGCCAGGCAGACCACTGGCTGGGCAGGCTGGCAAGGCACCCAGCTCTGCTCCAGGGGGCTGCAAGGGGAATTTACTCGGGGCATCACTTGCAGCCCCCAGACCCTCACCTGGCCGCGGCAGCCGGGCAGGGGACCGGGGGGGGGGCTCAGAGAAGAGGGGTGTGCTGGGGGCCTTGGGGGGAGAAAGCTGCCCCCCAGCACCAGGAGTCCCGGCAGGAGGAAGGGGAGGCGGTGGTGGTCGTCGTTCGTGCTGGCGGTGCTGGTGCTGGCGTGCGGGGCCGGTTGATGGAGTTTGGAGCCGAGGAAACTTTGGTGGCGTTGCCAGGCCGGTTCGCAGCACTTTGTGGAAAGCAAGAGCTAACAGTGAGACCGACAGAGTGAGTGACAAGTTGTTTACAGGTTTCCTTGAAGGGGCCTCTGCTATATTTCAATCTGTCAAAGTTGCTTTTCTTCCCTCAGAACAATGCCTGATTGTTGTGTTGTGTTTTTTTTTTTTTTTCTTTTTTTTTTTTCCCCTCCCCAAAGAGAGAGAAAGAGGGAGAGAAAGAGAGAGACCAGGGAGGGAGGGGGGGAGAAAGGAATGAAAATTCTTCGGAGTACAAATGCCTTTGGTAACATTTTTATGTGTCTAATCTTTTCTCCCCTATTTCAACCCGCCCAGAGTTGATAACTGTTTCAATTTAATCAGTCTGCTCTTGTTTTATCTTCTTTCTCCGCTGATCTTCCCCAGCGCAGGGGATTTGCTCCCGGTTCGCCGCTTTAGGTGGATTGCCGGGCTTTTATTTTTGTTTTTGCCGCTCTCCCCCCCACACTTTTTTTTCTCCCGGATTTATTTTACCTTTTTTTCTCACCCCCCCCTCTACCCCCCCACCCCAAAACCCGCTCCCCCCCCCGCCCCGCGCCCCCATCCCGTTGCCCCAGCCGCCATCCCCGGCGGGGACCGGACCCCCGGGGGGGACCTGGGGGGGGACATCGGGGGGGGGGGGGACACGGAGGGGGGGGTCTCGTCTGCGGCGAGGCGCGGCCCCTTTAAGAGCCTGGTCAAGGAGCCCTCGCTCAGAGCGAGCGCGCCGGGAGGGAGGGAGGGAGGAGGGAGGGAGGGAGAGAAAATCCATCGGTGTGGAGGGCTCGGGCTCACTTGACAGGTTCAGTCGGAGGCGACCGTAGGTGGCTGCTGTGACAAAGGGAAACTGCGCTTTTCCAGCATGCTCACTGACCCTGATTTACCTCAGGAGTTTGAAAGGTGAGGCGAGTTGGCGGGGCGGGGGGGGGGGGGGGGGGCTGGCGAAAGAGGGGGGAGCGCTGCGTTTCGGGTTGTGGGGGGCTCTTATTATTTTATTTTTTAATTATTATTATTATCACCCCCCCTTCTTTATTGCGCGTTTCCCCGCCGCGCTCCCCGCGCCCCGCCGCGCGTCTCCGCTGCCCTGCGGCGCGGCCACGGGGCGCAACTCGGGCGCACGCTGCGCCCCCCCCCCCCCTTTTTCCCCCCTTTCCCCCCCTCCCAAAAAAAAAAAAAAAAAGCAGCGTGCAAACCGCGTGTCCGCCGGGCGGGGGGGCGGGGCGGCAGCACCCCCCCCCCCCCCTTTTCCTCCAGCACCGGGGCTGCCCCGGGGTGCGCGGCGGCGGGGGGCTGCGGGAGGGAGGGAGGGGAGGGGAAGGGGAAGGGGAAGGAGGGGAAGGGCAGGGAAGAGAGGGGAAGGCAAGGGAAGGGGGGGGCCGCTTCGCCGCGCCCTCCCGGGAAAGTTTGGCGGCCGCCCGGCGGAGCGCACGCCCTTTTGTTGCTCGGCCGGCAGCGCGGCTCCCCCGGGCACCGCGGGGCCGCCGAGCGGGGAAAGTGCGGCGGGACCCCCGCAGCTGCCCCCCGAGTCCCCCGAGCCTCCCCCTGCACCCCCGCAGCCGGCGGCCGGGGCTTCCCCCCCGCCGCCCGCCCCGCCGGGGATCCCGGGGCCGGCCGCCGCCGGCAGCTCCAACTTGTGCGGGGGTAAAGGAGGGCGGGATGCGCTGCCCGGGCTTCTCTTCTTCTTCTTGTTCTTCTTCTTCTTCCTGTTCTTCTTCTTGTTCTTCTTCTTTTTTTTTTTTTTTTTTTTTTTTTTTTTCTTCCCCTCTCCCTCCTTCATCTCCGTGAAAGCTACCTCCTGTATAAACATTTGGTTGTATCCGACTATGCAATGCAAGCTAGGTGCTAGACCAGCTGGTTAAAAATATGCTAAGTCAAGCTGTTCATCGCTCAAACCTCCCGAATTGGGTAGTAAAGGCATAGAAAAGAAGGCAAGATAAAAACACTTTAAGTGGGCTGAGGAACACGCGTGCACGGAAAGGATGGGATGGAGCGCTTGAATTAAGAGATCGGAGAAAAATAAAATCGGGAAATGCAGAAAAGAACTATTTTAACACTTTCGACCCTCTTTCTGCAACCAGAACACTTCCTTGCTAGAAAGTGGAATTGGCGTTGCTGCGCTGCTCCAAGGGCTCCCTTAATACAATTAATTTTCCAGACTTGCTTGGACTATTTGGTGTTTTCCTCTGGTTTGTTATTATTATGGTAATAGGAAAAGATGGTTTTGTTCACGTGCATTGCATCAACTTAGTTCAACTACCTGAGGAAACTGGTACCGTTTGTGGTGTCGAATCTGGGGTAGCATCACAGCAACACGCTTGTCTCGTTCATGCAATTAGTAGACCAAAGTATTTCATCTGCATCACTAAGATCATACATAGAAATTTATAAGCAAGCGGTTTAGATTATTCTTTGAACTTTGTGATGAACAGCATGCTTATAAAGTCTGCGAAGCAGAATCAAGTCCTTTCATTTTCCGGTTGCTGGACTTTTTTTTTCCTCTGAAGTCTCTGCATCGTATATATTTATCTAAATTTTATATACAAACAAATCCTTTTGGACAAAACATCTTCTGCAGAATATAAAGCAAGCTTCTTTGCTCTTTATTTTTAGGTGTACGATTCATTTTCAGGGATCCCAGCTTTGCTCTTGTAAACATTCTAGTTAAATAATCAATAAACTGCTCTCCTTTTGCTATGCAGATAATAGCAAGCGGTAGAAATGGGAAGCAATAAAAACGAACCTCAGGACATAAAATTTATTTATTTATTTATTTATTTTACAATTTTCCTCCTGCAGTTGAAATTGGCGATCCAAACCAATATCTCTGTTAATCATTACCATTTGTTTACATTGCGTGTGTTTGACTATAGTTACACACACATACGCAGGGTAGATACTGTTCATGTAATATATGTGTATTTATCAGAAAACAGCCACGAGGACGCACTGTCTCTCACACACAGATGCACAGACACACACGCGCTCACGGGGTTCACATGTGTACATTTGCACGATGTATGAGGACTGGTTCTTAGACGTTCGTAGCAGGTTATTTGCCAAGATCCACAGCAGGCTCTGTTCTTGGAGCACATTTCTGCAGTCGCTGGGGTCCCGCATGTCATATCTGCATGACTGACTTCAGTTGTGCTGCTGCTGCCCGTCTCCCACTGTCCCCTTTTAAACTTGAACAGCGAACTGCAAGGAGGTAAAGATTTGTCAGGCGGAGTTGTTTGCAGTTCAGATCTCCGAGTGTCTGCCTGTATCTCGGAAGGTTGTTCTGCTTTCCCTGTCGTCTCTTCCATGATGTGTCTGTGTATCCTGGTAAAGTTTCTGGACTGCTTGCAGTTTGAGGCACCCCAACTCGAGAGATCTGAATCAAGGGGACTTCTCTCGTGTCTGTGGTCATTATCATGGGCATCTGTGGTACGCGCTTGGAATGAAAATGATCCTGACTGTCAGACGAATAAACATTCATTAATTCGTTCAGCATCAGTAGTAAATTGCACTAGATTTTGTGAATTGGCATGTATAATTAATTACTGTACCAAAAATGTGAGGGCTTTCGTGCTTTCCCGAGAAGTTACTTGCACTTCTTTCTTTCTGTTTGTGGCAGTTCCGTTGCTTGATAGAGAGGAGCATCAGAACGCGTATGCTGAGAGGGATGATGTTTGCAGAAAGGTAGTAGGAAGAAATTGTAACTGAAACCTGCTCTGTTTATTACAGAGGGCAAGATTAACTTCTGGGATATACTTTGTGTTGTACCTGTGGCACTCTTGAATTGGCTTTATAGGTCTCAAAAATGATAGCTTTTCTTTTGCCTTTTTTTCTCTTTTTTAAGTTTATTTTTAAGATGAGTTATCATGCTTAAATATATCAGGTATGGCTGCAATAGAAAGAAAGTTTACTTTGAGGAAAAGGTAGAGATAATGCGGCCAGAACCATCATGGACAGCTGTGAAATTTACTGAATGATAAGACCTCAAAAATACCCAACATAAAGTTTTAATGTCTTAATAAAATCTGGTAAATGAAAAATAGATAAAGTGACTGCTTAACAATGTCCCTAGTGTATGGAATGTTCTTAAACCCAAATTAATTACTGCATATTTACATTTCTCTGTAGGCTGGGAAAGAGGCTATGCTAGGCATCAGGATAAAGTGGCATCCTTTCTCTTTCTCCTTTGCATTCTTTTCTGTTTCCTTTTTTTTTTTTTTTTTTTTAATATGCCAATTCAAGGTAGAGAAGTATGCAGCATTTGTGGAAGAAAGGTTAGGTTAGTGCTTCCACAGGAAAAAAGGAAGAGCTAGAAAAGACAAAAAGCGTGGATGGGAGCAATGGGGATGGGGACAGCAGAACAAGTTTAGCATTGACAGTCACCAGTTCTGTGCCCTGGAAAGATTCCGTGCGCTAGTGAATAGCGTGTAGAGAGGAGAGGCTCAAAGATGTAAAGCAAGCCTCTGCTGGGAGGAGAAAAATATACTTAGCTGCTTCACTGCTGCACTGCACGAGTCATTTCAGACTCCCACTGAATTTATTTTGGGGTTGTACCAACACTGTCAAATGGAGAAATCATTTTCCTAAAAGGAAACTTTGTGTATTCCTAAGTGCTTTTCTTAGCTAAAGTTACCCTAAAAGCTTTCTTCTTCTACTGTGTTTGCTGGGAATTTTGGAGAAAGAATAATGTCGTTCTATCAACCGGCTTGCTCAGAATGATGTCCCACTCTCCTAAAATCTACCTGTAGAAGTAAGAGCGATTATTCCTTCATTTAAAGTAAGACAACGAGATTTCTTTAATACTGGGCTGAATAGCATTTGCCTTCCATGGAGATGCTTTCAGAAAATGACTTTATTGCTTGCGTATTTAGGTCTAGGGGTTTGGGATCTAAAGAACAAATGCAGTGCCAGTTAAAAGTTTCAGACGGTCGTTCTTTGCCGAGACAAAAGTCGACATGATTTTATTTCTCTGAGATGAGTCTGAAAGAATTAATGCATTTGCAGGCTACTCATTAATGTCCTGTGTTCGCTAATTTCATTTATGGTGCTTATGCTTATTGAGGAAGAAGTTGACTGTTACAGATTATAGATTTTAATGAACATCTCAATAATTTACCAGTTGCTGCAATTGTGAACTAGACTTGGAACGCAAAGAAAGCGCAGATGAGAGAAGTGATGAGTGACACACCAGCCCTCACAATCCCACTGTTGTATTCACTGCATTTGAATCAAATCGGGAGTTTGGCATTGCTAATTCTGGGTGGCTGGCTCATCGTATGCATTCAAGGAGTTAATTAAAACACACACAAACACACACACACACTCTCCCACCAAGCATCTTGCGATGTTTATGTGCATAGTGTGTTTGATTGGTACCTTTAGATAGGAGAGGAATTGTTTTTCCTTCTCTTGCTGTCCAGAGATCTTAAATACATAACTAGTTTACAAAATATTTACTACTTCTCAGGGAGCTTTTAACAAGCATTTATGGCTTTACCGTTTGAGAGGCACATAGTATCTGGCTGAGTTACTTTAATGTGAAGTTCCCTGATGATAGGATAGGCATTCATGTCCGTGTAATGCAACATATCAGTAGCTGTGTTTAAAAATATATATAATATTTATACAGGAGAAAGAGTATCTCCCAAGGTAGATTTACAGTTTCCTTGCATGCTTTCATACTGTACTTTAAAATAATCTCTTAATGTTGAAGTTTGCATGTCAGCTACCTCTGCAACTCTTGCAGAAGTGAGTTTGATATCCTGATATCCTCTTGGCTTTTTTTTTTTTTTTTTTAATGAATTTCTTGCTCTGGCCTGGTTTAAGTATAATTAACTTGTAAGTGGAGGAAAAAAACATTGTCCCGTTGTACCTGCGTGTACTGGAAACATTCACTGCCTGTGAGCTCTGCTGCAGTGGTCAAGAGGAAAGGAGTGCGCGCAGCAATTAATCCATTGCTGTGGTACGGCTCTGCTGATGGCAAAGAGCGGGCTTAACAAGGAGCATCCTTAGAAGCAAAGCGCTTTTCCTTTTGAAAATATTCATGAATTTTTATCTCTTGGAACACGCGCCAAGTCTCCGGTACTTCTTACAAGCGGAAAAAATAGTGTCTTATTTGAATACCTTGAAAGTTACACTGCAAGCTGAGCAGATCCTGGCCACCTCCTTGCAGCACCTCTGCCAGTTGAAGTTCCTTGGAGGACTTGGGAGCCCACTGGCATTT
Organism: Aythya marila; assembly: GCF_965140915.1. Lineage (NCBI taxonomy): Eukaryota > Metazoa > Chordata > Aves > Anseriformes > Anatidae > Aythya > Aythya marila. Next base: position 129,719,956 of record NC_139042.1, read on the forward strand.
CTCTGCCTGGCCTTGCGCAGCGGGCACCCCCGGTCCACAGGGCGGCCTGGCCCTGGGATGCTTTTCCATGCTCTGTCGGGCCCAGACAGCTGCCAGTGGGGCACTCCAGGGTGGGGAGTCCCACGGGGCCACCCCAGGGCCTGGGTCTGTCCCCGAGGCCAAGCCCGGTGTAGAGGAGGTCTCTGAAGCACCGTGGTGTTGCGGGGTCATATGTCTGGAAAGACTGGAAGAAGTGGGTGGGGGCTGGGAAAGCAGCTCCTCTGCATTGCTCCTGCACCTAGCTTTTTTTTTTTTTTTTTTTTTTATGGGTGCAGTGTTTGTTTATTCTTAGCAGAAAAAGAAAGAGAAGAGGCACAGAGCTGCATTTTGGTTGCAGGAACCGCCAGGTGTTACTGTGCAGCTGAGGAGCAGGAGAGGTGGTGCCCATGCGGGGGTGGCTTAGCTGGCTGGTCTTAAGGACACTTCTGAACGTTGTCCTACACCCCGTTTGGGTCTGTCAAGGCACTTCTCTTCGAATTGTCCGTCTGTCACTTTAAGAAAAAAAATTTTGTTCAACGTGATGGTGTGATTTTTAACTTGTAGAACATAGAGAGTTAAAGTGAAAATGAGAGAAAGCTTGGGGCTCGCTTTGAAAGTTTGAAACTGGAGTTGACCTTGTTTCCCTTAAAAGTGTTGGGGGATTAATCAGGTAACATTTCTCAGTCGTTCTGTACGTAAATATAAAGGCTATATTGTAATTATGTTTGTTATTTTAAAAATTGATGTTTGATATTCTAGATTGCCTTTTTATACATTTGTTTGAAAGACCAAGCATGGAAATTCATATCAGCAATTGCTTTTTGACATCTATAATAATTTTATTTTATTTCTGCTTTACTGTATACTTCTTCTGTTGTTTTCTCAAGTTCATATAGACAGACTTCATTGCTTTTTTTTTGCTTTTTTTTTTTTTTCCATAGGATGTAGGTGTCTATGTGCTGTTCAATCTCAATATATCATAAAACATTACCTTAATGCTAACTTTTATGTGTGGTTGTATTTTACTTTTATTAATGCATATATGTTTCTGTTTTACTAATCTTAGCATAATCTCATTACTTCTGGGGCAAAAACATAAGCGGAATGAATAGACGTTGAATTTTCTTGCCAGAAGAACCAGAGTTCTTTTTAGCAGTGAGGATCTCTGTGTAGGGGAAATGTGTTATTTTTGCATAGTTAAGACCATTGTCTTCATCTGCCGTACTTCATGAACCTTTGTAGCTCAGGAGAAAAGAGAACAAGGAATGTAGTTTATGTGAAGAGAAACTCATACAATTTGTCATCCTTTTGGTTTCTTTGGTGCTGAGCTTGTTGTTTCTTGATTTTAAGAATGTGGGAGTGAAAAAAATGTCCCATATTTCATTCATTCATCTCACAGGTTGGACATGGGCAACAATAATCAGTCTGACGGTGAGCTGGAGCTACTTGCCAACTCAACAGATAGCATAAGACCAAGAGTAAGGAAAATGTTAGTGGCTCTGAACAATTCAGAATTTTGTTCTTACTTTCTTAGCATGGTTAATTGGAAAGATTTCACCAAACTTCTTCAGCCAATTAAAAGTGTGAGCCTAGAAAAACACAAGAATGAGTGTGCGGGTATGCAGACACATTCCTGTTTGTTCTCTGTAGTTTGCAGTGTCCTGTTACTGGATTGCATTAAGCTGTTATCTGCCGTTTGCTGAGAGTCCCAAAGAGGCTGTACTTTTGTTGAATGGGATGTGACTAAAATTCATCGCAGCCCGAAAGACCTAAATGCAACTTTGCTTACAGCTTTTATAGCGTAGACAATTTAGAGGTATTTCTTGTTTTAAATGAGAGAAAGTTTAATGGTGAGCATGAAGCATCGAGTGTCTTTTCACCGCTGGAGGCAGCCTGCCTGTGTTAGGGTTGGGGCGCTTTGGTGGAGCTCTTTGCTGGGAGGGTCATTGGCTTGTTGTAGTGTTGCCCATGCTGCATTTGACTGTGGAGACGCTTATGGTTTCCAGAGAAATTCCCTTAGCAGCCTCACTGCAGTCACTTTTTGAAACAAGACTTGGAAGCATTTTCTCCAAAGCTTTAGTCAGGTTTCTATTCATAGGGCTTTCTCCCTAAATTTTGATGCTGTGGCCTCACTGGGGCAGAGGCTTTTTTGGATAGAAATGAGATGTGTGGGAAGGTGATGGTTGATAAGGGCGGAGGGAAGGATGTTCTTACCCATTTGGCATGTCTATTAACAAACTGGGTCATTTTGTTGTGTTGTATTTACATGACTTGTTCCTGTGCTGGTGTGAAATGTGAATCACCAAAACATGATGATTATTTAAAAAAAAAAAAAAAAAAAAAGCTAAATGAAACAAAACTGAAATAGAACTAAAAAGCTAAATGAAATCAAGTGAAAACAGAGCATGCAACATAATTCTTTTGGTACAGTTTCATTCTGCAGTTGCCGAGTAAAGCCAAATAGATTTCTTTTCTACTTCCATTAAAAATATCCAAGCTTTTGGGAGTTTGAAGTGCACAGAGACACAGAAAATACAGTTGTATTTTCAGATTCTGCCTTTGGTTTGTCTTTTGCTCATACTTTTTTGAGATCTCAGTAGATATTTATGGGCAGTGTATTGTAAAGGTGCCTATTGACTCACCTTTGTTGAAACCATATGAACACAGAGTTCATTCTGCTTTTGCAACTGAGATGGGAATGCAGCAGAATTTCTCAGTAGAAGACTCTTGTCCTTTGCTTGTGCTTTGTAAGTTCTGCTCAGATTTGATCTCCTTGCCTAAACTTTGAAACTAATTGTGTGACTCAGTAAAACAGTAGGCTATGGTGCTTGTGTGAAATACCATGCAAAGCTGGAGAAAAATACTGTATTGCTCACAAGTATGCCATGCATCTCTTTTATAGATAATCTGCATCTGTATTAGTGTCATTGATTTAGTGTGTTTTTGTAGAGTACAGGCATCCTGAATCAGGACCCCATTATACTCGTCACTGTACAAACACAAAAAAGAAGGTTTCTTTCCATTCCACAGAGCAGCCTTTGTGCTTGGAGCTTAGACTAATATCAATGTGTCTTTGTATGGGAAAAATTCAGAAACAGAGAGGAGGTAAGAGATCCCTACCATGGTTCATGAATGAAATTTCAGTCCTGAAACTGTGCTTTAGAGTTTTTAAATCGAGTAATACATGTGCATGTATGTTCTATCTCTGTGTATTTTTTACACATATATATGTAGAAGCTGCTTTACTGCTAAAAGTACAGATGCTGTTAATCGTACTTCCTCTAATGTCTTCTGATTGGGAATCCAGAGCATTTGGAAAGCGTTAATATACAAATCAGGAAGATTTCTGTGCTCTTCCAATTGGGAAGCAAGATTAGCCTCAACCTGTAGATAAGAAAACTGAGGGACAGTGTCACAAAATTGTTTGCATGGATGGGTTTAAAAACTAGGGATATTGACTGCTAGTCCTGTTTTTTGACCTCTAAACCATCCTTTTCCATCTTGAGCTCCATAGAACTGCAAATTACAGACTTGTGTCTGCCCAATTATAATTTCTAAAGGTCTCCTTCTAACAAGATGAAAATGTAAGATTGGAATTACTTAAATATGTAAAACAGGGACTTTGGAGTATAAATAACGGTATAAAGTACAGAAATATTTACTGCCTGGGCCATGCTAGTGAGGGCTGGCAGGGAATACCGTCTCCAGCCCCGTCAGTTGTTGGAGCGTGAACTCACTACCTGGAGGCCACTGGGGAGAACTGAGGTTAGGTGGCAGCGGCTAGGCAGCCAACTGAAAGACCGTGTGCGTAACCAAGAGTCCAGAAAGGGTTTGATCACGGAGAACAATTAACATCTTCATCCATATGTACAAGAGCTGTCAGATGTTTTATAACCTAAGGACCAGGCACTGGGGGAGTCCAGGAAAAAATTCTTCACATGGAGAGTATTAATGTGAGGAACAGACTCTACCGAACGCAGCAGTGCAGGCAGCCGCAGCGAGCAAACTAACTAGCTTAAAAGCAAAAAGCATGGTACAGAACACAAAATGCACGGTGATTCCTACCCGCGTTCCTGACATCTGTTTTTTAAATGTGCGACAGAGATCCAAGATGAAGGAAATGAGACAAGCTTATTAAGAGGGAGGAATTATTTTGTTATTCATATTAAAAGTTCTCCTAATCCGTTTCGGTATTTTTTTTCTGTTTCCAACTGCATGCTCAGTAAGAGTTGAGCTGAATCGGTGGGCTCTGCAGGTAGGTTTAGATCCGGCCTCTGTGTTGCATCTCTTACCCATTTTCTCAACAGAGTGTAGTATAAAGTAAGGAGTCCTGAGTGGATTTGATCTGTGTAGCTTATGAATTTTATGACTGAGCTATTAAGTTATTTTCTTTGATAAGCTTTTTAAGAGGGAGACTACTTTCAAGATAATGGATTATAATCAGGCATGTGCCATAGTATTTCAGCAGTAGTTATTCAGCAGTGTGTTCACAACGACCTATTTTGTGATAGGGCCAGCCAAGGCATCATTTTAAAAGGTGGCCATTCACACTGAGTGTTTGGTCTCACTGGCACTGAAGTTCAGTGTCAGGTCCTAAAAGTGTAAGCCTAATTAATTAATGTTCTGCTCAACTCTGTGAAAAAGGCTGGTGTTTTTCACCTCAGTAAACCAGGACAGCACAAAGTGGTGGCTAGTGAGAAGATTGTGGAGCAGAATCCTGACTTTCTGTAACGGGCAGCTAACTTACATTGGTTGCACTGCAGCCCAAATTTCTAAAGTGCCTGCAGAAGCCTCTACAGATCTGTAGATTTCAGGAGTTCTGTATGAGCGTGCTTTAAAGACATGTTAACTAACTACTCCTCATAAACAACATTGTGTCTCTGGCAGATTAGAGCCATCAGCCTGGCGGTGATGAAAATTCACCTGAATTCTGCCAGAGCTAACATCTGGGCCTTAGTGGACTTGGCACTGTACGCAAAATTAATCTTTGTTTTGAAACTGTGTTTTCTAAGGTAGTAACTCCTGGTTGTGGCCACCACAGTCGGAAGCAAGACCGCTGCACAAAAAATGCAGTCTACCAAATATACTTGTGTTTGATAACCTCGGTTGTCAAAACTGTGACCTCTGTTAATTAGTCACCAGACAAATTATTGTCTGCAGCTCCCAGACTCCATGAGAACCCCGAGCAGGTAGCAGAACCCCATACCGGTGAGCATTTCTGGATTTGCTCTTTGTGGCGATAAGCAGCCTATTGATGAACGACGTGAGAGGGGTACCCAAAACGGAGGTGATGTGCCCCAGGTTATCAAGTGTAACAGCAGCCGATACATCAGTGATTCTTGGAGGGCTAGCTGCCCTTATCTGGAGCAGACCCCTGCAGAACAGCATAGCCTATCGTATATTTCTGTATTAGATCAAATAAACCAAGTAAAGCATAATATTTAATCAATGGTCATCAAATAAGAAAGGCAGAGCCTTATTATTGTAATAATTTATAGAATTTCCTTCTCAGCATTTATTAGAAAGGTGAAAACAAGATGAGTGAAGTTGCCGTTGTTATAGTGGCGTAGAGTCTGCTATGGAAGCCTGTATTTTTAAAAGCAGCTCTAAAAAATTAGAGCATAATAAAAGTTAGAACATTATTTAAAAAAAAAAAAAAAAAGGGATGAAGAAGATAAATAAAATAGCTTTTTACATACATATGCAGTCTATTGAAAGGCCATCCAAAGCACTGATACCAATTTAAGAAGATGATCTTTTGCCTTAATTATACATCTGGGAGATATTAGCTGAACATTTTGTGGAGAACTGCGAATACCTTAGTTGCCAGTTGTCTAAAATGCTGCTAATGATTGCTTCAGTGCCAGTGTTTTGATGGCTAGAACCTAGGCCTGAATATGAATACAAAGAACTCAATCTAAAAAAAAAAAAAGCGTGTGCACACACTTTTTATACAAAACAGATTTCAACCATCTGCTTGGCACTTAGCTTTGCGACTATAGGCTCTGATATGAAAGGGAGTACTGTCCAGGTTATGAATGGTATCACTTTTATTGGTACCTTAGAAAAATCATAGTGTTTTCAGAAAGCTTGTGTATCCAATGGTTTTCTTCAGCGGAATAATGAAAACAACTGCCTCAGCCAAAATTTTGTTCCTTCCATCGTTCCTCTGACAGCGGTGTCTCCTTAACCTTGCTAAAGGGATATTGTGGTGGAGAAAACTTTCTGTTCTGCACCTCAGCATTTCCAAATGTATCAGAGGAGTTTAGATGAGTGGCCCTTGGAGCTGACACCCCAGATGGTTTATGACACAAAGCACTGTTTGCTTAGGAATATGTTGTATGGCAGAGTCTGTTGCCCAAGCACTGCAGAGCGTGTCAAATCAGCATGGAAGTTAATGGACCAAAAGCCCTTCTGAATTTAACACTTTCCCATTTGATCTGAATTTACAGCTTTAAATCAGGACAGCAGTTTTCCTTTAGTAGTGCAGTGGTGGAAAACAAAGTTGATAGCATAAATTACAGGCATATAATGCAATGATTTTGACCCAATTCATCTGTTTAAAGGTTTAGAATGAATGAAACTGTATAAAATCTTTGGTAGAGAACCATTTGCAAAATATACAAAAATTTGAAAGTTAGGAGAGGATTCAAGTACACGTTAATTTCATACTCTGTCCAGCCCATGTTTAACTCCTAATAGGTTAAGCAAAAGAAGATACACTGTACAAAAAATCAAAAACATTTGGAGCTTTCACTTTTTGTTAGCAATTTAGGTATTCTTTCTTTGCCTTTGCTAGAAGTATCCTAAAAATATACAGGATAAAATATGCAGCTTCTTTGCTTTTAATGTTTTTAACGAAGGGGTTTGAGAATGTTTTCCTTAGGTGCATGTTTGGAAAAGATGACAAAAATTCAACCTCCTGCATGTAACAAAGCCTCTGTGTTTGGCCATCCATTTAGTGCTGTGTCACATTAGTACTGCATTGTTAACACCTTTGGATAGGGCTAAAGGTTTCTTGCTGCTGTGACTAGAGAGCTGCTCCTGTCAGATCATAACGTTGCTGAATGCTTTTCTCAATAAATGTACTTTTCATTTAAAAGTAGGGCTAGATTGTTTGCTTCTGGGATGTTAGAAGAGTGAATTAAAGGATTAATTGTTATTTTCATTCTCATTTTATAAAGATTCTTTTTCTCTATGTTAAGTAGTCTTGAGAAAGTACTGCTTTTAACTATTTCATTTCATTTGCATGGACATGTCTTTTTATAGAGAGCATCTGAGATGATGAAAGAAAGATAAAGTTGAATCTCAGTGGATAAAATGATGATAATACTGGCAACTTAAAAGCTTATGAATAGTTTTATATGAATCTTAATGTACAGATAGCAAAAATCCAACTTTTTAAAAAATGTGTGTGAAATAAGTCTTAACAGTATTAAGGTTATGTAGCCCTAACTGGCTAATAGACTCATGGTCCTGTGTGTTATTCCTGTCTTGTCTCTTCCTTCCTCAACTTTTCTTTCACCTTCTCCCCGACAAGCATGCTTTCTACGTTTTTATGGGAAGCACCATATCTCAAAGGTAGAGATTAAAACAACAAGCCTATTAAGCTTAAGAAAATTCTGTGTCCATTTAAATGGTGATCCTAATGGAAAGCAAAAACAAAGACACTAGTTCTCTGGCCACCATGTCTTCCCATAGCAACTGTACTGAAGTTATCTAACCAGCTTCTTGGTGAAACATTTCTTCGTGTTGCACGCCATAAAATGGGTTTCTTCAAGAGTGGGATATAGCAGCCTATCAGCTCTTCAGCATTAATAATCACACAAAAATAAGCTCCTGTATTCAGGGGTGGGTAAGAAGAAATTCTGTAAGAAACGCAACGAGTGGGCTTATAATGAAGCCTTTACTATACGGCCCCGTGTTCTTGGAAATTTTAGAAGGGAAAGTCTATTTGACCAATGTCAACACTCTGGTCATTTTCTTAGCTTCCCCTCCCTCTCCCTTTAGGTAATAGTCATATTTATTGCCAATTTATTTTCTGTAGAAGCCTCCAGTCCACTGTGGTTTGAAGGAATTTCCAGGGTGGGTGCATGACAGGTCAAACCCGAGGCAGCAGAAGGTGGTACGGGAGGGAGGATCGGGAAAAGGAGGCAGACAAGGGTAGGAGAGTGCAACTGTGGCTTGGAGCAACCTGCCAGTTGTCTCGCTTTTGATTAAAATGGCAGCTTTCAAGCTGGGTCCATGAACTGTTTGATTTGATTTACCCTGTTAACCCAAGTTCTCTCATGCTGTTAATAAGGAATGAATAAATAGCTGTCTATCTCCTCTTTTTTTCCCTACTTTCCACTGCTAAATTTCTAGATGGGTCACGTGCTGTTGGTCTTAAACAACCTGGTGCATCACGTCACCCTTCCCATTAAGTTTAAACATCTGACTGGAGAAAAGCTTGAGATGAAGCGAGGATGATTAGCAGAGGAAGATGCACTTTTTAGATCTGGTGTGGCTTGTTCTCCTGGGTTTTGGCCAGTTCAACCTTCCCATCAGGTTACGGTGGCATTTGCACTGAGGCTGGATGTAAATAATGGTTCAAAGGCTGAACTCCAGCTTTTTTCATCGCCTGTCATTGTCATGATCCGAAATAAAGTGAGGTTAACGATATGCAGGAGTGCCAGTTTCTTTGACTGCCTAGCTCCAGAGTATGGAGAAAAGTGAGGTCAGGCCCATGTCAGCACAGGACTCTGGAAATCCCTTGAAGCATCCTGTGCATGTGTGCCTTCCAGGAAGCCCTATCTACAGTTTTGAATGTCTCCAGAATGAAGTTGGTTCCTACGTTTCAAAGGCTATGTACATCTGTATTTTCAAAGATACTGTTGTATTATTTAACACTGAAAGCAGGAGGAAAGGACAAACACGTGTAGGAAGAGTGTATGTTTTTTGTAAAGAAATAAAAAATACTGTGCGGAAGAATTTCATGTGAGCTAGCTAGTACAAAAATGTGTGTGCCCTTCAAGAATTTTGGGGTAAATTAACGTTTTTAATAGTTTGACTTATGTATCTAATTTATTTAGAAATATACCACTCCCAGGGGTGTCTGGGAGAAAATCTGAGCTCATTCATCTCTGTCCTTACTTTTATCCATATGAAATGTCAAAGTGAGTGTCTGAAATAAATTGATCTGTGTATTTAGACCCGTTTATCAGGTAGAATTCGATAAAGCAATATACATACATTGCAATTGTGAACTATCGTGCAGATGACTCATTCTTTCTTTGAGATGGAAATAACCCCGTTGAACAGGAGGGTATGTGTAGCACCAAGTAGTAGGTCTTTTATTATGTTTTTAAAATTTTAAGAACACTTCAGGAAAGGAATAGCTAAAACTCGCTTCTCACCAGGCAGTAAATATCTTGTGTCGGTCCGGTTTTCAGTAAATGAGAACTTGGGTTGTGTTTAGAGGAGTTTGATGCCCTTACTGGTAGTCTTAGAAAAGAGGGCAAAGACTGGGCAAGTCCAGAGAGCACTGTTTGCCCTCACCTCCAAAGCTTTTATTACTGGCTCTTGTGCAGGTCTGGCTAGGAGCATCATGTGAAGTTTGATTTTGTTCTTTGCAGTATTGTTGTGTGAATAAACAGAGGATATGCTTGTCATTCAGCCTCCTTTCACAAGCCCCACATTCATTTATGATCACAGGGCTCTGTCCAGCTCCTACTGAAAACAATTATAAGACTCTCATTGACTTAACTTGGATGTTGGATTGGGCCCATTAAACGGGACGAAAATAAAGTGGAAGCGCTGTTAATGATTCCTATTGATGCTTTTCCTGGCACAAAGCACTGCACATAATTGTTTTTAGAGGAAATACAGTTGCATTTAAGTATTACATTTATTAGCTTTTTAAAGGAGGAATAAGCAAACTGGACATATGGGGTGTTTGAAGTGTGATTGTGTGAGACTAAGATAATTTCAGGAGAATAGCTTAAGTCGCAGGATATGTGTGATGCCCTTTGTATACAAAATGTGGGATTGTGGAATTTATTTTGTGCACGCTGATTTTAACTGAGAAAGAACCCAGAATGCAAATATATGGTCATATTTAGAATATTTAAGGAATGCAGCCTAGCTGCTGCAGACTTCAAGACCCATTAATCAGGCCTGATAGCGATGTGATCTCTGAAAATACTTTAATTAAGTGGGTTTAATACTTACTAACAGCAAGTTGCTTGAAGCCATACTGAGTAAAGTCTGAGAAGGAATATGGTAGGTTGAACACTCAAACAAAGGCCAGTCCTGTTAGACTCCGAGTGGCTTTGACACCTTTGAAGTTCTGTGGGTTTTGGACTTGCTATGAGATCAGGACATCAACAAAAGAATTTTCACTTTGTCTTTGTAATTTTTCCCCTATAACTAACAATGTCATTTCCAAATTAAAATGAGGCACTGCTCATCTTTTAGGTATAATTCAGGCTCTGCCCCAGACCTTGCCATGACTTGATTAGAACATGTGAGGCAGATACTAAACAGTTTTTCTTAGGCTTTATTCTTTAGTTTTGAGGTTAAATTTCAAAATGTGGAGAAATTATGTATTTAATGTTTCCTGTTGACTTCAGTGTGATTTCGCTGTTGATGACTGATCCAGGTCCTGAACAAGAAGGTAGAAGAGGGCACTGCTTGTTTTGCTGCTTTCTTCTAGTTCATTGAGCAGGAGGAGGGAAAGAGGAGGGAAGGAATGAAATGTCAGAGCTTTTGTTGTTACCATTTTTTGAGAGATGTGTTTAAGGAATTATTTTGGAAGATGATGGTGAAGTTGTTCCTACTGTTTGCACTGCATGGCCAAAACATTGTGCTCTTGTATGAGGTAATAGCTGTGGTTTGTGGCGACATTATGAAAACATTGGTTTGTTATGATGATTGCAGAAAATTCCCAGATACATGGTAATGTATTTGTAATATTTTATTGAAGTGAAAGATGGAAAATACAGCGTAGTTTGGAGTCTCCTTGGACTGATTTAATGCTTCGGGAATGAAGAACCAATTGTGCAAAACTTCAGTGGGGGTACATGACATCAATTAAATAACAGATTTTGGACCATTTTAGTATAGCTTAGTTTCGTGATTATTTTTCAGTATCATCGTTATGTGTTACATTTTGTTGGCAGTGGGGTGTATTGTACAATGCTAATAATCCAACTTTGAATGTATATTTTCCTTTTGTCTTACCCAAGACAATTCTGTTTGCCTGTTAGGGATGTGGGTCCTTTGGTTCAAAAACTGCTGCATGTGTATTTGCTGTCTGCCATCATAGTAAGATAATCAAGCCAGGACCTCTAAGTGTTCAGCAGGAGTCAGTTGCATGAGAGTAGAAGTAAGAAATGTTATCAGATTGTATGAGAAGTCCCCAAACAGCTGTGTTAAGCCAATATGTCACTATACCAATAAACGAGCACTGTTGCTTGCTTAATTCACTTTTTCCTGTGACTGTTTTCATTTCTTTTTTTATCATGTTGCAAAAGACCATTCTAACATATTTATCTTTCAGAGAGTTGAAACTTAAGCAGAATTTTCCTAATGCCTGATGTTATGACATGTCTCTTATAAAGCAGAGCAGGATCTACAGCAGAGATATAATGAACGACCACAGTCAATTACTAGGATGAAGAATTGATTTCTGGTTTTTGAAAGTATACCCTTAATAATTACTCATTTAGTTGAACTATCCTATTCTTCTTTAATATGAGTTGTATACAGAAAGATAGAGGCATGATATGTGTTGTTACTCATACAGCTGTGTCAGTAATGATATAAGCAATATAGATATAACAAATTGACTAGAATAAATAATGGCAAAGAACTGAACTGGAATATTTTGCTGTAGGTAAATATTGTCTCTTTTTGGTGTGTTCGAAAAAGCTAGACTATAAGCAAAATACAGTCTCAGAACAATTATAAGAACAACATCTCTAAAGATGTTTTAGTCAAGTCAATGGGGTGCTTTTTCTGGTGTCCCCAATGATGCTTTGTGTGATGAAACATCCAGACACACAGTATAACATTTATTCTGTGCAAGAAAGAGATATTTAGGGTCATGCTCTTTTTGCACATGAACATCCTTTTATAATGTGTTAAGTAATACCAGGCTAACAAGGCAGAACAGGTAGGCTCACAGGGCATATGACTTTATAGAAAATTGCCACAGTAGAATTACAAAAAACAATATTAGTAACTTATTATCCTGATATTTTACAGCTCAAAATGGAGTGCCCAAAGTTTCTGTTGCAATCATCAGCAGCTGAAGATGCTGATAACTTTGCAGGGTTAGGCGTCCTCCTTACACACTTCAGAAGGTGCTAAAGTCAAAAAGGAGCTTTTAACTCCTTGAGGTGCTACGGCCTCACTAGAAAACACCCATCTGCAGAACATCAGCAGTCTTGTGGTGGGGTGCAAAAGGGTATGGGAGAAGAAATGATAGGTGAGGAGAGGGTGAAAACTATTTATATTTATTCATTTGCATGAGAGATACAGCTAGCATTCTAATGTAATGCTTTTTGTGTTGTAAATATATGGTGGTATCATACTGGGGACTTTGTTCTTGGATTTTATTTTTTATTTTTATTTTTGTTTTTGTTTTCTTTTTTAATGTAGTGGTGGTACGTCTTTTGGAATTGCTTCATTTTATTCTGTAACCAGGCCGAACAGGAGGGCAATTTTTAGGCTGGGGAGGGTGCAGCTGGGAATGTAAGGGAGTGGCAAAAAAGGAAAAAAAAAAAAAAAAAAAGGAGGGTTGGAGGAAACAAAGGTTGTTTTAGTATTTTCTAAGGTTCATGGCTATATGGGTTTGGGTATTCATCATCCAGTGGAAAAAAAAAGCAAGAGACAGACCAAGGGAAGTTGTCCTGTTTATTTGACTAGGCTTTCCCTTGACTCAGTATACTATAATCATCTTTATGCTGGTTGTCTTTCAAAGTATAATTAGCCTGGAAGTGAATGTGGGTGGTATGGAGAAATAAAAAAATCAGAAAAAAATAAATAAGAAAGAAACGGTTTGGTGAAGAAAAAGGTCTTGTGTAGCTTTCCAATTTTTTGGTTTGGACAGGGCATATGCAGTTGAAGAAGCCAAAGATGTCCTGAGTTGAAGTCCAGAGGCAGTTCACTAGAAACAGTCTATCTGGAACACACCACAGTTTATTACAATGGTGATAATACTTTGTAGCTACATCGTGCTCTCCCTGGTAAGATCTCAAGGTGCTTTACAAATATTAAGGGATTAATCTGCACAATGCCACTGACAAATAGGTGTTATTGCCATCCCCTTTTGCATGCCTGGGGAGCACAGCAGCTCAGTTGTGCAACCTGTTTGCCAAGAGTTAAGAATTTAGGTTAAGTCACCCCACTGCAGTCAACGGTTCAAATATAGCAAGAGAAAAACTTAGTTTCTCTGTCCTCTGCAGCGTTTGCAGCCATCCACTTAGTTGAATTCAGTTTTATTTTGGTGGACAAACTTGCAGCCTGGACAGGAGGCGAAGTTGTAATTAATCCCTCTGTAATTGGCATAGCAGTAAGTAATTCTGCTTAATCCATTCCTTACTGTGAGGATGAAGTAAGGCTAAACATCTGAATTGTGGAGGGGACAAGGGGAGTAAGCAGAGAAAGACAGAGACAAACATTTAGTTTGCTGTGGTAGGCACACATTAAGAAATACCTACATAAATAAAACACCTTTCTTAATTTTCCCTCATTTTGCCTCTTGATTTAATTAAGTGAAATTCAGTGAAATAGATGATTCAGTTTGGAAAAATTTACTAAATTTTTTTCTTCCCCACCCCTTCTTGTCTTTCATTCAGTCCGTAAGAGTCTCTGGAGTGTGAAATGTGAAGACACCAAATTGGAATTAATTTTGCTTTTTCATTTAACAGATTGTGTTACATTAACACCACAGTATTGCCAAGCAGCAAACCTTTCCCTTCCTCAGATGTTAGCTGCTAATACAGACTAAAGACTGCTGAAAAGGAACGGCAGTGCTGAAACGCTTTATTTAAGTTTATCTCCCTTGTGGCTCAAGTGGGCCCTGATTCTGCTAAGATGCATTCACAGGAGCGGTCTCCCTGAGTTCGCTTTTATTGCTTCCTGGCAAGTGAGCTGGATTCGATTTCGTGAAACATTGCGGGAGCTGGAATTTCAAAGCTTGCTCAATCCTCAGAGAGACCTTTGCGAGACTCTGTTCTCCTCCGTCTACACAGACACTAAACACGCTGAGGACACAATTGAATTAATCAGGATGACTCGTGTACATAAAATCAACCAAGACTCTATTTAAGAGATGACAACTTTGATATCATACTGTTCATTAGCAGCCAAGGAATTGTTGCTGCTTCTGTAACTGGATTATTAAATTGTTTACTGATGATAGGTCTTGCTTCCAATATTAAGTATGCGATGAGAGTATTAGTCTAGTTCTACTGAAAAGAACTAGCTGTAAATGACATCACAGGATTTATTTTCTCTCCCTAAATTGCATTTTGTTTTCACTTTTGAGTGCATTTTTTGATTTTCAGTCCTACAAGTTCAGCCCAGGATTCGACAATCAAGCGGAGTTCTCTCATGCTCTTGGATGGCAATCGCCATAAAAATTCTGCAGCTTGAACTCTTCCCGTGATGATACCTGCCTTTTCACAAAATGTTTGTTTTGTGCCCTTTCACAGTCAGGATGGATCCTGGAAGTAAGTTATGCAAATCCCAGTGGGGGCTAAATCTGATCTGCAATTAGTACATTATTCTATGGTATGCGACAAGAATATAATGCTAGTCAGTGGCCTATGGAGTAATTGGTTCTGCAGGGCCTGGTAAAGTAGTAATAAAGGGGCCTCAAATCAGAGAATGAAACAAAACAAAACGAGGTACATGGCTCTTAATGCATCCAGTGCCCAGGACTGTTTAGTCAGAAAGTGTCAGGTGACATGACCCCTGTTCAGTGCAGAATTGCACCGTAATAGTTCGGATCACGTTGTTATTCCTGCTGAAGATGGCAGGGTTTAAAGCTCAAGCTCGCTCAAGAGCAGTGGCCCTTCCTTGGCACCCTCTCACTGAAGAAAATACAAGTCCATTCCTTTGCTTTTTAGCAAAATTGTGTGTCATCTGTCTGCGAGAGACTATTCCATTTCAGACTTTGTGCCCTTTGAACCAGAATTTTCATATACATCCTTTAAAAATCCCATGCTACAACTGTAAGCCTAAATTACATGAATTTGAGAGAATCTTAGCAAAACTGCCTTTGAGGGATGGTTCTTCTTTCAGCTCTGGCACTGTTGCCTTTTTCCATCTTTACAACTGTAATCTGGCTGCATTTAAAATCATCAGGAATCAGTGTGGTGTCACTGCTAATGGCCCTGGGTCAGGAACCCAATGAGATGCCCGTCGTCTTTAGTGTGAACAAAACTCTTTTACTCTGTGCGTGTGTTAAAGATGACATGGTTGCATGTGTAGAATTATCCTGTATTTCATCTATTAAGAAAATAGGGGAATATGTTACAGTGCTGCTAGGCTTGCCATCCTCAAATATAGAAGGCTTCAGTCGCTGTTGTTTTATAC
This sequence comes from Aythya marila, assembly GCF_965140915.1. Classification (NCBI taxonomy): domain Eukaryota; kingdom Metazoa; phylum Chordata; class Aves; order Anseriformes; family Anatidae; genus Aythya; species Aythya marila. Next base: position 129,735,559 of record NC_139042.1, read on the forward strand.
CTACAGTCCAGGGTGGTGGACACTTCACCTGTTTGCTTGTTTATAGGCCGATTTTAAAGAACGATACACTCATGTGCTTCATAATCCCATTCTAAGCATATACTGCATTTCTAAAATTTTTGTTACTTGTCCATTTCTTTCCCTTAATGTTAATTCTTTGTTTCATTAAACCATGGTGCGTGTGACTATAAACAACTACATAGTTGCCAAGGTTGCAAATTTACAGTTTCCTGGTCAGTGAAGCAGTTTTTCAAAATATAATTTGTCAGGTGAGTTTGTCAGATCCCACTGGAAATGCAAGGCACGTGGCATCTGGGCCTGCTCCTCCCTGGAACTAACTGGAGAGTAACCACTAAGTTCAAAGGAGTTGAATTAGGAACCATGAGAATGTTGGATGTCATGCCTTTGTCATCATACAGACCAAATCCTGCTGAGTTGTTTGTGGCATATCATGCCCAGCAATTCTGCAAAGAGTTGGTCACAGCTTTTTATATCATATCATGGTTGCATTGTATTGAGCAGTCTCTTGCCCCAAAAAAGGCCCTCTGCTTCTTTCCAAAATGCAGCTGAGGGTAGCAAACACCAATCTGCCATTCTTGCAGCCATCTCTTCCCAATTTCTTTTTCACAGAAGCATGGAAAGGTTTTTTTTTTTTCAGATTTTTCTTTTAGATTTTCAGCATTTATTCTAGTAGAAGAAAATCAGAAAACTGCAGAATGGAAGGTGAAGTTTCTCTGCAGCAGCACTAGTTTGGCAGAACTGATCAATGCATATTTTATAAAGCCCGGTTGAATGGCTCTATATTAATTGCAATTGCTACTATATGTGGGAAGGTATACAATGCAAAATGTAACATAAGTTACACGTGCTTTCCTGTTGGTGGATAAGCAATTTTTAAACTGCCCAGGAAACACATTGCTGGCCAGGATTCACTTGGCTGGGCTGCTGCCTCTCTCAACTTGGTTGTTAATGGCTGATAACACAGGTTGCAATAACAATAGTGGGTTTTCTGAGAACAGCATTATTTTCACAGTGCCGCTGATGGAAGAAACATCAGAAAAATCAGCTTGCTAGCAGCTGATAATTAATGATCAATTTGGAGATTATCACAAACAATTTACAAAGGTTGACTTTTCCTTTAGAAGTCCCTTTGGATAGACTGGATGTTAAATTACCTGCCTAAGGCTTTTACTTTACTTGTGCTAATAAGATGAAAATGACTGTGTTTGAAGAGCTCTGAACTGAACTTTTCAGACTGTCTGATAATCCATACAACTCTTCTTTAAACATCTTAAGTGAGTGAGCAAATAGAGACTATAATAAAATTGAAAACCATCATATAGGCACGTTACCACCCGGTCTAAGTAATGGGGCATGACAAATAAGAGGCACTGCTGTAGAGTTCATATTACCATTTTATGGCATACATTAAATATTTGATCGTCAACCAGCAGATAGAAACAATTGGGCTAAGAGTGTCATTTGCAAATAGAAGGATAAGATTTAGACTGTCATGGCCTGAGCACAGGATGGAGAACTTCTATATCTTAATCCGTGCTTCAATATCATCTCTTTACGTGGTGGTGTGCAGACCACTTAAAATCCTCTTCTGTATTCCTTCAATCTGTAAAAAGGAGTTAGTAATCCTTATTTGCTTCAGAGGGGATAATAATCCTTATTTACTTCGCAGAAGGGATATGTGAAGAGTAATTAGTATTTCTAAGTGCTTTTAAGGATGAAAAGAGTAGTGCAAGTATAAAAAGCTCTGTAGTAAATTGTATAGAGAAAAGAAGAGCCAAAGAAGTAGGATGAGATTTGTAGAAGTATGTGGCTGTTTTGAGACAGACAGGCTCCTGGTCAGATTTTCAGAAGTGCTTAGGTATCTTCATACTGGAAGTACATTTGAAGATCTCTTGCAGGAACAGAAACTCTTTTTTTTTTTTTTTTCTTTTTTTTTTTCTTTTTTTTTTCTCTTTAATATCTTTATAAATCATGCTTCACATCCATGACATATGGGGTGGGAGGGGGGGAGTAGAGGGAAAGGGGTGTAAAGGCCTAATAACAGCTGCACTTTCTGATCTTCCCCCTCTAAAGCAAGGAAAGAGATGGGGTGAGAAAAGAGTAGGAGAGAAAGGAAGGAAAAAGCCTTTGTACATCCGATGGGTTCTTTTATAAGCGGGATGGGGTGGGCAGGCTGCAGACTTCGAAGTGCCAGCAGGGAGACCCAGCACACAGCTGCATGCTTGGTCCTTGTGGTGAAGCCAGAGGCATGCTGTCAGTTAAAAAAAAAAAAGAAAGAAAGAAAAATAGAAATTAAAATAGAAATGTTCCTCTAGCATTAGTTTTGTAATTTTGAGATTTTATGTTATGGTTGAGATTTTTAAAGCTTAAAACCTGATACACTTATGTGAGCATTATACAAGAGAAAGCAAAGCGAAACAGGAGCTGGTTGTAGCTGCCCATCATTACTTTGATAATGCATTTGCTGAATGTGGCGTTCCTCATTTTCACTGTACTATCGACTTCTCATCAGAGCCATTGAATAAGGGAAACTAGAAATCAGTGTGTGGATTGCTATCTGAATTTGGCCCTGGTTTGCTGTGTGAGGGTGGGGCTGGTGCTTGGACCTTCACTGAAGTCCTTCACCAGTGCTGGGCAGCTCTGTGGGTAAACAAGAACCAAACCGGTATAATGGTTTATCTGTGAAATGGGTATTGTCATCAGTATTTCAGGATGCAGGTATTTGAGATTCCTTTAAATTAGTTGTCTCAAGTGAAAAACACTTGTTAATTGTAAATTACTGTGGCGGTACTTAGCAAGGGGTGAGTTTAATCTTCTGTGAAGAACAGGAAATGGGATCCAGTGAAGCTGGATGGGGAAGTGAAAAGGATTCAGGGAAATTCTCCAGCTAAATGCTGTTGGGTTGTTTGATGAATAGATTTCTACATAGATATGGCCAATATGTATAAAAATAATACATATATTTATATTATTATGATCTGTTGGCAGGTTGGATAAAGAAACTGAGTTTTGCATTTACAAAATACAGTACTTGAACAGACTACTTATTTTTTCCCCTTGATCACGTCAGTATGCACAAAACTATCAGGAAAATTAATGATACAAGCAAGTAATACAAACAGCGATCACCAATAAAATGTTTTCTCTTTTAAAGGAAAATCAGAGCTTGCAAAGCTTTTTACAAAGGTAGTTAAAACATTCTTATCTCTTGTGTAGAAATAATAATATAAAAAAAGGGTGCCAGAAAGATTCAGTAAATTATGTAGGGTCACAGAGGAAGCTGCTGAGTTCTTAATGTTGTGTCTTAGTAACCCATGTGCATTCAGGAGGGTGCTTGGCAATGAACTACCTGCTCATGGTTTCCATGTTTGTGCTGCTTCAAAAATGATCAACCCCACAGGACATCGCCATACTGCAGAATTAAATTTCTGCTGTGTATTTCAGTTGTTCAACCAATCCTCTATCCGAGATGTCATTCAAACAATTATAGAGCTTGCCAGATGACTACTTACCCAAATCAAAAGCTATTTACTACCTTTTTAAAATTAAAAATTGGACAGTGGAACTTCGATGTTACATTTCGTATCCAGTCCATGGTGGTGACGTTGAAAATATAACTGCCTATCTGCCTGTGACAGAACTAGGGAGGTGTCTGTCAGTGGTTGATACAAATGAATAATTTTTTCTCAGTGTCCTAGTTTAATATTACCATGATTATTCCTAATCAATTCCATTATTTGTACTAGTTAACCTATGGAATGACTGGGCATCCTTTCCCTGTTGAGAAGTGTTCTTTCCAGTGCCATCATCAGATGCATCAGCAGGCCTTCTGGGAGACCTCCTGTCTGCAGCCCATGCAGTACCTTTTTATGGGGATATAGTGGAAACGTGTCTGGTCATTCCCGAGTTGTTCTCAGTGCCAAGCCCATGTACAAAAAAAAAAAAAGGTGAAGGTGGTAGACTAAAATAAAGTGGGAAGAAACTTTGGTTGTTTGTTTTTGTTTAATAGATAAGTTAATTGTCTTAAGATGCTCAGCACCAACACCCCTTAGCCTATAGGACTCGGAAGGTCCTCTGTCCCTTGGTTATGCAGGCCAAGGGTGCCCCTTGAATTCCTCCTTCACACAGTGGTCATTTTGCTGGTAGCAATCATGACATACATTTTAGATCTGAACATCTGGATTCAGACTCACTTATAATATAATTAGGTGTATTCCCAATGCAGAGAAAGTTTCTGATGGAAGAGGTCTTTTCAAGAAAGCTATTATACCACTTGTTACAGCAATAGCAGTTGGGTTTACTTTATTGTAATGTATATTTATTTTTTTCAGACTATAGCTCTGTTCTGAAGTTGGACCCTCCGTGGCAATACGTGCCTTTAACTGCTAGATTGTTTTAATACATCTTGGTGAAAACAGTTATACGCAAGCACATTTTAATGGTGATTTTTTTAAAAGTGTGTTTGAAGGCAGCGTGTGGACGGTGTGATGTAGGGGAAGAGCCAAATGTTTATTTTAAGATGCGTTTGAATGAATCTGCCTACATAAACTTGCCAGTGCTAAGAAAGAGGGGCTCTGCCCCTTTTAGATCACAAAGGCCTCTCAGTGGGGGATGGTTTTGGTAATGGAAAAAACAAAAAAGGTTCCAGTATGTGGTGGAGGAGGTAAAATAAACAAACAGCAATGGATGATTGCTTCTCTCCATCAAGGCTTCTTTATCCTTGCGAGCTCAGTCAGTGGTCAGCATGTTAGACACCCCTCCCTGTTTTATCCGTCCCGTAACTGTGTTCTTTGACAACGCTGGTTTATACAGCTGGGGCTTTGTGGGGTTTTATGGGAATCGCTATTGAACAACAGGCATGAAGGTAGACAAAGCACCTATGGAAGGGTGGATGGCAGACTTCCTCTGAGGTTCCCTGGGGGAAAAGATACTGCTTTCTGGGATTCTTGACTGCTTTCCACCCCAAAAAATCCCAAAGATTTTGAGAGGGGACACCTTTCTACAGCCACGTTTCAGTGCTGTCGCTCTCCGTTCTAAAATAAAATTTGAGACTCCTTATGGTCCTAAAGGAATGCTGTCTGTGTAGAATGGTCTCTCATTTTCGTATTTGTGGATTTGTTTTTATTTAGAATAATGATATGCATTTGTTTGCGCATGGGTTTATGTGTGCTGTATGGTTAATAGCTATGTTTCAATTATGTAACTGCTCCGGCAGCATCTAGGGTTAACATTTGTTAAGATGGGTAATTATCAGCTGTTTGTGACTCGCAATAAATATTGGTCTTTCTCTTGAAATTTGACAGGCATTTCTTGAATCAACTATTGCAAAAATTCAGCTTGTAGTCAGCGGTGGGTTGAAGTCAACACACTTTCCTAGGTGCATGGTTCTAGTGGTGAGGAAGCATGTTCATGTCTGCCACCAGCAATTTAGAGAAAGGTTCAGCAGCACCTTAAACCAAACACAAGACATTCAGAAAGCTAAAATGACAGAATTAACGCAGCTTGTACAAATACCACTGTGAGTGAGCAGGCATGTGCCGTGATGGATGATTCCACCATGCATTTGTTAGTGTAGATTTTTAGTTCTTACAGTTTTATGAGTAAAAACTAGGAAAACAATATAACAACTCTCAACCTTTCACAAGACAGTTGAAAGCAACTTTCATGGTACAACATGCACAATAGTGAAGCCAGAGCCCTCGCGTCAGCCCATAAACTTTTCTCTGTTTTACCTCTCGTGTGCTGCATCTGTTGCAACAGAGATGGCATGGTTCTGTGGGCAATCTACAGCATGATATATGGGCACAAAACCACCTGAACACTTGAAATAAAAATTCATCTTCTCTTTTGGAATATTGTCAAAATGTCTAAGTAAAATTATTTAACCAATTTTTGTTTTACTCTATTTGTATTTCAGAGTAGTTTTCAGAGGCAGCAATTTTCACTAGTTTCTGAAAGGCAACATCTGGGCTTTGGAACAATCTCTTTTCAGCTTTGGAAATTCTACCTCAAATTGCTTAGACGTTATAGATGTTCAAATTTTTTATTTTTTTTTTTTAACATAATAGAAAAGCAATAATGTATTTATTCCCTGTCATTTTGTTTTCAAGTTCAGTTTGATTTTTCTTTCTCAGGCTCTCCAGGATTATTTGTTCCTGGGCCAAGAATGCACCTGTCATGTATAAACTCCCCAAAAGGGGAGGGGGGCAGACACATGCAAATGAACAAAAAATAATAAAAATTCTAGGCAGCTGGAATTAACCTGTTAGAAAGAAAATGTTTGTATCAATTAAAGACATTGCTTTGCCAACGTATATTTTTGCATACATACACACACACACAAAACTTTTCACTGTGCTTGTAATTCTTAATGGTGTGCACAGTCTCTCTGAGGCTCCAGTTCTGCTCCCACTAAAGTTACTGAGAGGCTCAGTATTTCTGTGATTCAAGTTCAAGCTATCAATGTATATGCGTGCATACTTTCCTGTGGTATCAGTTTTACCAGCAAATGTACAGTATACATATGGATGGATGTGCATAAGTGTTGCTGTGTTTATTTGCATTTTTGTTACAAAGCGCACATGATGCGAACGTGTATCTAAATGATGATTGGAGCAAGAGTTTGTATAAGAATGGCAGAACAATACTTCAAGTTCAGATGCATAAGCATCAGTGGGTACATTGAAAATGACTTTAAAAGTGCACTTATTCATGTTTATGAGAATCACTCATACATGCAATGTAAACTTCTTACTCTGAACTTACTGGTAGGTGGGGAAATTCAGAGTGAAGTAGGAAAAAGATGCACTTTAAATTTCATTTTTCTTTTTTTTGTTCCTTGTTCATTTATACAAACTCTGGTGAGGGAAAACTGTCATTTAAAAAAAAAAAAAATCCATGTGTTGAGTTTAATATGTAAGTAGGGAAAACAAGGGGAAAGGAGAAGAGGGCTTGAAGCCTGATGGCTATTTCTTTGTAACTCACATGATAAAGCTATAAGCTGGTGGAACAGTGGGAAAAGCTGTGTCATAAATTAGCTAGATCTCAGTCAGAATGATGGCTTCTTGTTCTGATGTCTGGACATCTTTTGGGAGAGAACTTTTACTATTAATGTTGATTCCAGTGGAAGTAATTCATCATTTAATAATGCTTGAAGAAAATTTTATGTCAGCTTGATTAGACAAAGAACGCGAATGACCAAGAATAAGCTCCCTATGTTGCAGAAGTTCTAGTATTAGCTAACTTTTCAGAATGAGCCTGCACCTCCTTGAATTTCTTTGTAAGAAGTCATTCATAATTGTCATAACTTTAAAGCTTTTTCAGCTCTTTGCCTTCATTTCACTCACTGTCACTGGAAATTAGGTATGCATGTCTGTGTGTGATGTATGGATTCCTTGTAGAACGCAGCACAGCTCTCCCACTCAGCGTCTGGAGACTGACTGACTTCTTTTCTGTCATTTTCAAGAATTAGTTTGTACGGCAAAGTTTCAAGGCCTGAAATCTCTAATTATTTGACAAGACTCCTGTTGGTAGTTCAGCAGGCAGGAGAGTGATGATTACCTAATGTCATGGTGACTGTGATGGTTCTTTCAGTGGTGATCAATTACTAAAACTCTACATGAAAATAAAACCAGAACTCTGCTAGTTCTGTTGTGGCATGAGGACAAGCACCAAAAGTTATAATAAATAAAAAACCATAGGCAAACCAAACCAAACAAACCAAAAACCCACAAGAGGTAAGAGGAGCTGAAGCGTGGGGGGAGGTATATTTCTAAAAGGTTGGGGAGGGGGATAGGAAGACAGAGTTAATTTGAGGATGCACTGGAAAATAAATGAGCTTGTGGATTTAATTCAAAATCATCCAAGCAGAGTCTTTTGCGTGAAAGAAGCTAGTGATCAGGCTTGGTTTACTTAAAACATCAACAATGACTGCATCCTGCTGTTTCAGAGTTTGTGCTGATAGATGCTCATCGTCTTTGACACTGCCCCATTAAGTTTGTAGGTTGCCTGTGCTAAAACCGTGTTTTCACTACATGGCTTTGTTTTCAAGAAGTTCTTTAAAAATCCATGTTTTGAAGTTTGATCTTTTAGAAACACGCTTTTCAGCAGAAGAAAAGTCAGATCATATTTCTGTTTTGGAAACACACTATTCGATTTTGAGCTTTCTGCGTCGACATACAAACTAGTGAAGAACAAAAGGCTTAGGAAGTTGACAGGTATGAAACAAAAGCAGGATACCAGGTTCTCATGCTACAGCTGCGTTTGCATGTATGTCTCTGGGGAAATTACTAAATTTCCCTGCTTTACACCTACTAGTTACAGTAGAAAACGGGGACGATAACTCAAAGTCCTGTTTGAGATCTACAAAACAATTATACAGTATTCTTCGCAGTAGTAGAATAGTGTCTTGATAGGAGTTCCTTTATCAGCTTTCAAATTCAGTCGTGGTTGAGGTTTGGTTTGTTTCATACTAGAGTATTTCATTAAAATAACTTTGTTGCACACAAAGAATCTACCTGCTTCAAAAGGTCAGTGAAAATTTGTGCATAATACGTATTGGAAACATTCAACATGATTTTTTTTTCATATCATATTTTTCCTGAACTTGATTTTACAGTGTTTTTTCATGCATGAATTCCTTGCAAGTGCAAGAAAATGGAGGTAATAAATTTTTAGTTGAGAGCGTAGTGTTCATAAAAAGGGGTGATTTTTTTTTTTTTAATTTTTTCTAATAAAAAAAAGTTTTACAAGATTTTTTAAAACATTTTATTGAAAGACACTGGTAGTGAATTTCTTACTGGAACATTTTGAAACTTGTCAAAGTGAAACCACTGGAATTTTGAAACATATATTTTCTCAGAAGACATTTTCTACAATATATGTATGTGGGATATGAAGTTGATTGGTTGCACTGCTGTGGAGATACTGGTAAACTTCAAAATAGATGGAAGATAGCATATTCCCTGCCCATTTTATATTCAGGATCTTCTAAACTGGTTGTAGTAAAAGATTATTACCCCATTTGGTGAGAAAATCTGGAAAGCAAAGCTGAAGGAGAAATAAAAGGGAGAAAGCGAGTTGGGTGAGGTAGAAATTACTGGGTGGCCTTAAGCATAGGAGTACTTGTGGAGGCTGTAGTAATAGGCAACCTCTCAGAAATATTGCACAGGCTATGCCATGGTGATCTTAGTATGTATTAACAAAAGAAATTTATTCACGAAACCTTCTTTGAATAACACAACTTATTTGTAGCATGTGTGCATTTTTAAAGATGGCTGATTGATATGATCTTCAAAAGTAATAATTAAGAGATTATTGCATCTCAGTGTGAGTGACAGCTGAGGGTGCGTTTCATGCTCATTCATTTATTGATTAGCAGACTAGAGATGTTCGCTGCTTGCTTTTTTGTTGTTTTTATTTTTTTTAATTGTAAAATGACTTCAGTAAAGAATTCCAAACCAGGCTGCAAATGACTCAAAGATATTGCCAAGCGAAGTCTGTTTTTAGTGGTATGTGTAGAAACAAGTCGGGTTTGCAGTTCCCAGTGGGACAGAGTGTGGGAGTCTGCCACCCTTACTCATGTTGAGTAATACCTTATTACACAAGTAATCCTGTCAAAACGAACAGAGTTGTTTTTTTAGAGGTACCAGTTATTCAGCATACAAAAACACTGAATGAGTTCGGGGCCAAAATGGAATGGAAATGGTCATTAATATTAATTGGCACCTTTTGGACAGATTGTCTGCAGAGAGATCACAGGTTCAATAAACCTTGGAAAATGAGCTGCTTTATTTGTACTAAACGTGAGCAGAGATGAGGCAGATACATTGCTGACAGTCTGGAAAAGCTTGTGGTTGTGCACCTGTATGTGTGTGTATGTATGGTAGACGTTACATGTATGTATATGCGATATTGCTGCTGTCTTTAATCATACATTGTTTTTGGTGGAAAAACAGAATCTACAGGATTTCCCTTGTGTACTGTCATTACAGGGCACTGTCCCTACAGATCAGGAAAAGAGATAGAAATCCCACTGCAGTTCATGGGAGTAGTTTAATTTACAGCATGTGGCTTGAAATCAAGCCATCTTAGCGAGTAAATTCATGATGCTGTTGTTAGTTTGAATTAACTTCTGCGCTGTGGCTGAAGGATGAGATCTGTCTGTTGTGGCTGTACGTCCATCCTCGTGCATCTGTTCAGAAAGCGTCTCTTTGCCCGCCTCCTCTCTGCAGGCCTGAGTGATTTAAACTCTGCCCATGAGAAAGAATGAGTTTTTAGCTGCCAGAGAAACTCAAGAGGTGAACGTTTTCATGCCGATTCAGAAACTGGCTATGCGACTCCAGTCAGGCGCTGTCACGCCTGGTTATGGTGAAAAAACAACAATGCCTCTCTTGATAAGGGAGAAAAGAAAGTCTTGCACAGTCAAAATTCTGACATACAATTTAAATCATCTCCCTACATCCTGTGGACTTGGAGCTGTCAAAAAGGTAAAGCCTGTGTTTGAATGGAAAAGCTTTTTATTTCTTTAAAAAGTGTACCAACTATAATTATCCATAACTATGCAGGCCTGTTTTAATGCTGTTTTATAATTACAGGTCTTAATGCTAGATTATACAAAGTCATTTATAAATAGTCAGAACAGAGGGACTTTGGGAGTTTTTAACCTGTAGATTGCTGTAGGTTGTGGCAGCTGACGGGATTTTGCCTGTATATGTATGGTGTTAGCTGTGCAGTGATTGATGAATCCCTTAATTAACTCCCAACAAGTTAAGATTTATGGCCTCATATCTTTTTCTCCTGACACATCTGTGTTTGTCACTTTTGAAGACATGGATAAGCCATTTCTCCTAAAGCTTTTGTGGGTATCTGAAATGTTTCTGAGGTATTTTGCTTAATGTAACAAGATTAGAGTTTTATGACATAAAATTTATGAAATTTTATGGCATGAGCAATCGAATTGGGATGGATGCTGGTCGTGTGCTAGAGGGCACTATCTCCTTGAATACTGGATACTCTTTTAGATTTACTTGGGGTGAAAAACTATGTATCAAATGAATGAAAAAGAACAAATGTAGTGGGGACACTTAAATGAGGTTCTGTTAGAAATAGTAATAAAGAAATAGACCTGTGGAAAGATTGCTTTTTGAGTCACTGAACTCAAGGAAAAGAAAAAAAAAACACTGATGTTATTTGGTAGCCTGAAATTATTTGGGTGGATCCATTACTTGTACATGGCACAAGGAAACAATTCATGTGGATGCAGTGCATCTCTTCCTCTCCAGTGGGAAAATCCAGCCATGCTGAAGTCAATCACTTCAACACTCAGAAAACACTGAGATCAATAGGCACAGAATATCAGTTTAAGCCTACAAAGAGTCAGCTGTAAATTGAAAAGGAGTAAAGAAATATGTGGAGAACATTCTATTTTAAGATGAATCACACCAAGAATTTGTGGGATAAGGGCGTGTTAGAAGAGTGAGATTTTATTTCTCTGACCCCCCCCCCCCAAAAAAAAAAAAAAAAAAAGGAAACATTTTTGCTACCAGAAAAAGCATTTATTTTACAAAAAAAATAACAAAATTCTGCATAATAACAAGTGTTTCTGAAGACAGAAAAAAAGAATCCCTTTACAAGAAATAGGCTTGTATTCGAATTCATCACTGGATCTAAGTCTTCAGTTCCATCCTAACCCATGATAAAAATCAAGTATGGGCCTATGGTTTATAACTCAGATGTGTCTTTTCATTGGGCTGAGTTCTGCCTGCTTCCCACTGCATCTGAATGTTGCTGATTTAGGTTGTCTAAAAAATTAATATTTAGGTATTGTATTTATATTCAATAGAAGTTATTTTCAAAATTCAATTCATTTCAAAATTTAACTCTTGCTGCAAGTCTTAAGTGCCAACTCCATCTGTAGAGATGCCCTTTTAGATGCAGTTTCTGGTCCACTGTGTTCCTGCTTTTCTGAAAGTTATATCTTGGTTTTTATTTTATTTTTTTATCCTATCCATAAGTCATTTATGTTTGGGGAAAACAGCATTTACTGTTTCATTGTAATTACACACTTCTTTCAGAGTGGTGTAATTGAAAAGCTTTCCGTGTTTCAACCAGTTTGAAGAAAAGACCTTTAAGCCATGTAAGTTGTAAACTGTTGTGTTATCCATGAGGGCAGGTCCAGGGTATTTGCATACCTTTATTAAGATGGTATCATCCCAGTTCTTTGTTAATAACTAAATAATTAGACCTAGATCTGTTTAAAAGTGCTCAGTTTCAGATAACGTTGTTACTCAGAATTTACCTATTTCCCTGTTAATACCTGGTAGTTGCTCAGTAGAAAAATGAGGAGGTACAAAAAGAACAGAATACAATGATATGGACTGTGGGAGCATTTCAAATTCAGAAGAGGGACTGATAAAGACCAATAAAACTGTAGAAATAATGGAAAGACCAGCTGTGAATGAATTTACTCAGTATCATGTTGTCTTATGCTTTTGAAGCTATCCGTGATTTGATCCTTTGCTGCTGTAGACAGTATTTACTGTCCTTTTGGAAGACATTTCCAGTTGAAGTAGATAAGAATTATTTATTTATTTATTTAAAAAAAAGAAAAAGAAAAAGAAATCTTGCATTTTCTTGTTGAAATTTCCTAGCTGTTTGTAAGCAGTAATTTCTGTGAAACCGTAATGTTTGTTTGATGTTAGAGTTGGTGATGAGATGTCTGAAAGGACAGATTATGCCTAACTCAGGCTGGCTGTGGGCAGAACTACTTAGAAGACAAACTGCAGTTGTTGCCTGTGTTGTGTGACCCTTACCCTGTGCTGTGCCACTGTTTCTTTGAGTGTCCTAGTCACTTAGGAGACTACTGCAGATTAGATCAGTAACTTTGCCTTTGCCTTCTTAGCCACATTAGCAGTTTCTCAGTCTTCTAATATTATGGTAGATGGGTACACGGCTTGTAATTTAAACTGGGTCTTAAAAGAGCTGTGTGAGGAAGGAAGAAGCTGCTGCTTCCTTTACTAGTTTTCTCTCTGGCCTACAGTCCAACCCATAGGATTTGTAGTTCTCAACTACATAGGATTTGTAGTTCTCAAAACTGTCTGTTTTTCCTCATGCATAGAGGTAGTCTCCTCTATTGCCTTCTTTGCCTATTTTTATAAATTCCCTGTAAAAATGATGTCATCCCTGTTGGGAACAGGTGATAAGCAGAAGATGTTGATGACCTGTAGCACCTTACTCCAGTGGAAACTGTATATGCATTATAAAGTTAGCAGAAGAGTTTCACTTCAGTGTGGTAGTCAAACTGTCCTTGTGAAGCGGTGTGGTAGAACCCATGGTTGTTCTGGTTTAATATCAGTAGGAGATTTTCACACAACTTCAGTATAGAGTGTATAAAACAAACCTTCAGTACAAAGGAGGGTCTCCTTTCTCTATGTTATATTGTCAAATTGCAGTGGAGAATTCTGTAGATGATTTACAATATTTTTAGTCATCTTATCAAAAATATAAATATCCTAAAATATAGAACATTACTGTGCAATAATTGAGTAATGATTTTGTATCCTTCCCTTTTTGTTTGCCAAAACTCAGACAACCACTTAGTGCTGATTGTCAGAGAGATTTTATGAAAAGCCAAGCGCCTATTAAGGCAGTGTTGAAAAGAGTAACCAAAATGTTACACTCAAAATCAACAGAAAATTTATATCTTGGTGCAGTGCAATGCAAAATATGAATAATTCACATTAACTTTAGGAAGGACTTGCATGTTTTCTGCAGAAGAAAAGCTTGGGATCTGTCACATCAAACATAGCTGTAAAATGCTGAATTCAGTGGGCTTGTAGAAAACTGCCAGTAAGCGTCTATCTGGTGATCTCTGTCTTTATACATATGCTTCTGTGCAGACACGTAGGTGGGAAAGCCTAGAAGACAGAATTCAGGTAGGATGTATGAAGTGTTAGTCTGTTGGGCTAAGTCAAACATTAATAGAAAATACAGATTGCTTCTCTATGTACAGGCAATAGGTGGTGTTCAGAAGAAAAGGCGATGTGCAGCTGAGTATAGGCTCTGGTAGGGATTTTTTTTATCTGTTTTTTTTTTTTTTTTTTTTTTTTTTAAATATAATCTAACTTGGCTCAGGAGGTAAAGCGCAAAATGAGATCATTAGAAACAAAATAAGTCCTAACAAAGGGCTGTTTAAAGTCACTGTTTGTTTTCAGACCCAGTTGACTGCTGCTAAGAACCATTTCGTGCTCAATATGCCAAATCGTATGGACATGCTCCACCTCACAGCAGCCCCACACATGGTTCAAGAGACTGCTGGGCTTTTGAAATGCAGTCCTTTAACTGTGAAGTGGAAAATCAAAATGGGGTAATTAGAATCATAAATGCTAGATTTTTGAGGAGGAACAGTATTACTTCAGCCTGTCTTTTCAACTTTTATGTACAATAGCCTTCAGTTTCCTTGTTCATAACTTCTATTCCATTAAATATTTCTCATTTTTCTTTCTTTTCTTCTTTTGACTTTGTCTTTAGGATTTGTTACTTTTCATTCCACTCCGTATTACAGATGCCCCAGCTTAGCACAGTGGCCCATTATGCCATCCGTGCGCATACCCTGATTTTTGTGAATAATGTTGCTGTAATTAATCCCAGAAGTCACTTGCATTTTAATACTCCACTGGACTCCTCTGTTTTGAGGACCACGCAGGAAGTGTTCTGGGTTCAGACTGACTTGTAAGGTTTTCAGTAGTGCCTGGTTTAGATGAAAACTTCCAAAGACATAAAGATCCTCTAAGCCTTCCTGAAAGATGGTGATGCACACACATTATCAAAATAATGTTAGAAGACAATATCAAGAAATTGGGGAAGTGAGCCTGAATTTTGAGTCAGGATTTGTGAGTGTTTTTTATGGTGTGTGCTGTATGTATCTTCCCTTCGTATACTTTTTTATACAGAGATGTGAGTTAGGTTTATACGTATATTTTTCTGATCTGGCTATAGGTAGAAAGTTTAGGATATCTTGACAAGAAGTCATGATTCACTTAGTAGAACCCCGAATTTGTGTTTTCAAAAAGCTTAGATTATTGATGAGCAAATGTTTAACTGCTTAATTATCACAGATCTGTGAACCTGAAAAGAATCTCTCAGTGCAACTGTAACACACTATCGTTTGCATGGATGAAGTTTTATATACACAGACATTTTGACTTAACAGCAACCTTTTTATTTGTTTTGTTTTGTTTAACTTAATTTAATTTTTGTTTTGTTTTATTTTATTTTGTTTTATTATTTTATCAGTTATGGTTAAATACATGCAGATGGTTATTCCTTTAAAGCTAAGTTGACAATAGCTTGTATCGGGAGACATTCTATCTTCTTACAGTCTCTTGCAAATGTAAAACCAGATGGGTATTTTTTTAAAGGAATTGCATTTCATTATACAGTCTTCTTAGGTGAATTTTCATGTTTAAGAAGCCAGAATACAAGAGAGTGCTATATTAGTGTATTATTCTCACAACAAACAAGCCACTGTTCTGTTGCTACCTGCTTGGCCATTGTTCCCAATTGTGTATGCTTTGCAGTGGTATTTGGATGGTTTCCTGCTCTCTGCCAGCACAAAAAAGGCATTTCTGTTACAATGGCCCCTAACCACACAATGACGGCATTAAGGATTTATTTGGAGGTTTCATTATTTTCTCCTCTTTTGTTCCTTCCAGGATGTCTTCCAAGCGACCAGCCTCTCCGTATGGGGAAGCAGATGGAGAGGTAGCCATGGTGACAAGCAGACAGAAAGTGGGAGAAGAGGAGAGTGACGGGCTCCCAGCCTTTCACCTTCCCTTGCATGTGAGTTTTCCCAACAAGCCTCACTCTGAGGAATTTCAGCCAGTTTCTCTGCTGACGCAAGAGAACTGTGGCCATAGGACTCCCACTTCTCAGCACAACACAATGGTAGGTTTGCTAATGGTCTATTGTGCTTACATCCATTCTTTGAATTCTGCCTCTACATTAGTTTGGCATCCAGATCTGTACCTTATGGAGTATACAATGCAGAGTTACACGTACAGAACATGCTACAATAATGTGAAAGCTCTGACCTAGCTGGACTGTCTACCTTCCGCTACAAATGCCAAATCCCTAAGAGTGCAAACTCCACTTTTCCTCATCTTTGCCTGCTGGCATTTGGGGTGCTAAAATTTTGTAGCTACATCAATGTGAATTTGAAGTGTGTGTGTTCAGCAAACAGTAAATGGTTTTGGAACACTGTAAGTGAGAGTCATGTTTGGCATGTTGTCTGAAATATCACCCCAATGCCAAGTTTATGCAATAGTAAGGCACGGAAGTCTGTATAAAGGGTAAAAAAAAAAAAAAAAAAAAAAAAAAAAGCGAGAGAGAAGAAAGAAAGAAAGAAACTTGGGGTTATGTCTGGTGTGTGTTTTACATGCCACGCATATAAGGAAATTTACTAAGTTTACACTATTAAATCAGCCTACCACTGTTTCACATATGAATTACCACCTTTTTGTGCACTTTACAAATGACTGTGCACTTCAGTCACCACGTTTAGACGTTTAGCAGCCCTCTGGAAGTCCAGACCTGGCTTTATGTAAAAGCCAACAAACAAAAAGGATGAGAATGCAATGCCGCATTCCTAACTAGTAATGTAGTGTCACTATTGTGAGGTGACGTGTTTTGACCCTTAATGTAGAGTACTGTGATACGTTTTTATAAAGGTTGAAAGGTGCAGGGAAAGGCATTGAAACCTCAGGACTTAGGCACCTCGACAAAGCTGTCTGTGTGAGCACATGTACACAGCTCTTGCCCGTTTCCAAATTGACTGCAACTTTTCTCTTAGTCCCCCACTTTGACAAGGGCACTGACAATTTCACTTTAAGTGAAGATAATGAATGGACCTGCATATTTGAAGGCTTTTAACAAGGCATTGCCAAATAAGTGATGGTGTGTTCTCATAAAAGCCTGCAACAG
Source organism: Aythya marila (assembly GCF_965140915.1). Classification (NCBI taxonomy): domain Eukaryota; kingdom Metazoa; phylum Chordata; class Aves; order Anseriformes; family Anatidae; genus Aythya; species Aythya marila. The sequence goes on from NC_139042.1 coordinate 129,752,560, forward strand.
CTCCATAGTGGTATTTAAGCCCTTACAGCTCATTACGCATATGTAACAAGCCCTATGTAAAAAGCCTCAGGGATTATTATTTCTCATAGGACCAAGCCACAGGGTATTCACTGAAGCTGCCCTCCTTAACAAAATAATTCACTGACCCAATCCATTTTTTCTTCCTTTTTAGTTTAATGCTTAAGTTCAAACAGTGTTTCAGAATATCAAATTTTGTTTTATTTTGTGTTATTGCAACTTCTAGTGAATAAAGAGCATCATTGGGAAAATTACTCATGGACAGAGATGTCTTTTTTTTTTTCTTTCTGTTTTTTTTTTTTTTTTTTTTTTTTTCCCTGACTTGCTTCCTTCTGATCCTTTATCATACATGTTGTGGATATGTAATTCTTAAATATTCAGTATCAGCCAATGGGATGTTAGAATATGTAACTGGTGTATGAGCTTTGCTGTATTTAGGCCTATTTTAAGAGAGTATGTTAAAGTTAAGAGACTGTTCCTGTCAACGCTTAAGTCAATAGGAAAAACTTGTGATGACTCCAGCAGCGTAGACTCTAATGAAGTAAAAACTCATTGTCTGCTAAGGAGCCCAGCAGGCATATTCTAGTTAGACCTCACTGAAACATTTAACTGCTGTTTAACTGATTCTAACCAGCTTTTCTATTCATTTATAATTTTTGAGATCAAGAAGTTTAGCTGATCATCTAGTGTGACTTCCTGTTCTGAAGGATATGTTTAATGTGATGTGAAAACAGTGTATTATTTTGCTTCATAATACAAGATACTGTATTATTGCATATTTTAGACAGTTTTGCCATAGCAGTGAGATATTGTAGGGTCATTTGAAGCACTGTTCGGGGTTGTAGGGATTCCTTTTTTCTTCATGCATACTTAAGAAAATTGCCAGTTTGTACAGATATGACATTCTGGTAGTATTTCTGTTCTAAAGAGAAGCGTTTAGTAAAGCATTATTACATAGGTAGGTCAGAAAGGATGTAGTCTCTGTGTCTCCAGAAACAAGGTTGTGATTGGTATAAATTAGTTAAAATATACATAATCCCTCCCTTGGCCATTGTGGTATGTATATCTCATAAGAAGGAAGTGGCTGAACCTTGTCGTTGGATAGCTTTTAGATGACTTCAGTTTGTGTGATTAGCAGTTGCAAAAGTCATTCCCAACGAATATTCTCACCTTCACAGCAGCACAGAGGTTGTTTTAATGCTGTTTGATCTGATATTCTGTGCTATTTTACTGTCTCTGGGAAGCAAACCCAGGTGTGTGTGCATGTGCACACACCACTGCACAGTGCAGTCCAATACAGTTTTATTGATAAAGCTCCAGCAGTGTGCTTCACACTTCTTAATAGCTTGTCAGCTGTACTACTACACCTACTGACTGAGTCTGCAAGTGACTATGGAGTTCTCGTTTTGTAACCACATGCTGTCCTTAGCAGGGTACACCTTTACAGATCTCCCCAATGTCCAATAAGACCCCGTCAGACATAACAGCCAGTCTGAAATCATGCAGCACATCACTGCCGAACCCCTCTCAGCCATACTGCTTTCTGCAGATTGTTGGCTAAGTCTCTTCTCCTGAGGGATTTCTAGGTAGACATGGTATATTGATCCACAGAGACCTTTCTGTGTTAGCTGCATGTACAACACCTGTTTGCATGGGGAACAATCTCAGCAGATGAAAACCACAACCAAGGAATCTGGAAAAGATGTGTAATTACAAAACTTCGTTTCATTGCTAGGCTGCTTAGCTGAATTCCTCTTGTCATCACAACCATCCTTGTCTTCTCATATTCTGCCTCAGCACTGTCTTGAAGGAACACTTTGGAAAACAATTTCAACCTTGAGAATCAATTTCTTGGCCTCACTTTTCTAGCTGTCAATTAACCCTCTGTTTCATAGGTTACTTCCAGCTGTGCTTCCTTTTATATGCCCTTTCAGGTGGGACATCCTAGGATCCTAAAGATAAAGAGCTGATTGTAAGAGTGATAACTCAAGTTTGCCCAACTTAGACTTTCCAAAATTTAGCCTGTTGTAATTTACCAAGTTGTAACAACTCCTGCCTTTCACTGCCAGCTTAGAAACACAGCTTTGAATTGCTGAATAAGTTTTTATAAAAGAAGGAAGAATTTTCAAGGAAGAAGTCTTCAAACCTTATCAAATTGGCAAAAAGCTGTGAAACCACATCCTCCATCTTTGCATAGAAAGATGGAAGATTCTAGAACTGCAGCCAGAGAGAGGTTTGTGCGGTAGGTACAAACAAACACAGTCCCGTCTGAGCATCAGGAAACCTTTTTTTTGCAGTAAGGGTAATTGAGCACTGGGGCAGGTTGCTCAGAAAGGTTGTGGTTTCTCCATCCTTGGAGATGTTCAGAAGCTGTCCAGACATGGTCCTGGGCAGCTGGCTCTAGGTGGCCTTGCTTGAGCTGGGAAGTTGGATAAGATGAGCTCCATAGTTCCCTTCCAACCTCAACTGTACTTCTGTGAACGGCAGGGGCAGCTGTATCCCATACTTTCTTCCTCTTGATAGGAGAAACTAGATGCTTATTTTAGCTAGGAAAGCTCTTACACTAGTAAGAACAGAAACAATAAATTATCAGACTTAAACCAAAGGCTCAGAAGACAAATCATTTGCCCTACAATGTTTATCAGGGTGCCCCTAGAATGCTCGTAGCAGGCCCTGAGCTTATCAGGGAAATACTTGAGGATTACAGTATCAGTCAATACCTTTTCTGATTAAATGTGTTAAGGCTGCAGTGTTTGGATAGTAAAGATAGTTGTTAGCCCATCTGACTTCTGAGAGTTTATTTTGTTTATTTCTGACTGTCTGCCCTACCACATTGCTTAATGCTTTGTGTTTTTGCCATCTCTCAGGACTACTGATGTCACCAGCAGTGCCTATATGCTAATTTCTGAATGTAAGAGATTTCTTTGTTAAAAGTGTTGATTAGAGTATACTATGAACGTTATATACTGAGGTCAAATTTGACCATTTTTCATAAAGGTATAATATCATTCAAATGCTGGATGAGATTGAAAACACAATAGTTCTAACCAAAAATCAAATTGGTAAAAGTGTAATTGTGACACTGGGCAAACCTTACATACTGCATGACTGCATTTGCTAGCCCACGTTTGTCCTGCACTTTCAGTGGGATTTAGGATTAATTTCCAGCTGTGCTCTGAATTGATATGAAGTACTACAGTGAAATAGCTTTATTGCTTTACACTAACAAATGCTGCATTTCTATGGTGGATGAAGTTACTCTGCTGGAAGTTGGGAGGAATATTAAGACACTTTGATCATGTTAAGAATATTGCTTAAAGAGCTGACACATTGTCCTGTGCTTTTCCTCCACTTGTCCCAAACAAAAGGTTGCTTAATGCTGCATTTGAATTTTGTTTTTGAGTATGTCCTGGCCTGCACTTCACCTGTTGGTCTGGGGTTGTCAGCTTGTGAATAGTGTTGGATCAGAACAACATGTGGCTAGAACACTTAGCTGCTATTCAGAAGTTGTGAAGAGAATGGAAATCTGAATGTATGTAGCTTTTTAAAAAGTCAAATAGAACTCTAATTATACTGAGCTAAAAAAAAAAAAAACAAAAAAACAAAAAAACACCACTGGTTTTAGAGAAATTTTAATTTCCAGCGTACCTTTGTGCATCAAGCTTAGGATAAGTTATTGTGATGGTACAATGCGCAGTGTTGTGAACACCAGTGCTGTTATTGTGCCAGCTCTAATAATGAGAATTTCATTGTTTGGGGAGAGCAGTCTCCTACACTCTAGACAAAAGTGTAATTACTTTTGAACGATGTGGAATGTGCTCAGTTTAATAGCACGGAGAATAGATTCACAAAGATTCAGATAAAGCTAGCTTGGAAGCCATATGTGCAATGTGGCAGTATGAAATTGTTAGCAGGCACCATAATTACAACACACACACATGCACACACACAATTTCACAGTTTAAACTATAAACCGTTGTTTTTGTAAGAGATAGACAGGTTTATCAGAACAAGACTATTTCAATTAAAACAAAGCAGAAATTGTGGAAAGTTTGCATTTGCCTTTTTTTTTTTTTTAATATTCTTTCCTCCCTTTCTTAATGGTAAATTGATATTTATAAGATGATGAAATTGCATTGTTACAAACATTGTATTATAAATGTCATCACAAGAGTAGCGCATGAAAGCAGTTTCCACAGATATAATTTCAGGCTTGCATCAGAATTTGATCTTTTCAATCTTTACACTTGCACTGTTGCAGGGAATGTCTGTGCTGGTTATTAGGAAAGGGAACAAATAAAGAAGATCATCCAGGACCCATCAAATAGCCGTAGAAGTTGCATATTGCATTATTTAGTCCTTAACCTAGAGAACTGGGCACAACCCTTGAGAACCAGGTGTGATAGAGCAAGAAAAAGTTTTGACAACTCTGGTATATGCCTGACAATATATCTTTCATTTAATATAGTATAACCTGCCTGTCCTCATTGTCGTGATTTATATTCTCTCCAATCTTGTCGCATTTGCGTTTCTACGTATTGCCTATAGTATTTAACAATTACTTCCAAATTACTTGTCGTATAAGTCCTATATAGGGTAGGTAAACCAAATAAAATATTTTCATCCTTCAGATGATGCAGAGAATTAAAGCCATAGCACGATTCAGGAGCAGTATGTCAGTTTATGGAAGTTCCCTTGGCTGGTTCTCTATGAATACTCTATGAATACAGTGAATTTCACTTACTTGTGGCCCTGGTAATTGACAATAGATATAGATATCTTAGTCCAGCTGAAATAAATGGGCAGGAAGACTGAATGAAGTTTGAGATGGACTGTTGGTGTTCTCATCAGTCTTGGAAAGGTTCAAAGGTTGGTTAGGGGACAATAAATAAGTAACGAAGTAGCAAAACTTTTTTTTTTTTTTTTTTTTTTTTTTTCCTGAGCAGGAGAGTTAGAACTGCACTTAAAACAATAAGTGAACAAATCAAGACCAGACTTATCATTTATAAATTGCCTGAAATACAGGGTGCAGATGACGGTAGTTTTTAAAGGCCATGAAGAGAAGTGGAAACAGCAGTTGTTTGTTTTTGCTCAAGATCATCTTACTGTGAAGCAGTCACGTTTTTAATGGATTCATTTGAATGCAGTTAAGCAGAAAATAATCAACAGAAAAGTAAACACCTTTGTTTTATAGAAGTGCTGGGAACTGTATGTATCCATTGTTTGCAAGTGATTATATGCCTAGGAATCAATTCATTGACTTAATACTGGAAAATATCTTCATTTAAGCTTCTTGCATAAATACTAGCAAAATCTAATTCAAGTGAATAGCTGAAAAATTGCACAGGAAAAAAAGATAGGTAAATGCATAAAACCCACAATCCTTAGGAATATTTGAACCAGATGGTCTCTCTAAAGATGAAGAGAAAAGAGCTATCAAGTGCACTTGTAAAAAAAATACTTAAGCCTTAAATGAAAAAAAAAAACTTGGTCATCTTTCTAGGCAAAGTAGTCAGCTCCAGGACTTCAACAGTGGACACAGTGGCTTCATTCCGCATTAAGCTACCAGCTGAAGATGAAGTTGAGGGTGCAGAGAAAGCCTCAGTAAGATGGCAAGATTGGTTTATAGCAACAAAGAAAAGAGACTACGTTTAAGTATTCCTACTTCTTGATACAGCTTTTGCTTTCAACGATCAGTCCCTAGCCATGACATAACCTTGGTAGCATCTGTGGTATCTGTATCCTACTCAGACAACAGCTGTGGACTTTTTATAGTTTCTCCAGTCTAGGTCCATCACTTCTTTCACTATACCTGAATTTATTCTGCAGTTCTTTCTTTCTTTTTTTTTTTTTTTTTCTGGTGATAATAAATCTTTACAGTATTGCAGTGAGCCAGAGACTCTGATGCCAATAAAACACCCAGTTCTCCATGGTTCTGGAAAGAGAAGGCAACAAAAATGTAGTTAGTTCTCATGGTCTCCATTTCAACTGATGGATTTATCTCCTTTGGCCAAGCTTCTGCACTGCTAGGAAGTTTATGGCTTTGGGCTGGTGGTGTAACTACTATCAGAATAGAGAGCGGCACACCAGGTTTTCGTGCCCTTATCTAACACATGATGAAAGGCACATTGAAATCTAAGTTGGTTATATTTTGCACCCTGGGTAGTTCTACATACCACCTTGACTCATTTTTGCTTCAGTAGCTGCCTCTTTATTTTAGAACTTCCAGAACATTTTCCCCTTGTGCTTTCTGTCTGCTCCATATGCTTTTCATATCTACCTTGCTTCTTCCTGGCAGCTGGTGTGGCTTTCTCTCTTTCTTTTCACTGCAGGTGAGAAAGCCGCCTTCTCTACTTCACTCCGTATATGAACACTTACTGTATCACTTTTTATCTGCTTGCAGTTGTCCTCTGAAAACCTTTTTATCCATTACAAGTTTTCTTCCTCTGCTTGTAGTCATTATTTAATGTGGTCATTTTTATTATTTAATCCATTCTAAAGCCTTTTAGTAAACACCTCATATGAAGACATTGCACAGTAAAATAAAGTATTGTGCTGTTAACTTGGACAGAATGTCAATAAACTATGGTTGTTTTTTGATATGCAGCTCTACTTTCAGTGGAAATATACCAAAACTGAAATGCATTGTGAAGCATTGGTCATGGTTTCTTGATTTTCAGGGTTGCAAGGAATGCCTCTGATTATCAGCTCTGGCTCCTAGAAGTGCCAGAAACTTCTGCTACACTAAATACAATCATGTTTTATGTCCTCTTCTCTAAACTATCAAATATTTGTGTTTATAGTTGGGATGTTACCCACTGCCGTGACATTTTGAAGTATTTATTTATTTTCTATCCTTTTTAATGGCTGAGTGAAAAGCTGTCATGTTTTTTGCCTTGTCTCTTTTAGGTATGTCTTTTCAGGTTATACAAATTAAGTTGGATTAGTCAGCCATCTTTCTCTTTTTTCTTGCCATTGCAACGCTTTTGCAGATTCACCAGAAATAATGATGGTTGGAGTGGTAATGAAAATGTGACTTCAGGCAGTTGCTAGCATTTAAAGTGTCATGTCATCCAATCATAGTGTTTTTTATTTCATGGAGCTAACAACTTGCTCTTGTTTTGAGTATATCAGTGAAATATCACCTTTTCCACTATCATCTTGGATTTAGAGGGTTTATTAATTTTCTCTGGAGGTTCATGGCTGGAGAAGAACCTGTGGAAAAATGGGGACTACAAATTTCAACATGGGTTTGCTTAAGTATGGGCATCTACATCTTAGGTTACCTCCTAAGGCATGTGCAGAAACCTCCCTACGCAAAGATGGACATGCAGCAGTGTTATTAAACCAACGTTCCAAAGTGTTTCAAGATAATTAAATGGAGGAAACAACCTTTCTTCAGTAAAAATAATCCTTTATTTTTAGTGTAGCAAGCTTGCCTAGATAGTTTGGCCAGTTCTATTTCCAAATCCACTTTAACACTGTTAAATTCTTTTGTTTCTTTTTCCAGTTCATGTACAGTTGGGTGACCAGATAAGGCATTTTTGCCTTTTGCGGAGGAGAAGTAAACTCAATGAATCCTGTGAATTTAGCATCACTATATAAAACAATAGACATAACTGAGTGGAGATTGTGCCCAGTTTAATTAAGGATAATGTTTGCCAGAGCACCGTAAACAATACTGTCATTATGTATGGAAATAGTCTGCTTCAGCATCCTTTTTTATGCTTTTAAATTGAGTCCACACCAAGGGGAAAAAAAGAAGCTATAAAGATTAACTTTTTGTAGTTTGTACAGGCAACAGGCAAATTATATAGATTGTCCAAAACATAGACCAATAAAATCTAACATCAGACTGTTATTATCTTTATTTATATTGTGCCCAGAGCATGATATATTTTTATAGAGACAGAAAAAAGAAACATTCCTGCCCCCGAATGCTTAGCTTATGACCCTGTTCCTGCAAAATGATCTATTTGATTGGAACCTAATGCTGATGGTAGCAAGAGGGAGGGAAGGAGAGGTCACCGACTATAACTCCTTCTTCACATAGCTTTTTGTAGGATTGGAGTTTGATGACACAAAATAAGAAATATTACAGCAAAAGGTAAAATCTTTCTGACATCTCAAGTCTGAATTACTCTGATAGATTGCATTTATCTATACACTAAGTCATATCAGAAGTGGAAGCTTGCATTGCTTATTAATATTGCTAGCCACAAATAATACAAAATATCTGTGCTTCAGGCCTTCTGTGTTGATTTTCAGATTGAATTTAAAGTGAGGGTTTCATCTCTGAAACTGTAAGCGAAGCTTCCTTCTTTCTCATAATTCTTTCCATTTTAACCTGCTGCTGTTGTAATCAGAAAAGTTGCTCAGGTTTGGATCTTTCTGGATTCAAAGGCAACAGCATTCTCTGAGCTTAGTATCCGGCTTCCTAGGGTCTTTGGGTCTCTAGAAAATAGCCGTATACCCTTATACAAAGTGGATATAGGACTTTTTGGGGGGAGAGTTTTCAGTTGGGGGGAGGAGGTTGTTTGTTTGTTCTTTATGTCTGACAGCAGTCTCAATAGTAAATTTCTGTTGACTATAGGTCTCTTGGAGCACTAAGAGAACATTTTGGTTTTCTCTTATATGGTAAGGAAGTTAGAGTTAAGGTCGTCACTAACATAATGCAATGTCATGTCAATCACAGTGTCACTATTTAGGCAGAGGATTTATGGGTGAGGCCTGAATAGACTAAATGTTTACAAAGTGCATGTCTAGAGGTAAGCTAGTAACTTTAGGCTTAACTTTATGGTCAATAGAAGTAAATAGGGAATAGCAGAGAGGGATTTATTTTGTCCTAACATACCTTCTAAGCAGGTCAGAAAAATCACACCCTGAGACTGCCTATTTTTCCTCAGAGGTTGCAACTGGAGCTTAGGGTGATAAGCTTAGCTGTTGATACCTGTAGTTGAGACATCTCTAGTCAGAGATAACTTCAACCAGAAAAGCCTTGAGTGAGAGGTAATTGCCTGGCAAGAAAATTTACTTCTTTGTAAATAAATATTTGTTATACAGAGCTTGGATCTTCTGGGACTATCAAACATTCTGCATCTCAGACCTCAAAGAGCTCATCTCTTTTGAGTTTGTGTCCTGCATCTGGCTGATGTCAGAGTGTCAGTCCATGGCATTCCTTACAAGTGTTAGGCTAGAATCTGCAAATACTGTTTTATTATTAAGCTTATATTCTTTTGACATAGACAGCAATGCAGGTAGAGTGTGAGGGAGAACAGATCGATCATTCACAATAATTCCATGTATAAGAAGTTCAATTTTTTTTTAAACAATTTGAGAAATTCTATTTGAAAATAATTTTCACTATCTTACACATCTACAAACAGAACTTAAAATAGAGTGATTCACAGAATCACAAAGAATACATCTGTGGTAGATGATGTACTTTTCCTGTTTGCTTGTAGCCAGTGTAAACTTAGCTTTTGGGCAGAGACTATAGCTTCACTTTTGAAGTTGTCAACATGAGTATTGGGTAATATATTGACACAGAGCCACAGTGAGTTCACTAGTTTTCCATGTGGATAAACTAATTTAACTGAAATCTCTCTTTCATATTTAGCGCATGCATGTATATCTTTATTTTGCTATGTAAAATGCCACATACAGTTTTTGGTATTCATACTTGTGATTTTATAAATATTACCAAAAATTATAAGTTTTTAGTTCACTTGATGAAATTGGACTGTATTCCCAGCTTCCTGGTTGTTGATTTTTATTGCTGGCAATAAATCTTGTCTGTGCCTTAATTTATGTGATGGTACAATGGAAATTGAACATATCTTTCATCCATGTTCCGTTTATTAACATGTTCCATGTTCTATGGCCTAATAGTGTTTCCAGACTCATGGAGATTCATGACAGCCATACAATGAGATTGGGGTTCAGGTCATAGGCACATAAAAGTTAGGTGTCTGGGCTCTCTTCACAGTTTATGGAAAAAGATAACCACCTTACTAGAACAACCTTTCCAATCTTAAAATAAGCATCTAAGACAAGAAAGATGAATTACCCTCTGAAAGTGCTCGTCTATTGACTATAGAGGGAGCCTTGATGACTAGTTTAGACTAGATGTCTAATTCGAGGCTAAAATTAGGTACATCCACAGTACATGGTAGAGTTAAAGAAATAACACACATTCCTGTGTAAATATTATTTTATATTTTTGTAGAACTAACCATGTTCAGACTCATCTTTTATTTTATTTTATTTTATTTATTTATTTATTTATTTATTTTGTGATTATTCTAGCAAACTTCTTTTCTAACCACTGCTGATGATATTTAGTGGTGTTTTAAGGATTGGAAATGCTTTACTGACAAACCTTTAGTTGTATATCCAGCAAGCAATGTTAAGTTCAAATAATAAATTTTACATTTAAATTTACTGTTTAAAATGTGTTGGTTAACAACATGAATCAGAGAACAGAAGAACACCTTTAAGCAGGCTATTTTGAAGATTTTCTCAACATTGAAAAATGGCATTGATTCCAGTGGTATTCCTCATTTTAAATTTAGTAAATTACTTCTCAATCACTATCATAAATTTATATGCTTAATAAAGTATTTATCATTCTCGCTATGAGCTGAAATGAATGTCAAATTTTATTTTTAAATTTAATTCAGAGAAGAGAACATAGTGTATCTAACCTGTTGTGTCTAAAGACTTGATTTAGCCGCTCAGTCATTTTTATAGCAGTACTGGTAAGTCCGAATGCCGTCCATAGGCTTAGTAGGTACACCTAGCAATATATTGAATAAGAAACTGTAGTTAAGTCTTAGTCTTGTTTTGTAGAAACCTGTCTGCTTGCTTGCCTTAATTCTATTTGCGTCCTCTTGTATGTTTAATCCGGAAAGTGGGTATATATACATGTGCACAGTTTCACATTTTGGCACCGTATTTGGTATATTGTGTGCTATAACTTGTATCATGCCTGCGGGCCATGGGAAAATGACACAAATTAAATGTGAAATAGAGAGGAGACATAATTTAAAACTTGCGTGTTCTAGAGGTGCAGTATGGCATACGAGAGTTGCAACATATTGCAAAAAATTCATCCTATTTCCCCAACAAGCACGGCATGTTTTCAGCTGTGCAGGCTGCTGGAGACATGGGCAGCTCCTGTAGGTGTCTGCTGTAGATAGCTGGTGCTGGGTTTCATTCGAAGGAGCATGCTGACCATGCTGCATGTGCTCCATCGTCTTCTGCATCCTGCCTAACTGCACAGCACAGGTCGGTGTTCTCCTGTGCCCTCCTCCCTGATTCTGTAATTATATTTATTTTACACAGACATGCGAGTTTCCTTTTCCCTTTTACATATGTTGTTTTGCTTCATGCTGAGAAAACTCCAGAGTCTGACAGGGTGTTTTTTTTTTTTTTTTTTTTTTTTTTTTTTTTTTTTTTTTAAGCACTCCAAATTCTATCCAGCTTTAAACTCTTATGTTTATAACCCTGAATATCTCTAAAATGTCTTTACCTAAAACACTTTATGGTTTTATTACCAGGTTTATGCCAGTAATAATATTCACATCAGCTTTCTTAGGGATAATCTTTAAGCAGAACCTAGCAAGAAAGGCTTTGAAAACTATCATTCCCAGGAACGCAAATCTTGGAACATGAAACATCGGTTTAATCGCCCTCTCTGACAACTTAACACGACAGATTGAAAAATACAAGCCGATATGGAAGTGGGATCAATGGATTATCAAAGTCCTAAACATCTCCTCCTGGGGGAGGGGGTTACCGGGCCTGCCGGCGCACGACGGTAGCGTTGAGGTTGGCGCAGCTTAGGGCGGCCTGACTGGCAGGGGAGTGGGGAGGCAGGGAGGCAGATTTACATGCGGCAACTCAGGGGGCTTTGTCATGGCAATTGTATAAAGTGATATACAGTGCAAATCGACTCGAGCATGTCCCTGGATAGCAGGCGGTTTACAGCCTCTTCGAGCAGAGATTACTGCTTTATCTTGTCATACTAAATTAACGTGGCAGCACACTGTTAAACAGTGGTGACCTCTTCATCTGTGGAAATTGCTGCCTAGAGGAGAGATGGTATTTAAGACTCTCTCTCCCTCTCCTTCTGCCTCCCCTCCCCACTTTCTCTCCCTCTCCCCCTGTCTCCCTCCCCCCTCCCTCCCTCTCTCTTTATTGTCTTTTTTTTTTTTTTTTTTTTCCCTGTAGGACCCTGAGGCGTTTTTGGGTTAGGTTGTAACATTAAAGACAAAAAGAAAGAAGAAGGGGGGAAGGGAGAGGCTTTTAACATCAAGGTGACAACAGCTATGTGTTAATTGGGCCTTTGTTGTTTGATTAATAGCCACTTTGGTGTAGAATATGAAGACAGTTGTTTGGACAACTTTCTAAAAATGACATGTCCTTTCAGTAAACTGGGATTAAGCATCGTTCTCTGGTCTGCACGTTTTAACTCCTTGCTGTTACTGTGCCCAGCCCCATGCGTGCCACTATTTAGGAGCGCGGTGCTGCCCGGCTCTTCTAGCACCTTCCCCACCTGGCAGGCCTCAAGGTTAGCTCTCCAGTCAGCTGCCCTCCTGCTGTTCTTCCTGAGGGTCAAGGTGGTGGGGATAGCTACAACAATGTAGTTGAGCTGTTGTTTCAGACTGTGTCAGAGGATTTTTAGAATTAAATAATTCTCCTGGAAATGCCACTAACCGGGAAAAGGGCCGCAGCTCTTTCATTGGGCTGGCAGTGTGATACAGAACATGGAGAGGAATAAATCTCGTCTTTTTCAGTCAACTGAGGCAATGAAGGAGAGAGCATCATCTCTTCCTTAGATAAGATTTTCTGTTCCTGACTTTTCTCTTTACTGTGCAGTAATTCATTGTGGGTCCGATCCAAAGCTCTTTGAAGTCAATATAAAGACTGCTTTGTCTATTAAAGGCTTTGGATCGAGGCCCACAGGACCTTAGGCAAATTATTGCAAACCAGTGTTATAAAGCGCTTTGAAATTTGCAGTTGTAAAATTGCAAAGGACTAATTTTTGCTATAATAAAAATTATAGCAGTTGGGAGACCAGTTGAAGAGAGGTTGGCCAGTGTAGCCTTGGAGGTAGCCATACGTGTTCAAAATCATAAACTTATGGCTGCATCTTTGGGGTAAGGAGTCCTTCCCTTCCCTCTTCCTTTGCTGAATCTTTTATTTATTTAGTTATTTATATCTATTTATTTTTATTTTTTATGTATTTAGTGCATTCTGTTCCCAAGTTGTTGAGGCTATCAGTTGACAAGAGAAGATGTTTTTACTTCGAAGATGCTTTTACTTTACCCAGCAGTGACTCTGGGCTGACACAGGACTTCCACTACTTAAGTTATGTGAAGAAGGTTATGGAAATGTAATGAAATGAGATGGAAAAGGGCTTTATGATCATCTAGCTTGGATTTTTCCTTGCTGTAGACAATTGCTTCTTACTGTGAATTTCTTGAGCTGCCACCTACACAGATTCATGCAAAATTCTGTGCATTTTGTATTGTACGTTTTGTATGTAACATTTTCAGTGGCAAGCTTTTATTCATTTCTCTGAGATGCCAGCAGAGCTTATTTTTTGCAGCAGAATATTTGCCATTTGAGATGCTGTGTATCTGTGAACACTGATGTTATCGTTGTTTTCTTTGGATGAATTTTGAAGACCATTGAGCTAAGCACTTATAGTAGAGATATGGAAAAGACCGACTTCCTGATTTATTATTTTTAGAAATCAATGCATTTGATAATTTATGTACAGCTTACAGAGGCCACATAAGTGGCTCATGAATCGATCAGCAGCCAGCGAAAATGAAAGCTAATGAGCTCATTTCAGTAGCAAGTTGCTCATTAGCAGGTAGGCTCACTGATCTTTCAGGTTTTCCAGTTCAAAGTCACATGGTCTTTCCATGTTCTTGGAAAGAGTAGCTTCCTTGAAAAGAACAAAACAGAAAAAGAGAGCATGGCAAGATTTTGAACATTTTCTCATTGCTCTGACATATACATTTACGGTAAATGCTTGGTACTGCGCCAGAGGAGCAGACCACCTAATGGTCTGCAGGGCTAAAGCTGTCCGCATTATGTAGTACCGCCAACTTCCACCATCTTAAAGTTGAATTTACTAGTGTACTCAGCAGATGTATGGGAGGAGGGGGATGGAGGCATCTTCTCTGCTTCTGCACAGATTCCCAGCACTATTCCCAGCACAACATTTTCAGCTTAGGTTTTCTCCAGCTCAGCAGTGTAGATATGGGATGCTAGAAACTACATCTTTGTGCAGAGCTAGGTGGTATGTGCTTCCCCACATTCACAGTCCATGCAATGGCCCATCTAGGTTAGATAACACCAAGCTCATGCCCTCCCCTCACATAATCAAAATTATCTGATGCCTTGTCTGAAACACTTTGGTGCTTCCAGTATGGTTTTTGTAGGGTATACACAAAAGCTGGTTTATTTACCCCTGTTGTTATCCTTATTGACTGAGATACCAAGAGATGAATAGACATGGGATTTAACCTCCCCCTAGGAAGTACTCTAAGGAGCAGTACTAAGCTGTACTGTAGATTTTATGTGCTAGGGCTCATAAACCTGCTTGAGAGCAGGGAACTGTTTTTATTTTTATGCATTAACACAGTACATTGTTGTCCACTCCTACCACTGATTTTTTTTTTCCTTTTAGTAAATAAACAAATTCATTATTAATCTGTTCAAAAAGCAAAAACACTGGTTTAATTATCAAACCTTTGAAAGAAAATGCAAGATATTTTTTGAATCCTTATGTTACCTTTATGTATAGAAATATATGCTATATGTAGAGAGAGATTTTAACTATATCCTATAGACATGAGAAATATGCTGCTCTTGATCAGAAGGGAAAAAAAAAATATTGACAGAGTCGCCTAAGGCCCCTGAAGTATCCTGCAGATGAGGGCCTCTTGAAACATGTTTTTAAAATATATTTTTTTAAAAGACAGATTTTCCAAATCTCAGGAATAGATTTTCAACTGCCTGATTTGGCTTTAAATGAGTTGGCTGAATCAGTTTCTTTTTCTTTTAAGTAAGTCTATAAAGCTTTGATGAATCTGGCTCATTGTTTAGCACTTATCTCATGAGTAAAGCTTGAGAGGTTTGGCTTGAAACTTACCAAATCACATCTTTGGAAAATGGCCCAAGCCTATTGATTTATTCGAAAAAAAGAAAAAAGAAAAAAAAAAAAAGAAAAAATCCAAAGGAAAGCATAACTGACAAACCTTGATCCAGCTTAGTGAATAAGTCCCTAACAGATCTATACAGTCCCTACTGAGCGAGTGAGTCTGTTTCTCGATGTATATGAGCCCTGCACTTTATGGAGTTGTAGGGTTGAGAAGGACTGCAAGAGGACATCCAGTCCCAGTTTCCATCCAGGGACCAACCCTACCGATGTCATTTCTGTCAGATAATAGTCTAACTTCCTAAAGTTACTCAGTGTAGGAGAGTTGCAACCTACTAGGCTATCTGTCCAGGGTATTGCTATCTTTACTATTAGGAAGTTATTTCTAATACTTAACTCATTTTTTCTGCTTCAGTTTTAGCTCATTAATTATTGTCCCAGCTACCGTGGCAAGAATAAATGTGTTCCTCTTTTCAGCAAATATCTTGTATTTGAAGACTAAAATCACATTCCCTTTTCTGAAGCTTTTCTTCTGGTGTGTGGAGGTCATCTCTACTGTATTTTTATTTAAAGCTTCTACTATTTTGTTGCTTCTATGACACTAGTGGTAGTGGAGGCGTTCACACTTTAACAGCTATGTCTCCTTAACAGAAAATTTTTCGCTAATGGCAATAATGCCTGCAGCAGGTGTACCTGAGATGCTATTGGAAAAGTCTAATTCCAAGTAAAAGGAGACTCAAGGTGGCTTAGTCACTGCTTCATAAATGTTGCCAAGTAGTTTTGTTCAATTAACTTGCAGTTAAATCCTCTCTGGTACTGCCCTGTCTACTCAGCTGTGGTTAAATTTTCTAATGGAAGGAAGGCTTTGTGTGTCACTGTCTTTTGCTTAGTTCACTGGTGGAAACCAAATTTGGGGGCTTTATAGATTCGCAGAGTTACGACTGCATGGCCATGGAATAGCATAATGGATCATAGTGCCTCTTGCATATCAGAGAACTGCCAGCAAAGGCTGAGTACAGGTGCTTTTTGTATAGGGAGGAAGAAGGAATGTTGAGTCTCATGTCCTAGAGTGAGTTTTCAAGACCAGGATTTGGCAGGGAGGAAATCTTTTAAATTTAAGCCATTTGATCTGGAAGTCAGTGGGGAAAAAATAAACATCAGACCTCATGATAACAATTATCTGAGTCACATTTGAAAAGTACTCAGTCCTCTGAACATAATTGTTTTCATATGTACAAGATTAAGCGTGCAACAGATTTAAAAATCAAAATCCATTTCCTTTTATGATCTTTAAGGAATTCATTGTTTGTATAAGCTGAAATAAGAAGGTAACTGCTATAATGAGGGTTATGCTTTTCTATATTTTATGGATTTAATAAATCCTCTACTAAAAGGAATTATCAAGTCAATCTTCCCACTTTCTTAGAAGACACTTAGTAGAATCTGGCTTTAAGATCAATCAACAGTTCTCTTTCCACTGTGTTTTGGGCTGCTTGATAAGAGACACGTTCCCCTTAAGGTTATTCTTTCTCTTCTGTCTCTCCATTTTTACGTTTTGAGTTTTTCTCTTGTGACCACCAGAAAGAATGTATATGGATGAGCCATCTGGAAATCATAGTTGTTTGTGCTCATGGAACTTTTTGCATTTTACAAACCCATGAAGTAAGTACTGATCTAAAGGGAGAGCAAAGACTAGGAAGATAGTTCATTTGTTGCCCCACCACTGCTTTTCTGTGTCTCTGCTGTGGTAACTACAACTCCAGTGGTGAATAGTTGGCAAGTTCTTCCCATCTGTGCATCTGAGAGAGGTTAGTCAGTCTAGGTTACAGTGGGGGAGGGGGGAAAAAAAAAAAGCTGATGATGAACAACTCAATCTCATGCTTCAATCAGATAAAATTTCACAACATAAGGATATTATAGAAACTTTACAGAATTAACAAAATTTGAAGACCTCATGGCTATAAGCCACCATAGGTTCTGTAATTAAACAAATTTATGTGGTAGTAGGGCTTTTACAGTCAGCTCACCAAATTGGACTATCTTGAACAGACTTAATGCTGAAGCTAAAAGCACAAAATAGCATGTATGACCAAACATGTCAGAACTCTTATCACAGAATCACACAGAATCACAGAATTTCTAGGTTGGAAGAGACCTCAAGATCATCGAGTCCAACCTCTGATCTAACACTAACAAGTCCTCCACTAAACCGTATCTCTAAGCTCTACATCTAAACGTCTTTTAAAGACCTTCAGGGATGGTGACTCGACCACTTCCCTGGGCAGCCCGTTCCAATGTCTAATAACCCTTTCAGTAAAGAAGTTCTTCCTAACATCCAACCTAAACCTCCCCTGGCGCAACTTTAGCCCATTATGAATTTTTTGTGTGTCTTTCTGAGAGAAGTCTTTGAAGTTGCCTATAAATAGAGGATATTAGCATATATTATTTCCAAGAAAGAAGATGGAAATTAAAAAAAAAAAAAAAAAAGGAGCAAAAACAACTTGAATTGAAAGACAGTCCTTTAAAATGAATATCTGTGTTAGAAAACTGACTGGAGGACTTGCCCCAGGAATTGTGGTAGGAAAATAGCTCTTCCTCACGGCAAAGGATCAGTTTATGCTCTTACAGTTTCGTTTTTCACTTCCAGATTTATCAGTCCTCTGTCGGGTAATCTTTTGAACTGTTTTGATAAATAATTCTACTTGTGAAGGTTAATGGAGTGTCAGTCCCTTATGTACTCTCAAGTCAAATGTGGTGCATGCTAGTCAGAAGTGTAGCTCATGCTTTATGACCAGATGACCTTAACGCTTTAAAGCGTGGTTATAGTCAGATAAATGACTCTAAAAATGACATTAAAGGGTCCCACGTTTTCTGTCTTGCTGTGGCTTTAGGGGTCAAATTTAGTTGCATAAAAATATGATATTTTTATTAATTGCCTATAATGTTAACTTAACCTGGAGTTTGAAAATAAAGCAGTGTCCTTTTTGCCTCACGTCATCCCTAGTAATAAACGTTTTGCAAATGGCACTTAACTGTTTTGTTGATGATATGTCTGCAAAGCAGAGTCCAGTTCCTTCTTTTGTAGCTGTATTGACTCTTTAGTGCTAATGGCAGCAAAAAAAAATTTAGTCAATAAAGCAGGAAGACATGACTCAGAAAATACATGAGGAGCACATACATTGAATAACTATGACATTTGCTACTGTACTGCTTATCCGGTATATTGTTGGAGGTTCATGTGTTACAGAAGCAGAACATGTTTCCATGTAAAATTCTACTAATCTGTGCCAATCTAAAATTAATACAACCCTTGCCCTCACAAGGATGGCTAGGAATTTACAAAGTTGCTATCTATTTTCTGGTTTATTTTCAAGGGTATCTCCATGCACTGCTGTAAAAGATTGCAGCAGAGATTGCAGCAGTGCTTATGTGAAAGAGTAAAACCCAATGCAAACTACTATTTCTTTTGAGAATTTTTCACAGCTAATTCTGGCCAAGTTTTATTAAGTTTACTCTATGCAGAAACTGACCTCTCTGGTACCGAGCTTAATTCTGATAGTTCCAAGGAAGAAAAAATTGGAATACACTTTTCATTGAAGTGAATAATAGCTATGATTAAATAATAATAATAATAATAAACTCATACACAAAAGTTTAAAACAAAATGTGTTCTGGAAGTGAGGCTTCTTGACTGCTTAGTCTTCTGAACAAGTGATCCCATGTTTGCTGAAAATAACCCGTGGAAGTAAAAGCAGTTTGCTGATGGTGATCTTCTGAAACTCTTGCTAATCAGTCAGTATTCTGGCTGGCTTCTTTAGATAATAAACATGTGCTGAAATCAGGAGAATCAGGCTGATGATTAATGTTTTAGTAGAAGAATATTTACAAAAGAATGTTGTTGAGACAATCCTCAGAAATTCTCAGTGTGGTCATTGAATTTCTACAAGATATAACTGTGCATCCCCTGTTCTGTTCCATGGACCTTCCTAATCCCTGATTTTCTCCTTTGAAGATGATATTTTGGTTGATCAGAATACCTCTGATTTACATAACATCTAATCTTTTTACATTAATGACTCCTTATGTGATAACATTATCTTTATTTGTATAATCTTGAGGTGAATTTGAACATCCACTGTAGGGACTTCCTTATTTTATGACTCTGATTCTAAAACAATCAAGGCAAACTGATGTCACAATAAAGCTGTATAAAACCACATTGAAAGATGGGACAGCTGAGAAACTATGTTCATGCTCCTTCCAAAGTTTTTAACTTTAATGTAAGGCCTAGATAGAGGGAAGAAAGTATTTTCTGCTTTTAAAAATGACATGAACACATGCCAATTAACACGATACTGATGAAAGAAAAAAAAGCTGTCACATTACAGCTATTGCAATTAATAGCCATGAGCATGGCTATGATGTACTACATGAAGTGCTCAAGAAAGCAGTCCATGGTCAGATATATCTGATGTTGCAGTGTAGTATCATTGACATATTTTGCTACTACACTCTTCAAAGTGCCAAAAGTGTCTTTGATTCTCAAGTTATGAGGCACTGTATAGTGTTTTAATAACAGAAATATTATACAAAACATACTGAGATGAGCTTTATATAAATATGTACAACTCTCTATATATGTACAACTATAAATACAGTAAAATGTACTGTAAATTATGTTATATTTATATTATAAATTATACATATATATATATATATAAAATGATGAAGTGTGACTCTTATAACCAAATACTCTGTGTTCACCACCACCCCCTCTGTGCTTGAGGTCTCTAGGTGCTCAATAGGAGCTTTTTAATTATCTTTCCCTGTTTGATATTGCTAAATATAATGAATGGATTGCAGAGAACTTTTTGTTAGAAACGTTCTGTACCCTAACAGTGCTGGTAGGCACGGCGATACCTGGCTGGATTGCATCCTGGGACTCATTCTTGATAAATTTAAGATCAAAAAAAGACAGATTTTGCAAAAACATGCTCTGTTAGTCAACCAATACTTCCCCATCACAAAGGAGACTTACATTCTTTCCAGCGAAAGTGGAGAAAATTGTCTTTCTTATTTGGGTTGAGCAATTCTGTGGGTTTTCCAGCATCACTTCATCATGACTGAAAACTACAGGGAATACTCAGAAATCAGTGATTCAAAGAGGAGCTTGGAGAAGAAAGGCTAATTCCAGCAAAAGTTATTCATTCCCTGCTGATGATGGGTAGTTGGGTATGACTGTAGAGGAGGAGATATTCTTTAGGTTATTTTGTTTGTTTGTGAACATGACACGTAACAGTGGACAAGGTTGATTGGTAAAGAAAATGTACAGTAGACCTAATCAACTGCAAGGAAATGGTGTTTTAAAACAAACAAACAAACAAAAAACAAACAAAAAAACAAGCAGAAGAGAATGAGAATGAACTGCCTTAAAGCTAATAAAATTCATTTTTATTACTCAGAATAATTTAGGTAAGTGATGAGAAAGGGGAAGAAAAATAGCATTTCTGTACAGTTTGGTTACTGTGTAATTTTTAATGAGGAGTGTCACAACATCTCTTCATATCATCTTATCACAAAGTCTCTTCATAGTAGGCAATGTTTGCTACTGACTACAGTTTATAGGAACAGAAGAAAAAATAACTGATCTGCAGAGTGAGAACTGTGAATCTGTCATGAATTAGAGTTCATTGTTTTTCTTGCATCACTCAACCACAGTGTAAACTAGCTCCTGGGCGTGGGGTCTGTCTGTGTGCATTTTAAATCTTGCTTAAAGTCTGCTTGATTGAGCTCCAGAATGGATCTTAAATGCTGAAATGACATGATGCTACTCCCCTGAGCAGGAAATAATGTTGCCGTTTGGGGTACATTGAGACTCAAAAGAGCAAACAGAGAGTTGGTACCCAAGAACCCTTGGATGCTGAAAGTGCTCTGCTGTTACCTTGTTTTGAAACCTGGCGAGTCAGTTCATGTCATTTCCTAATTTGTACTATATGTAAATATATAAAGGGATTTTGTGGGAATTAAGCAACAGTTTTTGAAGTAGCTCTAACAAATATTACATTTATGCATCAATGCTCTATGGATTGACATTTGTCATTTTAATTTTTATTAATTATGCGATACATGTGGCATTCTCTGATCAAACACCATCTTCTGTTGCAAGTGCATAGGATCAAAATAAGATTGTTTCCTACTCTGTAAACATCGTCTGTGGAAATGACTGAAAATGTATTTATTTTGTGTTAACAACACAGAATATATGATTTTATTATTATTTTTTAATTATTATTTATTTGCCATGTAATCTTTCTTCCAAAGCTGAGAAAACTGCTTTGGTTTATATCAGAATTCCAAATTCAGTTTCACTAAAATTGTGGAACAGTAGTTGATAGAAAGAGAATCAAGTTATATAGGACATAAAGAGAAGAACAGGTGAAATAAATTCAGGAGAGAAAATAGGTCTTTTAATAATTGTTGAAAAGAATGAAAATGGTTATTCCCTGGAACAGCCTATAAATTATTGTTTGTGTAGGCATTACTTAACATGAAGTGTAAGAGAGGAAGCAGTAGACAGAAAGTAATTGGTCTATAAAAAGCAGGTAAGAGAATGGAGAACTTGTATAAAAGCAGATCTATAAGTCCTGAGTGCAGGGTGATAAGCATTTCAAAAATAAATGAACAAGGCAAACATATTTCTAAACCAATAGAATTCATTTTGAAAAAGTCATATTCTGCATGGGGTATCTTATGCTACAGTTAACTCCAGTGGAGACAATGGGGCTACTTCTCAAGTAGCTATTTGATTTTAACATTTTTTTTCTGGCCTTTCGACAATATGATCAATTCTAGAAGATTGCTTTCAGAAAAAGAAAGTGATTATAATGTCCATGTAGGAAAAGAATATTTTGATAGCTATCATCCTGTAAGTCTAGTGGTAATCCTTTGAGAGGCAAGAGAACAAATACACAGTAGAAATAAATAAATAGATGGGAAACATGAAGGCTCATGAAAAACATAAACAATATTAAACATAAAAAACCTTATATGTAAAGCAGAACATAATTATTTTAAACATTTAGTGGATTTAGTCACATGCCTGCCCTTCTTGTAGGATACATGCAAGATTCCTGATACTAAATGGATGGATTAAGATCTTGAAAAGTATAAAATCTTCTGGAAGGAGCATGGAATTCAGTCCATAAGTATGTGTGCAGTGTGAGGATTCCCTTCATAGGGTGGTTCGTGTATCTCATCTGAATCTTCCAATTAGCCTGGATGTACGTGTTGTTTCATTAATTAAAAACAGATAAAGTAACTATAAAAAGAGAAAACAGTAACACACAGAGTTGTTGAGAGGTGGGTAGGATGATGTTTTACCATATGCTTTGATTTAGCTACTAGAAAGAGGCAGATTTACTGAATGTCAGAAAGACAGGTATCTTCTTTGAAAAGCCACAATCACAGAGATCTTCAGAAGAATTTCTTGAGTAGAAATGAGGAAAAGGTTCCTAGGACAACATATTCTGCACAGGTGTCCTTCATTATAGTAACTTTTTACTTACGCTTAGCTTCTTTGCTCTGTAGCAACATCTGTCTCTTGCATTATTCTGAGGTAGCTGGAAAAAACATGGACCAAAGGGAATACACTTGTGGTAGTCCTTTGCCTGCTGTAAACTTTCTAGGTTTGGGCATAGTATACACAGTATATGTACACAGTGAGTTCCCATAACAATATTTTTAGAAAGATTGAGAAGTAGATACCCTATTCTAGAAGTTTGAACAAGTGAGTTTTAGTACACTCACTGAAGTTTCAAGTGGTGCAGCAAAGAGAATAAAGCCATAATATCAGAGGAATCAAGGGGAGACTGCATGGCAGCAAATAATCAAATGTAAAATTACAAGCTGATATAGCTGGCTGAAGTAATCCCAAACACAGATAATCAATGGGAGTGAGGAACTTGGAAAAAAGTAATGCTGAAAAAAGATTTAGGTGTGTTAAAAAATTAGATATGAGCTTGTAATGCAACAAGGCAGAAAAAAAGGCGGTAACAAGGTAATTTTCTCCTCCTCATAACTGTGCTAAGATTGCACATTGCATTCGTTTCTGGCTGCGTTTAGAGAAGTCAGCAAACTGGAGGGATTTCAGATGCAAGCAACAAATGATTAAAGAATTGTGGGAGCTGATTTGCAAGGGAAGACTGAAAGAGGAAAGGCTAAATATGGGCCAGTAATAGCAAAGTAAATATACGATAACTGTACTAAATGATGCAGATGGTGCAAGCTCTAACGTGGAAGAGGAACAGTCCACAGTACTGAAAGAAGCTGTGTAAGAAGAATTTGGGGTGAAAGGAAGCAAACATGAGGCAGTGTTTCAGAACAGTGAAGGTGTTTTTTTTACAGTGTACAATATTCATAGTGGGAATGGGAAGTCTCAGTCTGTTTGAGACATTTTAGCCCAAATGAAATAGCTGGGAGCACACCAGAGGGCTAAGAGTGGATCATTGTTATATACCTGCTTCACGTGTGCTGCAGAATTGCACTGCCTTAGGAGAATAAGGTGTATGAACATGAACACAGGCCCTTAAGGGTGCAGAATATTTTCTTTTCTTTTATTCCCCAGCTTGGAGGGAGGTTCTCTCTACACAAGAGATCCTCCAAATTGCCCACAATACAAAGGATGAAATTTTGACCAAATCATGTGGGGTTTGTGAGTACTTTGCTTCCTTGTCCTCTCAGCTACTCATGCAGAGGAATGAGGTGAAATACCTCATTGGTATTTCACCTTGGTATTCTCCATGGGCTACCAGAGAACAGATGAGATGATCTTACATACATTTGTCCTCTGAAGACTGTGGTGAATCGTAGTATGAAAGCCGAATAGCTGGGGACAGCCCGTTAGTCATTGCGGGCCTATGGCATTCTTTTTAATTTTATTAATAACTGCTGTTCAGACAGTCCTCTCAAATTTTTTGAATGGGAGTTAGCACAGACAGTGGGTTTGTTTCATAGGAAGAAAGAGGCAATGCAATTGTTTTTGACACTGGATGTAGATTTCATAGTACTTAGAAAAATGGAGTTTTATGTGGGTAGTAAGCATGTCTTTTTACAAAGATAATTAATTTATAGCACATGATTTTCAAACTATTAGAAGGATTTCATGTATGCTGAAGTCTCTACCAAGCTGTTTTGATAAGTAGTCTTATTTTTTGTTTAGCAAGGTCTTAAGGGTGATCTTTAGTCCCCCAGGGAAGAGATCATAAAGTCTTAAAAGTGCTTTTGCAGAGTTTTATTTATTATTTTTAAGCATAAAGATTACTAGCAAGAAGATAGCAAGGCTGTCATAGTACAACATGTTCTTTGTTTTTGCAGGTTAGAGCTAACATATTAGGAGTTCTCAAAATGCCACTTCTGTTTGTTAAGTATTTTGAGAGCAAATAGATGTAATCCTATGTTACATTCTTAAAATGAGTTTTGCCGGAGAAAGAATTGGTAGGAGAGATCTGGTCTGAGGATCTGTGTCAGGAATTATGTCACTAGCCATGTTTACCCAATACAAAATATTTGTTACTATTTTACTAAAGATTTGCAAACTTTTTGTGTTGTGAAGGGCACACTTCATTGAAAGAAATGGGATAAAGAGATGGGCTAAAAATAAAACTAAAATCTGTAGCACAAAATAAATAAATAAATAAGCAAACTGTTAGACATCCAATATAACAAGGCTCTAAAATTTCTCACGACATTTTCCTTTTTTTTTTTTTTTTTTTAACTTCAAACATAAACAGTTTGCATACAGTTCTTTGATTTGCAATAAATTTAGTAGTAATGGTGGGATAAGCAGTAAAAAAAATACTAAACTTTTGTTGTATGATTTGGGATGGGCTGGAATGAAGATTAGCAAGAGGAGAAGAAATGTTTGTCTTTAAAGCATTGGTTATCAGATTGTGCTCTGTACTGTAGATAGCCTGATAATGGTATGTTGAAGATGTGCAGAGGGTCAGCCAGTCACACTGTGCTGGTTCCAACTACTTTCCAGGGAGCTGTAATGAAATCAGTGGGAATTAAGTGAGCATACGTTGCGCGTTTTCAAAAATTCTACTAGGCACCTTCTGTCTTTGGATACTTTAAGTCCTTGAAAAATCTACTCTTATATTCTGTATATCACAGAGGGTAAAGTTAGAAATCAATATAAAATGAATTAAAAGTTATTCCTTCTTGTAAATGCAGCTAGCAGTTTCTAACTCATCTCCAAACCTTGGAAACACCTGAAATTTTCTCTTGCTCATACAGTTATGACTGCTGTCTGAGTATCATGGTATTTGGTAAAAAATCAAAGTCTTTCAGCATTGCTGTCAGCTATTGTGGGTTGGCACTTGATATAGGAGAGAGTTCCCAATTTCCAGGTTCACTTGATTGGTCTGTAGTGCACCACAGAGTGATATAATGGCTGAGTGTTTATTACATCAAAAAAATGAAAATACAACTGCTATGGGGCTTTTGTCCAATCTATAGGCTTTTTACCTGAATTATATAAATTGATTTATATAATTCAGCTGAATTATATAGAATACTCTAAGCCTCAGGAAATATCTATTATTGCCTCTTTTACATAAGGATGAAAAAGGTAGGAAAAAGGAAGGTATCTTATGTAGCAGAGTTTGTAGAGCAGATGGTCTTCTTTTTGAGCTTCAAATCATTTTCAACCGGGTTCATAGATGTCAAACACTGGAAATACCTGTTAGTCTTCTCATTTAAACCTCTGCCGGTATATCTTCTGTCTCATCAAGTAGAGGTGGTTAATTAGATACAGAACTTGACATCAAATAAATACAACCTGGAAGACAAGAGGTAGTAATGATTGCCAAAAAATAAAAATAAAAACAAAAAATAAAAAAGTGTAGCACCAAGCAAAGTATTAACATTTTAAATGTTGGATGGAGTCAGGCTAGATGGAGTCTGTAAATCTGATAATTGGTAATACTTCCATATGGAATGTGGATTCTCAAATGCATCATATCATCAAAGCCAAAACAAAATCTGACTTGAGTTTATTTCATTTGACCATAGCATAATCATAGTATAAAGAAAAAATGTACATCTCTACTTGGTGTGTTTAGTCTACCTAATTCAGGTAAAATTCTTTCTTCTCTGCCATGATGACCTCTTCAGCTGACTCTTCAGCCCTATTCATCAACTCTTCATTCTCCATTACATTTCAGATCCTCCTCATCATTATAACCTCAATCCTAGGGAAAAAAAAAAAAACAAAACACAACTGTGTAAGAATAGCTGTCAGTTTGCATGGCTCTGATTGCAGAACCAGAGCCTGAGGATGTACATCTTTCTAGGTTTGATTACGTGACACCTTTCAACATCTCTTTTATCTCTCCTCGGATTATGTGTTCTTGTCAGTTCTTAGTTCCTAATGGTATATTTATCTCCTTCCGTTTTTTTTTGTTGTTGTTGTTTTGTTTTTGTTTTTAAATCTCAGTGCCTTTTACATACTGTCTTCCTTTTATTCTCTGTATTCTCCACTGTTTCTTTTAAATCTTCTTGGGATCATTCCTTTATATCGCTGATGAACAACTTTGTTCCATGAAGGAAACATATAGACAAGAGATGGATTTAAATGTAAGGTAGAAGCAAAGACATTTTACAATGTAAAAAGCACAGTATCCACTGGGATGCCTTGAGGAACATGTATTTCATCTTACTGAAGGTGCTAGGTTCACAACCACCACAAGCTATATAAGATTATGGTACTATCTGCAGTACAGCCTCTATGACATAGAATACAGAAGGAGACAAATTTCAAAATCACTTGAGTGATTTAAAGATATGATTCCCATTGAAAGTTGATGGTACTTATGCCCCTAAAGTTAATTACATTAATTAAGGCAAGATCCTAAATGGAAGGGTAAGGAAAAATAAAAGATCATTCTTGCTTTGTGAATATTGTATGTGTGTTGTTTCTTTTAAACCTTAAAAAATACTGGAAATGTCATGTCTCGTTTTTCTCTTAATTGCTGGTGGACCTTCTGTGGGCACTAGGAGTGTTTTTATAGCTTTCAGATTTTCCCTTGAAGTAGTTATATTGCTGAATCTTTGACATAAGCTTTTAGGGAAAGAATATCTATTAGGCAAAATAAATAAAAATAAATAGCAAACAATAGTTAGTACTGCTTAAGACATTTGTCTATAGAAGTGTGAAGTATTCTGTTTTTTGATTATGTCTCATGTCTCACTGTTAGCAGCTTCCTGGTCACTATGGAGATTATAAAACAGATAGGCCTCAATGTGTAATGTAAAAAGCAGAGAAAAAAAAAATTGCTTTCGTGTCTTCTTTACACATTATAAACGAGCAAAGAATGTGCAAAATTCCAACTTTGAAAAAAAGAACCCGTTAGGTAGCTTTTAGGATCACAAGCTCTTTAAAATCAGACAATATCAGTGCTTGTTTTAAAGACTTAAGTATTTTATTCCAGGTGTTTTCGTCTGCAAAGCCAAAAGCCTGTTTCTTATATATATGTATATATTTATTTATTTATTTTATTTTATTTATTTATTTATTTGTTTTCTGCAGATGCTGCCTTCTTGCATTCCATATGGTGGTAATTAACAGTTTCAGACTTAGTTTAGAGTTTTCTTTACTTCGATTAGTGGTTGGTTTGGGACAAAAATTTAGTATCACAGAAACACATTTTGTCTGAGTGCGATTGCAGACAGCAATAAAGTACATGGTTAGATGAGGAAGGAGAAGCTGAAATCTATTTAGAGCACTAAGTGATATTTTGGAAATCTCACTAAGAACAACCTGTTTCTTCTCATTAGGCATTTTGCTGTCCCTTTTTAGAGCTGAAATAGGTCTTGCTTGGACCCTGCAAAGGAAGAGAGAAAAGCTGAAAGATACAGTTGGAATGAATAGGTTCTTTTAACAGCAAAATGTTTGCACTTTTTATGAGAGCAAGGGTAACATTGTGTAATCTTTTAAAAAAGCTATTGCTCAGTGAGGATAAGTCCATTGTCCAGTAACATGACTTTTCCTGTCAATCACAAAGGTGACAAGGGGGCTAGATTAAGTAAAGCTTGCCCAAGATTAACAAAGGAAGATTATTGACCTCATCCTGAAAGGGCAGAAGCCTGTTTTATCATTAAACCTTGGAAGAGGTATTTCCTCCATAGATGGAAAGCTGCTTGGCGATACAGCAGCAACTTTATTGTAGCTAAACAAGTTGTCCTGTGGATTCTAGCTTGAGACAGAAGCAGAAGACACGAAACGTGGTCCAGTCCTTTTTCTTGTTGTTGCTGTGGGGGACAGAAGGTCCCAGGGTGTTTCAGTCAGCAGGATCTGTCTAGGTCTTGTCTCCCATTCTGAAGTGGGAAAAGCAAGAAGCAACAGCATCAGGTGTGGGTGAGTACAATCCCAGCACAGAGTTTGATGAAATGTGCCAGCACCCATTAGCAGGGCGATTTGCAGTGCAAACAAATGGTAGAGCCCCATCCATGGCGCAGCTGCTAACTGCATAAAACTGTTACCAGGATTAACAGTGCCAGAGGCTGGAGTGTAATCACACTTGAACAGGTGAAACGGCTATGCAGCTGAAGAAGACTCTTCTTTGGGAAGAGTGTGTCAGTTTTTCCTCTCTTTTGGTGACTGAGATAGAGGACTTCATGGGGCTTGATAGACCTCACTTTGAAATGTCATTAGTTACCATTTGTTAGGGTGTTGTTGCTTTTCTCTCAGGTAGCTGAAAAAAAAAAAAAAAAAGTCATGCAAATTTGTCCTTTCAGAGAGGGAACCTGCTAAATCTCACATGTTAGATGTTAGGGGGACCTTCCTTCTCAGGGGTTAAATGTTAGGCTGTTGCTGGGATATCTTTCTTGCCATTAAAAGCTTTCTCCGAGTGTTTTCAGGGGGATGGTTAAACTCATGTACTTACTTTTAGAGGAGTTTGCTAAAAGTTTTTTAATTTTTTATAATCATTGACATGAGTAAGTTTTATTTGGAAATATCTTGTATTTTCTTTTTATATTGTTAAACTCCAGAACCACTGAAATTTCTTTTTCGTTTTCCTCAATAATGACATAAGAAAGATCAAAATAAACCAGAAGTAAGTAAAGTGAAAGCCAAGATAATAACTGAGCATTTCAGGTGGTTGTTCTGAATGACAATAAAAGGACCATGGACAAGTGGGGAAGGCATATTCTCGAGCTGATCTGCTAGAGTATACATGTTGAACTCTCATCAATGCCACTAGCTGATGTGTGCACTCATCCGCTGGTACAGAAAGGAGACGATTCCTCTTAGACTGCAAATCACGCAATGAATGTGTGATTGCTACAGATCTTTTTGAATGAATAATTCACTGGTGTACCATAATTTAGCCCACTGAGATGTGATTGCAGCTGTTCCGCTACTGTATATGTGTTTTGATTAAGTGGAGTGTATGTTAAATCCCGCAAGTGTATAAATAGCCCATGTATGTGATACGCAAACACCGCATACATGCACACATAACAAGAGCAGTCTAGAGAAAAAATTTGTTTGGGGGATGACTGCTTAGATGTGTAGTAGACTATATGATTTATCTTTAAAAAGCTGTGTAGAGCATTCCCTTTTCTTGTCCAGCTACAGTCTTCTTAGCTGTGGTACTATGTAAATACTTTTAGCCAGAACTGTGGTATCAGGGCATCTCTCTCTTTTTAATGATTTTTTCATTTCAAAACCTTTACAATGTAAGAAATTACTTCTTTAGTGCCTATTTTACAGGTAGAAAACTGAAATGCAGACACAAAGGTGACTTTTCCCATGGTTACAGAGAACCTACAAGAACAAGGACTTGAGTGTTCAGAGCCCCGTCATTATGCTTTTTCTCATAGACTACTCTGCTGCCTTTCCCCATCATACTTTCTTTTCCCCAGAATTGGAGGCAGAAAAAAATCAGGGATACTAGAAATATTGTGGGTTCCCTTTCAATGTCAAGCAATTCGAGAGTTCAAAAATTACCTTGTATTACCTTACATATCCCTCCAATCCTTGTGTACTTACATTTCTTTTCTTATAACAATCTTGTTATACACACAGAATATATTTGTAGGTGTAAAAACACTTGCCTGCACAAAAAAATGCATGTGGAGACAGTGATGATTCCTGGTGATTCCTAGGCAGCTGTTGCAAGTCCTTTGTGTTTGTGTCCAAAATGTGACATACACAAAAACATAAGTGAGTGTCTTTGGGGTCCATTTTGGAATAAAAACAAGAAACTAGTGCCTGATAAAATTTGGAAAAATATTGTTTCTATAAATAATTAATGGTATAGGTAGGTTTAAGAACTAAGGATGGCATTTGGCTTATCTGTTTTTGAAGTATGAACAAGAAAGCAGCTTTCAGGATATTTCCTCTTGGCATTGTCTGTAGGAAAAAAAATTACCACTTGGTGACAATAGGTTTGAATGTTCGCTAAAATCTGAACTGATGCTGAAGTTCATTACCTAGTTCATCTAGATCAGCATTAAAAACTTAGTTTTCCCAGGTCTGTACATGTGGAAAAAAATGCATTCAACTCCACTGACTTTTGAAATTGAACATTAATAACTAGTAATTTTCCAAGTGCACAATAAAAATGGAGGAAGTTTCAAGAAAATAAAGGAGTATGTCTGTTGACTAAAGTTGGAAATGTTTTCAGGTCCTGGTCAAAAGCTCATTGACGTCAGTAGAAAGTCTCTCATTAACATCACTGGGTTTGGCTTTTGGGGCATATGATGGCCCACATTGTAATCTCAGTTAAATCCGATTCTGTTAGGGAATTTATTCACTAGTAAAACACATTCAAGCTGCTCAAAATTGTTTGCACTAAAAGTTTTCTTAACCAACAGTAGTCTTTTTGCCAAAATGAAGTAATCTGTGAAAACAAATACATTCTTTACTTCATATCTTCCATGTTGCTTTATTCGAATTTCGTTGAGATAACTTCTAGCAATTAATTTTCTACTGAGGAAAAGATATTTTTTTTTGCTGAAGAGTCGGGGTTTAGGAAAACCTTAAAAATTATTCAAGAACAAAAGATAAAGGTGTTACCAAAAAATCACTAAAAATGGATCCTGTCTCCCTTTCATAAAATAAAAACACTTTAAAAATCAGTAAGATTTTTTCAACCAAGTCTGTAACTTAGATCAGAAGATGGTCCAGTGGCTTTTGTAGAAATAATATTAATTAAACATCTGGAATACAAAAATGCTATGGAACAGTATAATCAGAAAAAAAAAAAAAAAAAAGTCTGGAGAATCTGATAAAAATTGTTAATGTTTGCCATGGTATATTATGCAATGCATGTACTCATTTTTTGGAGTCTTTGGCCTAAGTTTTGCAAGGTATAGATGGTATACATTAGCAGAGAAAAAAAAAAAAAATGTTTCAGAGATTTGTACGGAAAGATATCAGAGATAAAAGGAGAAAGGAATATGTGCCGAGAATATTGCTTTATGTTGGAGGAGGCGTGGAGGAGAAGGTTCTCACATTAATGAAGGCGAGTTTGAAGATGCTGGAACCATTTCTGGTTTCCATTAAAATTAATGAGTAGACCTCTGTGGACTCTCACGTGAGGAGGGTTGTGTGTATATTCCAGGAAGTCATAGAGTTTTGTCACTGTGCTGCCAATGAAAGTCATTAGGACCACCTTTGTGAAAAATACTGTCTCTGCAAGAAATGAAGGTATAAGATAGAAGAGGGGAATAGAAAGAGAATTAGAAGATTGAAAACTATTGCTTCATCCCTTAGAGATGGAAGAACTGCTTGAACTGTGTGTTAAAATAAATCATATGACAAAGGGCATTTATATTTGATTACTATTTCATTTCTTATAGCAACTAGCCATCATGGCATTAAGTACTTTATAAAGTCAGGAAATTAATAGTCCTTGTAAAAATTGAAGATATTTTTCCAAAGAAAGCTGTAAAAGAGCAAACAATTAAAGGTAATCAATATCATTGTTATTAGGAAACCTATGAGTACAACACTTCTTCTCAATTAGGGAAAAACTGTATTTTATGTTTCTCTCTTACAAGCTGATCTTTCTTCACTTCAGCCTGTAATCTTGGTTTATGCTTTATGGATAGCCTTTGTTCTGGGTGTTTTTGAAGCATTGCATGTCTTTTTAAAGGTTTCAACAGAAGAACAAACAGCAATGAACTCAAAGAACAAAGGATTTTTCTTTCTTTCCATCTTTTTTTTTTTTTTTTTTTTTTTTAACTTCTTTAAGAAAAGAAAGGTTTCAGCTCATTTTTCTCTTCTTTCAGGAAGTTGATGGCAATAAAGTGATGTCTTCATTTGCCCCGCACAACTCATCTACCTCACCCTTGAAGGCAGAAGAAGGTGGGCGTCAGAGTGGAGAGTCATTGTCCAGCACAGCCCTGGGAACCCCTGAAAGGCGCAAAGGGAGCCTAGCGGATGTTGTAGACACCCTTAAGCAAAGAAAAATGGAAGAGCTCATCAAAAATGAGCCAGAAGGTAAGGCCTGGGAAAATGGCCAAAATTTTCCGTTTTGTTTTCTTTTCTCCAGTTTCTTTGGATATGTATACTTTTTAATCTTCCTGTTTTCTGCTCCATTTGCTTTTTCTTGCTAGCAAAATTGAAGTAAAGAACTCATAGTTTTTGTCTACATTATAGGTAAATTTTAACAATATCCCATCATAGTTAACATATTTAGCTCTTCCCAAATGAGAGCCTTTGTCTGACATATGGTCTTCTTATCACAGTTACAATAGACACATCATCATGTTAACCCTTTCAATATGGGTATAATGAACATTGTAGTTTTAACAGCCTGGGGATCATTTACACCACTCCTTACCCCACCATTTTTAGAGCAAAAAGCAGGGTTATCAGCAAAGTATTTTTTTTTTCTGAAATCTTGTGAAAAGTAGACATGCCATTATTTGAAAGGTAAGACGTTAAATGTGGAATTTCTGAAAGCTTTTGGATGGAGCATGTCTTATCATGTCATTCTTTATTTACCTGTAGCGCAGGGTACAATGCGAACAAACAAGAGTACAGGCTTTCTCTGTATTGTGTGTGGCCAGCAAGTTCAGCCCAGACATACAGGAAACATCTCTGGAGAATCAGTTTCTTTTTGGGACTGTATGTCCAGTCAGTGATGATGCAATTTGTGCTCTGTGGACTAAGGCCAAGCATCTCATCCCTGAGAAGCCACAGAACAACTTTAAGTAAGATTTTCAGTTCCCATCTTTTTGGGGTAGAGTCAGCTTCCTGACTGGAAGGTGTGATTTTCACTGTATTCTCCATAGGTATCCAGCATGTATATTTACAACTAGAGTTCCAGGAGTCTGTAGACCAGTTGGTGTTGCATGAACTCACTGAGCCTTATTCCCAAATGCACAGTAATAGCACTGTGTTTTCATTTACACTTGCCTATCCTGTTGTAGAAATTAATTTCAATTGTTTGAAAGCATAGTCTTCAAAGACACCTCAGTGTTTAAGCTTGAATGGACATCACCTACAACAAAAATTTATGACAACCTCCATACTGGAATGAAAATATGGATGCAAGCACAGCCACACTGTCACATACATGAGCATGATAGGACTGTGAATTAATCTTCTCTTCTTGCCTGGAACATGCCGTAAGGGTCTGCTGGGAAACAAATTCTTTGCCTCAGCATTTTTTTGAATATTACATAGAATCACAGCATTTCATTTAGAGTTTACATTAACTTAATGGCCAGTGCTATGACCTACCTTGTGCCTTTGAATGGAAAAGTTCTTTCCTGAGTATGGGGTGGGAGGGTGGAAGGAGACCAGACATATCTGAAAGAGCAGGGGCTTCTGTGCAGTGTATAAATAGTGTGTTGACTATGAGGTTGTACCATCTGCACCGACTTCATTGAGGAAAGGCCACAGATAGCCATGAGAATGGTTACAGAGCCTGTCCATTATCTCAGCTCTACTAAAATGAAAATATACAGTACAAACAAAAGATCTACAGCTTTGTGAAGAGATTGGAAGAGAGGGGAGGGAGAGAAACTGAATGTTGGGCTTTACAAATGCATGCACCAGAAAATCTTTTCTTTCCTCTAGCCATTGTTCTATTGTCTTTCAAAGGCCATTAAAATGAACAGCAGGTTGTGATGAAAATTTCATTAAGCCCTAGTTAAATCATTATGAGGGTGCCATATTCATGTCTGCTTACTCCCCATCCAGGAAAAAAAAATTAATAGAAAAGGTTGTTTTTTTTTTCCCTTTCTCCTTAAAAGCAAACTAACAAAAGTTCATAAGTTAGAAGAGAATGGGAAATGGGACATGAAACAAAAGGAGGCCAGTTAGGTGAGCTGGCTAGGAAGAAAATTAGGCTTGCGTAAGAGCATTAAAAGGTGTTGAGGGACAAATACATCATTTTGACAAGTCTCCCTCCCCTTTTCCTTCAGCCAACATGATTGTTTTTAAAGTGGATAATTAAAAAATATGTATTTCTGGGTGCAGATGGCAAGACTGTTCTTAGAGATCCTCCACAGATTCGAGTCTCTTGCCCTAAAAGAGTCTCTTG
This sequence comes from Aythya marila, assembly GCF_965140915.1. NCBI lineage: Eukaryota > Metazoa > Chordata > Aves > Anseriformes > Anatidae > Aythya > Aythya marila. The sequence continues at coordinate 129,787,318 of NC_139042.1, forward strand.
CCCTAAAATCATGCTTGTAGTAGTACATACTTGTACATATTGTAATACAGGCATGATTTTTCAGTTCCAACTACAGTAGAACATCTACATATCGTCATGTCTTCTTCATGTAGTGCTGAAGTACAGAAGTCAGTCACCACTGGTCAGGTAATTAGCATATTAATGAATTTCCTTGTGAATAAGAAAAGTTATCAGTGAAAATCTTTAGTAGTACATGTAGATAAGAATTCAACAATGCATGATCACTGTTTATTTCAGTAATTTTTAGCCTTTCTAATCTGTGGAGCTGTGTACGGTAAAACCAAGAATCTTGGTTAAGCTTTGCTATATTATGTCAACAACAATGATATAATGCTTTATTTCTCTTTGGGAAGAAAGGGGAACATTTGCACCAGTAACTGAGGTTTAATTAAATCAATTCCCCATGAATCTTTCGAAGACCAAATATGAGCCAGATTCCCATTTCTCTATGTACTCAGAAGTTTATATATTATTTAACTTGTACAATGGCCTGTGTTTGCTCTGTTTTTATTGTTTGAAATTGCCTTCTGAATTACTGTGGGAAATGTGCTTTTGAAGCATTCTTTCAAATGGCCCATTTCTTCAAAATGGGAAAAAAAAAATGCTGGTTAGACAACTTTAGGTCTTGATCCAAACCTCCTACCAGTCAGTGAAAGACTTCTCTTTTCTTAAATGGCTTTTGAGGACAAATGAGATATTCCAAAATATTGATACAGGTCTGACTGTTTTAAGAAAGTTTATTAACATAAGGCAAATGGTTTTCTTAAATTACGTTTGTCAGAAAGTAAGTTATCATTTAGTAAATTACATCAATAAATTACATCAACTTTTACGGTGTTGTGAAACTTAGTGCTCAGAGTGCATGAATGCACATGTGTATGCATGCATGTATTTGAATATATACATGTGCCCACACATGCATTGACAAGGGAAGTATCTCTGTTCATATAAGTGATTTCTGTGTTGCTTTGTTGTATATATGCCCTTGGTTATTATGTTCCCTATAGGAAGCCATACTACCTACTAATTCCTAAGAACTTTCCAAAAGCTTGTCACTTCCTTTTCTTCCTTGCATATATGTTTGGTTTTGATTTTCATAGTGTTTTATACTTAGCTCTTAAGCCCCGTGCTCTTTTTTTTTTTTTTTTTTTTTCTGTAAACTTGCCATTTTACTTCTGCTTTATGAAAGTACGTGATTGACAATGAGTCATACTGACACAGAGGCATGGAGTGTTACAGTGAACCTAAAACTTGTGGAATTTTACTCATTGCTAATACAGTGTTCATTTTTCTTCTCTCAAATTCTGCAGAAAATCCTTATATGCAGCTTTAGTATTTAGGCCCCCAAAGGCATAAACCTATTACTGAAGTCACACAATGTTATTTTAAATGAAACATTCTGTCCTTTCTAACTTGAACTTCAGAAGAGGAGTCAGTCCCCTTTTATTCCTGGTATACAATAATGAAGATAATGGAGTGGGTTTGGAGAAGCCTTATATACTGTGACAGACCTCAAGCCCTTGCCCTGAGGGTCGTCTGCCGACCATAGGATTCCTTTTGCAGCTAAAATCATTAGGCGAATGAGATACAGGCATGTTTTTCTTCTGTTTTCTTAAGGCATCAGAGGATGGCAGAGACTCTCTGTCTGTCTGTTCTCTTCATTTGTAGAAATGAAATGGAAATCTCTTTGAAGTCACTGAGCTTGACACAAGTTCATGAAAGCAAAGACCAAAGCAGCCACTTAGCTTTTTCTTGCACTATTAATGGGATTGGATTGCTGTATTTTAATTTATGGCCTGTGCTTGTGGAAAATTAAATCTCTGAAATCTGTGTAGCCTTTGCTCTAAGCGTGTGGCTTGGCTTCTGGAAAAAAAATAGGCAAACAAGTAAACTCTCTCCTATTTTTAGAGTTTGCTAGAGTGCTCACTGTCTCTTTACATCTCCTAAATTTTAATTAAGAATCAATCTTCTTTTTCAGTTCTGTTCAAAATGTATTCAACAGGTTATGTATCTGTGACTTTGTGTTTTAAACAGCTGTACTATGTATTTTGAGGCCAGATCTATATTATTGTACAGAATATGTAGGAATTCTGGATAAAAGGGATTATACAGACATCTGTCTGACCACAGAAGCTGTGTGTATGAGTGTGTGCACATGTGCATGCATTCATTCATCTGCATGGATAATTCTTCTTAAATAAGAATCTCTGACACTCAATTCTTTTTTGTTCTTGTTCTGTAAATACATATTCACAGACATACATATAAAGTGTATATTTATAAATAAATATTTATATAAATATGCACACACAAGAATAATGTATATTTAGTGTTTAGTACTGTTCCTACTCCAAAGTTTCCATCTGCTAGTCCTTAGGTCTTCTGAGCAGGAACAATTAATCTCAAGTGTTCAGAAAGTAGATAGTGTATATTGAAGCAGGGCCTCAACAGGCAATGTGAATACTAGATCTTCATCTATAATAGTATACTGCAATACTATAAGTAATTATTTTGTCAGAAAGAAAGTGATGAGAAAGGCATCTTGGGCATGATTTTTGTCTTCTGAACATCCCCCAAAGGCTATTTGTGTTTGATGTTTAGGTTTACATTATAAATCACAACACCTGTGCCTGTGGTAATTTAAATGGCTGTTGTTTAAGCAGTTCTGTAGTCTATAAAAGTGTACCATATTGAATTCAGGCTCTCTAGTTGAAATAAGATCCCAGAATATCTCCTAATATTATCAAACTTTTAATCACCATATCTTTTAAAGAAATCAAGAGGTCTCCCTCTTCTTAAGCCATAAATTCCGGAGCAGACCATTAACGGGCACAAGAGAGTCCTTTGAAATGCAGACTCTCATTTTTAAATTATGTCTGATGAGATGGGAAGACATAAAGTGAACAGATCCAGGGGAAAAGCCTAAGGATACTCTAATTGGTTCAGGTTTGAATTTCTTTTATTTGGTGCTGCACTGTCCCTTTGAAAAAATACACGTTGAAGAGGCTTTGTAATGCTGTTCTACTGAAGGACAAACAAGGATACTTTTCAGTTGAGTACTTTTAAGTTTTGTTCATACACTCCTGCTGCTGTGGAAGGATGCTTAAAGTGCATCCATTGTGGTTCTGTGTTCATCTATGCAGTCTGTCACAAGAAAATGTGTCTTGTAGAGCAAGCCAACATTAAACTTCCATGCACTTCTTTCAGACACTGCCATATGGAAATGTACGTTCATATACTGCTGATTAAAGAAAAAAAGATGATGAAGTTTGTAGAATAGGCCTATGTAAAGAAAAGGCACTCTTAAATGCCGTGGTGTCTTAAACTCTTATTAACAAGTGCTTTAACTCTGGAACAGAGGTAGCCTAGTTTGAAGTCCTGCCAGCTCTTACTTGCTCAAAGTGAAGTTAGTTCATTTGTCACCTTCAGTTTTCAAGTGTTTTCCTTCCTAATAGTTGAGCCTGATAGTCATGGCTTATTTCTATGGATGTTTTCAGAATTTGCTTAGAATCCCTTCCAAGTCTCTCATGCTTACATCCTCAAAGGTTTGTAGCTTTTGGATTCTTCTTTTCTCTTTTGATAAAGGCATCTGAGATGCTGATACAGCATCTTAAATATAGAAGAAAGCATTATAGTCAAGCGAGATGCAGGAAACTTGTGCTTTTGGAGTGAAGATGTAGTCCTTCTCCCCATTCCTGTTTTAAAATGAAAGTCTTCTCCGATGGGTCTTCATAATTAAAATTTCCTTTCAGGGTGCATTTGATCCATAATATTAGACAAGAAGTAGCCAAGGCTAGATGCGTGCTCTCTCACTTCCCAAATTTTATATTGCAGCATATAAGTGGTTCACCAAAACCAAAATAATTATTTGGGCTCCTGTCTGCCCCTAACTTCCCCAGATAGACAGATTCTTCAATAGTTGTCATTCATTTCAGTGGGTGTTTTCAAAGCTTGCTACCACTTTTCATTTTGATTTACCTGTTGCACCCAGTGTATTCCAGCTATATCAGCCTGCAGTCTGCCTTTTTTTTTCCTCTCTGATTTATTTATTTTTTTTTAATTCTGGAAAAGCCATTAACTTTCTGAGCTTCATTTCAGCCCATGGATCGCTGCTGGAGAAACCTCTGACCCAGACGGGTAATATACAAATACACATGAGGGATTGTGCCAGCTCTTTCTGCACACTTCTGTGCCACAGCTTTTGGGGATGTCATTTATTTAAGAGTGAAGAGCGAGCCACCTGTTTCTCAGGCCTCTTGTCCCTCATATTAAGGGTTCAAGCCCTTGCTGAATAGTAACATCTTAATCTGGGCAACATGCACAGCATTTAGCAGAAACCTATTTGTTGAGCTAGCGGGGTTTGTAGGATTTTTTTTTTTTTCTGTCTCTTACCCCCGAGGCGCTTGTCATGACCGTGCATATTAAAATTAATCAGACCTCCCAGGCTTGTGTGACTGTGTGGTTTAACATGAAGAAGTGGATCTCGAGCGCTTGCCCTAATTAAATAGGCCTGCTTGGTTTTGTTCTAGTGGATACTTGGTCTTTTTTTTAATAAGAGCTGCTCGTGGAGGAGGCACGGCCAGCACTAGAAGTAGTGGAGAGCTCACTTCAAAGTTCTCCCCACCACCTGCGCCCAGAGGATGGAGACCTGAAGGGCTCCCCGTGTGCTTTTTTAACAGCACAATTTGTGACAAGAGAGTGGAGGGGGAAGGGGAAAATATGGCCAATTGAGTGGGAGAGCGATCAAGGAGGGAGAGGCTAGGAGCTGGGACGAGCATGTGAATTGGCTTTTTGAAGTTGATTAAGATGACCTGTCATACGGACTGCTTAGCTTCAGATCTCAGTCTGTGCCATCAGCTATTCACAAGGCTGTCTTGTGTCTTCTGTTTACCAGAAGCGAGGGAAAGCCTCTAGTATGGCAAGGAGAAGCATTTGCAGCAACTCCCACTTGCTTGTTTTGCTAATGAAGTAGCCTTGTAAAAACATTCTGAAGTTTGAAGCCCTTGGTTACTTTTATTAGTTATGTGTCTGTTTAACATCGACATTTCTAAGGTGGTTTGAGTGTTGCCACTTTTGCAGGAATATATACATCTCCCACACTGTAAATAAGCTGTACTGGTTAGACAGAACTCCATTCATAATCATTTCTTCTCCTACAGTTTCATTGTATTGTGGTTTCTATATTGCCTCAGGAGAAAACATGCTGTATGTGTGTGATTTCTTTACTGTAATGTATAAATTCAGAAAGCATTCAGACTAAAGGAGAGTTGGAGGGAAAAAAAAAAAAACAACTAAAACCTGTTATACAGTAATCAAGGGCTGATACCATTTAGCAATCAACAAGTTAATTTTAGCCAAAAATTGTAGAAAATTTGGAACAGTCAAGATTTTTAGACAAAATGTTTCATTGGAAATGATATTTTTTGTTGTTTTTAAATGTTTAAGATGATTAATCTGAAAGAGAAATGAAAACATTTCAATTAGGATTAAATAAAACATTTTGGGTCAGGTGGAAACAGTTTTTCCCCTGACTTGGTTTGGCAGCTGAAATGAAACAAAAACAAAAACAAAAACAATAAAAAAAAAAAAAAAAAAGAAAATGACTTTCAAAACCTGGAAGGGTTTGGGGATGGTTTTGTGTCTAATGACCTGAGGAGGACAAATGAGCAGTTGTTATAAAAACATATATGTATCTGAATGTTATACATTATGGTTTTGAGGATAAACTGTAATATTTTAGTCAGAAAGGCTTTCAAAATTTGATTTCCTCCAAATTTCTGTCTTATGAAGCTTCAGTCAGAAAAGTTTTGCAGCACCTAAGGCATTTTACTTTGAAACAGATTTTGGAAGTTTGTCATACTTCATATGCTAGACATAACTTGGCATGCCTTTACAGCGGGAACCTCAGGGTATATTCCAGAGGGCCTAGAAATCTGAAGTCATTACACCCCCCAGAATTTGATTTTGCTTTCTATTAAAACTCTTGCAATCCAGTACACAAGCAAAAAGCAACCCTTTATTTATCTGTTTCCAAAACAGTTCAAATTGTTGAAGTAAAACCCAGCAGGTAGGATGATACTCCATTGATTTAAAAATTTATTGCACGTCTGTGCACTAACTCATTGCCATCTTTATCTTTTTTGAAGTATTATTATTATTCCTATTTTATTTTTCGTTTCAAGTCTTGGCACAACCCAAATGTAAAGAACCATATTGACACTGCCAAGCATCTGTCTGGTGCTTGACAGCATCATAGAAACCCTTCCACTGTTTCATCTAGGTTGCTATTGGTTATTTAACAACACAATGCAAACTGTGCAGTGTGGGTGTAGATGAAATGGAAAGAAAGGTTGAGGTGGGGGGAAGGAGCCCTGTACAAGTAAATACGTCTTTCATCATATCTTTTGTTTGGTCTGTTTGCTGTGTGCTATTCTGTAGTCGATAGAAGTTGTTTGACAGTTCTGCAAAAGGGTAAGAAACCTTTTCTGAAACTTCTGTTCTTCTGCATTTGTCTCAGCACAGAAAGTTTTCTGCTTTTGTTTTTCTTGCATTGCTTTGTTGCCACCTGTCTATTGTTGAAGGATTTTTCTACGCTGATGTGACGTAAGTTGGGACTTGTGAAACACTACTTACTGAGTGCTGATCTTGTACAGGTGAAGTGGACGTTTAGAGAGCTTATGAGAGCTTTACTGTGGCACTCTTTGGGGCAACAGAGTCCTTTCAAGCTTGCATTTTACTTATTTATTTAGTCAGGGGATGAAGGTGAAAAGGGAAGGAACAAAAAAATTCAGTCTGTGCTTTCTACTGAAGAAGGCCCTGTTAGCACTTGTGTGACTCTGAAATGTTTAGCCTTGATTTAATTCGTATTTAAGATCTCTCCTCCCAGCACATTAATATAATGTCAATGTAGAATGCATTGCATGGTGTAATTACTGAAGAGAGCAGTAGTTGGGAAAACAGACGGTAATTGAACACATGGCTGTTTATTACAACAGGACAGTGCTCCTACGCTGGTATTTAGGGCATTAATAGGGAAGAATTGATTTGTTGTTTTAAGATGAATTCAATCACTGTTGCTTGGGCCTTTGTTTGTTCAGGCCAAGTTATGCTTTGTTTGTGTTATGTGCCCAAGAGGTTTACACACCACAGCGTGGCATTAGTCATGCCGAGGGCTTGGGAGCAGAGAGCCATTTAACTGAACAAAGGACATTTTTCTTTTTGGCTCTGTTTATCTTCCTCTCTGGTTTTGTTACCCTCTAATCTATCTCTCGCTCCCTTTTTCTCCCCCCGCTTCCCACCCCAAACATTTTTGATTGATGCAGAGGTCCTCCTGCTTTCTTCCTCCCCCCTCCTCTTCGCACACCCTCCCCAGGAAAAAAGGGGCCCTGATGGACAGGTGGCAGCATGGGGTTGCGGCACCACACGCATGGGAATGGTTGTTCCCAACTTGGTGCAAGAAAGAATTGGTGCGTGTAGGGGGAGCATTCAACTTTCAGGAAAATTATTAATTTCAAAGCAAACAGAATGGGAATTAGATGTACCCCTGCATGTCTCAGCCCTGATGTTTGGGCAGGAGGAAAGGCGCACACCTTGTGTAGCTCTTGCTGGATTCCTTTTCAGCTTGAGTCCATGTGGGCCACCTTCTGTGACTTAATGAGCCTGCTGCCCTTTTCTCCCTTTTACCAACGTGAGGCAGAGACAGGAAGAGAGAGCCACATCACTGCAGTTGAATTCACAGTCTCCCCGTTGCAAGCTTTATGGTTTGTATTTTAGGCTCATTGTTCTTGAGAGGAATCTCACTTTGATTTACTTCTGAGTGCAGGAGTGTTAAAAGACACCTCAGAACATGGTGGGCCAAATTCTGCTCTCAAATTTAAGTTCACAGATCCTGCTGGGTACAGCCAAAGCTTGAAGAAGGTAACATTTGACCCAATACAGGATTTATAAAGAACCCAGCATGAATTGGTCTTGTATCCCTAAACAGGCAAGGATCTTGCCAGTTTCCGGAAACAGAGACCAGATGAAAGGTAACAACAACAAAGTCTGTGCAGTCATTAATTGCTAGAAATGTACATTTCTTAGATGGTAATATACTTGAAATTAAGTAACATAGTGCATGATGAACTAGCACCCAGCCTTGCCTTTTGGAGGTATGTAAAGTACTGGCTTACACAGACTGAGGATGGAGAGCCTCAGATCTTTGACAGGGAAAGACATATTCTTACTGTTAGTAGAAATAGCAATTCAGCACGCATGTACATACACTGCAAAACACAGGGAAGGACATGAACCTCAGTTGTTGACTTGAGCGTATTAGCCATGGTTAACTAAATTATTGAATATCTGAAAACGTTAATAGAAGCACAGGAGCTGACATCTAGAAGATCTGGATCTGAAATTCAGCAGTGTTTTAATCCGTGCCTGTAATCATAGGCAATTGGTTGTGTGCAGGACATGCTACTTGGTCATTACACACAAATCTTTTATAAATATCTAGGAAGAATAATTGCAAATGTCTAGCCCACATGCACAAGGGGAAATTTCCTTTCCACCTCAAAAAAAAAAAAAAAAAAAAAAGTTATTTATCTGCAAGAATAATGATCACAGCTAAAGGTTTATATAGCCCTGAAGTTACTGTTGTTGGAGTCCAAGTAGGTTATCAGAAAGGAAAATGTCTCTCCCAACTTGGAAGTGGTTATCCAAGTGTCCTGTTTTTGCAGCATAGTTTTGGAATGCTGCATTAGTTTTGTGCTGTAGATTAGGCCATGCAATCTCATGGTAAATAGATAGTCTAGAGACAAAGATTACATGGAAGAAGAAAAAGCCTCTCAGTATTGTATGCATATTTGATCTTTTTTTGCTAAACCTTTTTTTTTTCCTGTTCTGCCCACAACACATATCCCATTTCAGTAACTGAGCATCTTATCTCCCACAGAGTCAGGCATGAGGAAAAAAACAAAACAAAACAAAACAAAACAAAAAAAAAGGAAAAAGAAGTCAACAACTAAGCAGAAAAACTGTTTCAGCTCTAGTCATTACTGTGTATTCACGCAGATCCTATAAGATCGCTGTCTTGTTGCAAAGTGTAAAGCGAGTTAATGTATTTTTGCTGAGATGTCTATACACTAGACTTAAATAAAGCAATGTATTTCCAAATAGTTTCTTTTCCTTCTGTGTGAAATTAATATATGAAGATGAAACTAGAGGACAGCAGTCTTTTGCTAATGATTTTCAGCTGCAACAATTCTGGATTCCACACTGAGCTCATGTACAGCCTTAATCAGCAATGCTGTTTAACTAAATATGGAGACATTTCACTGAAGATTATCTTATTTTAAGTCTTTTTTATGCATTTCCTCTTGCTGTGTCATCTAATTGATTCACAGCTCCTGTGAAGCTTTGGGGTATGGGATGTACATCCAGGCAAAATTCATTCTCCTATTACAATTTGGCCAAGTCAATCCGATCTGAATTCAGAAGAAATAAGAAAACATCATTGGGAGTCATTTTATATCTAACCATAAAATTTCCAGATGAATAACACACATGATGTGGGGCATTAGGTTATAACCTGTTCTTTCTGGTGAAAAACAATGTAGTTCTTTTGAGATGCTGGTCATGTTATTACATTATCATTTTTTACCAGTATTTTGTTGTTAGATCAGTTACTGAAAAGGGAAACAATGCACAGTGTTACACATTTTAAATTGTTGAGGCCTACAGAAGACAAAAAGACAACAAAATTAGAGGTGCTTCCTTACATTGTCAGACTGCAAAATGTTCCCAGTTTTTCTAATGTAAACTCTTTTTGTTGGTTGTTGGTGTGGTCCTGGCCTTATGCCTTAAATATAACGTGGAGTAAACTGCCATTAAAGTGCTCAAGAGAGGTCAGTTGCCAGTCCCATTTCATCCTTGGTTTCTCATGTATCTCTGGTGACAATTGATCTGCTTATATGGGGCATTATAAAGGTTTGCCAGAAAACAGACTAAACCTACCCATCACCATAGTCCTAAGTATTATCAGGAGCAAATGAGTTGCAGTATATGGCCATTTTTAACTCATCTGCTTTGGCTTTTTTAGAAGACATAAATATAAGTGAAAAAGCAGTAAGAGGAAAAGAATGAAGATGCCTTCTGCATTTGCTTAAACAGGCACCAGTGTGGGAAAAAGAAAGGGGGAAGCAGACATGCATATTTTTTAAGTATATTTTTGCAGTATAACTCTTTAAGGGATGTTTAAGATGTGTGGTAGTCTTCAGGCCTTATCTCTTCCTTAGAATGCACACTTGAAATCTGATTAATCTTGGGATAGTGGAAATACTACTGGGGATTTGTTTGTTTAATTGATTGGTTCCTACATTCTTTTCTTTTCCTTTTTTTTTTTTTTTTCCAAAAATCGTGTTCCTGCTAGAAGAGGACATTAGGATTGTTTAGGCAATCCCAGGTAGCCTTCCTCACAGGCTGAATCCATTCCATATAGCTGTCAGTTCTTTAGCTTAATACTGGGTCTTAGTGTATTAATTCAAGGCTTTCAGTGATCTAGGACACAACATGTGCCAGGAGTAGGAACTAAAATTAGAGGCAGACTTTTGTCTGTGAGAGCTGCTTACGGCTACTTGGGGTAAAAGAGGAAGGAAGAGGCCTGATATCAGTCACTGACCAAGGACTGCACGATGTCCAAAGCATCCCTACAGATACAGATGGGGGGGTTTGTATTGTGTTGTTTTGTTTGTTTGTTTTTTTCACAACATGCACTGAAGTGAAAGACTCTTCCTTTTTCTCCTTATCTCACTCACCAGTACAGCAGGTAGTACTTCATTTCACATACCTACTCCTTGTTGAGATCTCTAATAGTTAGCTTGTTACAGCAAAGTCCAGTTCTCGATACACTGGGCTTGTAATTTTTTTCCCACTGTAACATAGGAATGAAAACAAACTAACTAATCTGTGATAACATGCACTAAAATAAAAGTGAAAATATTATGAAATATATTGAAATCCTTACAAAGGTTTCTAGGTTTCCATTCACAGAAAACAGCTCTTGATGATATAATGTAATGGTAGAAGAAAGATTGGGTGAAATAGGACTGAGCAACAGGAAAATTGCTTCATCTTCCTTCACTTCAGTGAGTAAGTATTGTTGTGTAAAATTTTATGTTCCTGGTGGTATGCAAGAATCATTCCCCTGTAATTTTTTTTTTCTGCGAATGTCTATAATTGGAAAAGAATTAGGCATTATTGTTCGGTTATATAGATTGTCTTGTGATCTCTTCTTGTTTACTTCATTTAAATTGTCAAAACTGTTCTTGCCATGTAGAAATAATGACCACATTACTTCACAAATACGAGAATACAAGGTTGTTTTAAATTGCTGTGACACTTGTTCCTCCTTTATGGTCATTTCAGGACATCCAAAACATGTTCTTTGTTTGTGAAAAGATAAATATTCAGAAACACAGATCCATAGACATTTAATCTTTACTAAAATATCTTCAATCTATCCTGCCTTATTTCTTTCTAATAAAGTCATAAGGTTGTACTTTGGCATTGGTGTGGGATTCACATGAACATAAGCAGGGACTGACCCTTGGTCTAAATAAGATACATAGAGGCCATTCTGTGGTACAAGAACTTTGCCTTATATTCAAACATAGAAAGATTTGTAAGTTTTTATTGTTAGCAGAAGAAATGTTCCTTGGAAATTTGTACTGTGAATCTAAACTCTGATATTTTGCTCCTATTCATGTGCACTTTCTTTGATGACTGTTGGAGTTCTGATCTCACAGGGAGAGGAGAATATTGGAGTTGAGATTTCTTGTACAGAGCTTAGAGGATAATATTGTGTTTAGTTTGTTTCACTAGATGCAAGCTAATCAGAGAATAATTAACAGTCAAAATGCCAAGGTCCTTATTCATGTAAAGGATCTGGTATTGAAGTCCTCAATAAAGTAACACTCACACTGAATTCAATGAGACTTTAAACTGAACAAATGCTTCAAGATTTGTCCCCAGCTAGTTTCCCCCGTCAGTTTTTAATGAGCATCCCATAAAGGTATTTAACAATTGTACTGGCTTTGATTTTTCAAGGTTTTGGAGAAAATTGCTTTCTCAGGTGGTGAAAAAAATGTTGAAACAAAAAGAGCACATTTTTCTGTCATGATGTCTATCATACTGTAAACAAATTCAAAGACTGTCTCACCTCATGATTACTGATAGGCAGTACATTAAGGATGTTATAAAGAGCATTGTACAGAAATTGCCAGAAGGAAAAATGAAAGCTGATAGACAGATGTATTTTAGACCTCATCTTAAATTATTGTGATTGAGATAAAATTTAGATAGAAAGGTAGTTATAGATGCCAGTATTTTCTTTGTTTGTTTTATAAATGAAAGGGAGAAAATGCTACTGCAAAGATCACCATACAGAGCCTGGTGTTTAAATGCCATGATTTTGTGTCAGAAGCAGCAGCTAGTGTATCTGGATCCATCCTTTGCCTTGCTCTCCTCAGTTGTCACTGAGAGCTCCCAGGCTGAGACAGATGGCTGCTGGTTTAGTTGTGTGCGTGGGAGACAGGAACTTCCACATGTGATTTTTTACCATTTGGTAGTAATTAGTTTGTTGTATAAATTAACATTAACTGAACCATTCTTCAGGCATTGTTTGTAATTATCTTCTTTGAGCCTCTGAGTTGTGTAAAGAAATAAAAAGCGGGGAAGAAACTGCTTCTTATTTTGTACAGGGAAAGGACTCTATCATTAAGCAGAACAGAACAGCAATTATCATCGCATGCCCAGTAGACTGAAAACTTTGAAAAACCCCTAAAAAGGCAAGAATACTTTTTCTGTAAACATTAATGGAATTGACTGATTTAGAAATGCAGATAGATTTTATAAATTTTACAAGAATGAAGTATGAATGAAAACAAGGGTGATCATACCTTCCTGACATCACCATCATCATTAATATTACCGCTACAACTCCTACCACTGCTACTACTTTATTTGGTGTTTGTTTGAGAGGAGTAGAGGGTTTCTTTATTTTTCATATACACATTCTCTCAAACTTATTCCATTTTTTTCCACCTTTGAGATGTTTTCTGTTGTGTGATTTTAATTTTTTTTATTTTTTATGTTTTTGTGGTAGACAGTAAGGTTCTTGTGTCTGCATATTCGACAACGAGCTATCATTAGTGCAGGTTTTCTTGGGGGATTTCTGTCACTTCCAACCACCAGCCAAATTGGAATTGTCAGGAGAACAGCCTCTCGCATGTTACTTGGCAGTTCTGTTTCTAGACTTGGCCAGTGTCCAGAGATGCAGAGGTTCATGGACGTGAAAAATAACAGGGAAAATGCCCTTTGGTATTAGCCCAATATTTCAGCAATTTGTTGAGACTCTCTGGGTTCATTTGCTGAAGAAGTTCAATGCTTGAGCAGGTGAGAACATTTTATATTTTGTTAAACTTAGGTTCTTTGCTCTGCTACCTAGCAGTAGGTACAAACTGTTGTAGGTGCCCTTTTAGTATAGCTCTCCTGCTGTGGATACAAAGCTGGCAAAACAGGCAACAGGGCACTGCACGTTGGTGGTACAGAAAATCCTTCTATGTATAGGCTAAGATACAGTAGTAAAACTCAGGTAAAGTCCATCACAAGGCATTCCACAGCTTCATTAAAATTAATTTAGTATCCAACGTGTACCCTAAGGAGAAAAGTTCACGTGACTTGGGTTTTAAAGTGTTTTGGCATTTTCTTGTGAAAAAAAAAAGACAGTTTTAGACCCAAGCATGAGTGTATCTAGGCAAATCAATGCTGACTGCAGGCTTACCTAAGTTCGTTATGTATAGGGCCTACCCCTGTGAGGTGTGTTGGATCTTCTTTCTCCTGGCAGAATCACCATTAATATTTATACTTTCCCAAGTAAACCATTTTATCTGGACAGTAACTTCTAAAAGAGGACTTGAGATTCTGAAATGAGTAAATATAGATGCAATGTGTCTCAGAATTGTTCTGTTTCTCTTGGCACAGTGTGTTAGCCTATATGGAGCGCCGTGCTGTTTGGGGAAGGAGGGAATGTGGGAGCTCCACTGCCTGGAGGCTGCAGGGGAATACTGTCTGAGCACACTGTGTTGAGGGGAAAGCTGCCACGCATGGTTTTCTTCACATTTTTCTTTCTGGCGAGGGTTAATGCTGTATCTGAGAATATCTGTGATTCTCCTGGCTTTTGATATCAATGAATCAAACATTTTCTGAAGCATTCGTACTGAACAGTTTTTTTCTGTTTTCAACTACGAAAACTGAAGGTGCCAGCCAGCCTTTGATATTGCTGTGGCAGCCCAGAGGATAGGCTTACTGTGAGCCAGTGAGTGAGCACCTGAGCTCTGCAGTTCACCTTCTTACTACTGAGGGTGTGTGGAACAAGCAGGAAGAGCTATTGTATCGAGTATCACCATAATACTGACTATAAGTCTGTTTTTTCATCCCTGGAGGAATCCAAGGAGGAAATATAGGTCTTGTGGCTACAAGCACAGGAGCAGAGGGTCAGAAGATACAATTTCTTCTGTTTTTTTTTTTTTTTTTTTTTTTTTTTTTTTAAACAGACTTTCCGCTTGACCTTCATTCTCTGTGTCCAAGTTCTGTGTTTTTAAATCATGTCTGATAACAGCAACTATGTACTTCTTCACAGTGGTCAAATTTGATCACTGTTTCAGAGATGCAGCCTGACACTCCTGCTTACCAGAAAGGGCTAGACGTAAGTCAGGGGAAACAAGCTGGTTGGAAGTACGTGTCTCTAAAAACTCAGTCCCATTTGTCTGCCTAAACCAGAAAGCAGATTGCAGGTTTAGTCTGGAGGCCTCCAGCCTTGGTTCAGGGGCTTCCCCATCAGCAGGACTCCCTTCCTTCTCGACGGGATTTCTGCCGGTGGAGGAGCTGCAGAAGTGGGCTGGTAGTTGTGCAGCTGGCTCTGCAGCTGCGTACACTGCTAGGGAAAGGCTCAGTGTCCATACCTCCTCTGAGATTCTCCATTCCTAGAGGAGGAGACGGTTCTCCTTGACAAACTTCCTGCTTCATAGCCAGGAAGGTGCTGGTGTCTGACAACAAGGGCTGTGCCTGGTCCTCCAGCCTGCATCCCCTCCTTCCCTGCCACATAAGTGCCTGCTGGTGCTCCCTGGGCTTTTCCCTACTTGCCTTGTAGAAAAGTTGTTTATTTATTTTATGGGCATGAGAGTTACAAGCTTTGGCACGGCAAGAAGGTGAGGAATTTTTTGCTTTGTTTTTGGTTTGGAGGGAGCGTGTGGGAGCACTGGCGACGAGAAGCTCAGAGCGAGCGCACTAATTAACCCGGGAGGATCGCGGGGCCGCTGGAGTGAGGGACTGCAGCTTTAACATCCAGCAATATTTATCCATTTCTGGGTTGGGGTCAGAGACCTCGGATAAGAGAAGGAGAAGAAGGGCACAATGGGAAGCAGATGTGCTGTGCGGTGGGGTCAGCCTGCCGCCATGGGGTGCAAGTCCCCGCACTCCCCGCACGCGGTGCCTTCAGGAAGCGAGTCCCCGGAGTCCAGCAGCCTCCGGCCTCTGCGGGGCATGGGACGGGCACCCGCGTACATACACACGTATGTGCAGACGTGCTCCCACAGACAGTCCTGGCTCTGCCTTTTTCCTTTGGCCTACCTTGTCGAATGGCCCTGGAAGACTAAACAGGTGTTATCTACTTTTGATTTCAGTGCATTTAAATTAATCCTGTCAGCTCAGCTGTTAAAACAACTGTCATCTCCAGCTGTTAGTAATTTTCGACTGGGCACTTTTACAGGTTGCCAAGTTCTGAGCCTGCATTGTGAATCTCTCTCCCTTTCTCTCAAAGCGCTATAGTAACAATTTGTATTTTTTTTTAAAGGGGACTTGCACTGCACTGTTTTTATATCAGACCCTGTTTATTATATATCGAAATAATAATATCACAAAACCCAACATCATCATGCCAGACTTTGGAATAAAGAGCTAAGCCATGTGTGGAGTGCAATGCATATCAATCTTCTGTGGGTTTGTTGCAGCCTCTCTGTGCATTTTAAATTTGAATGAGAGATGAATCAACCTGAAGCTTTAGGAGGGAGGAAGAGGGGGGCTCTAAATTTTTATTGCCAAAAATAAAGCCTCCTCTTTAGAAGTACTCATTTCTTTTTTTTCCCCCTCAATGCCTCAATGTACATTTAATTTTAATAACTAATATTAATGGGAGGGACCTCATAATGAAAATATCTAAAATATGTTTAAATTGTTAGATTAATGGCATACACATGGTAGCCTTAAGAACTGTTGGGGGAAAAAAATCATAAATTGGATACATGTTATTGATTTCAATAGACACTCTCTAATGTGACATATTCCTATGGGGTCAGGATCTATAGTCCATTACCAGTGCTTTAGAGGCAGATAGCACTTGTGGATTACACACATCTGAATCCTGACAAGGCTTTCTGTGCCTTTAAGGTTTCCACTCATTACAGTTGTCTGGCCAGATTTTCAACTGGTATAGAACTGACACTGCTCTGTTGACTTATTTTGCAAGCTGTCCTTAAAACACTGGAAGGGATTATTCAGGCATTCTTTTGTGTGTTGCTAGGAAAAGGATGTACTCAAAAAGTGGCTGTAGGTAATCTATTTTTCAGAAGACCATAGATAATTTCAAGTTTCAGGTAGCCAAATGAAAGGGATTCCTTAAAAAATCATGCTTTGTATTGTCTCTCTCTTACATAAATAAGGGCACTGTAATTATGCCTAACAATAAAATAAAGACTTCAAATTAGAAACCTCATTTCTTAAGATTTTCACTGTCTTATACTTTTGAATTTCTTCAAGAAAATTATATTAAGGTAGGAAATACGCCCTGAATAACATCAGTGTAATTCCTTCCCTTTCACTCTGCATTCTTAAGCTCAGATGAGTAATTTTATTAAGAAAAAAAAAAAAAAAAAAAGCCCCAAACTCCCAAACTTCAGTAATTTAAAAGATAAAAGGAAATGTCAGATGCTAAAGTACCATCTAATCCAGCAGGCCAGGTCCTGATCCCATTTCCACCTTAAAATGCATCTCTGCTTGTTGGCATGTTCAGCCTGTAAGAGAGAGTTGCAGCTATCTGAGCAGCATCCTAAATTCCAGTACAATTGTTGCTGTTTTTGAAGGCCCCCACAATAATGTCTTCCTAAAGAAGTTTTGAAATATTTGTGAAATAGACATCAGTCTTTGAGTGAGCCATCATTACTATCTGTCTTCTCAAACAAGACTATAATTTAAGTAGGACATGAAACAACTTCTTCAAATTTCAAATCCCTTACTAAACGATTCTAGTATTTTTCAGTTAACTAAGAAATGATGAAATTGAAGGTCCCATTTAGTATTAAAATCTGGAATACTAGTTATGAAGTATGAATCTGTGCCTTTGCATACAGTAATCTGTGGGTATGTAGGACCAAATTACATCCGTGTGTACACAGCTACTATTGCTACTAGCAATAGCAGAAGCTGGGGTTCCCTGACTTGAATTGTGATCTGTCTCTCATGCTTCATGGATAAATAGTGGAGCTACAATGATTTATCAGGCATATTTTAGTAGACAGTTTAACAAAATTTCCTTTTAAAACAGTTTAGAATAAGAATTTAGTTAATAATACATTAGTCTAAAATTCTGATTTCATAGAAGCTGCTACTGGGCAGGAATTTTAGCTCAAAGCAAGTACTTTCTATGTAAAACTGCTGTTTTGAAAAACAAACATAAGTGATTGAAAATGCAAATAAAGAAAAGACATACTATTGTGGAAACTTTGTTTCTACCCCAAATCCAAACATTTCCATTTTAGTGTGATTGAAAAGTTCAGAATCTGATTCAGGTTTATGTGGTCATTTATAGTGTATATGATACTTTGTTGTTTAAACCTGCATCAAGCCCTGCTGGAACATGCATTGTTAAATGATCCTTCTTACAAGGATTTATCAATATAGGTTTAGGTTCTGGTTTGCAAGATGCCCCTAATTGGTTGAAAAACAACTGAACTTTGAAGCCAGACTTGTTTGGTGGTTCCTGAATTGACTGATGGATCCTGAAGTGGACTGCTGCTTCCTTACAGCTCCCATTTCCACATCTGGTGCCCATGACCATTCACAGCAGAGCTAACCTTTTATTCATGGCTTCTTCAACAAACTTGCACCATCTCCTTGGTGCCAAATCCTGTTGATGGTGGTTAACTTCATGCTGCAAAGGCTGATTTATGTGTATTTTTCTCATTGCATTTTCTCTTTTGCAAGTTCCTTTCCTTGCAGACACATATCTTAAATCTCCTTTGGCATGACACCAGTGTAAAAGACAAGTAATTCCAGTGACATCAGTGAAATTATCTATGTGGAAAATTGAAGTAAGTGAGACTGAATCAGATCCCAGTGCCTTCAACATAGAAATGTTCATCCACTTTGCTTACTTCCAAACCTTTGAGTTTTTTGTGCAACCTGAAAGGTTCCATTAATCTTATCTATATGTAGTAAAACCTTGTCAATTCACACTAATGATTCTTGAAGTTAACAGGTAAGCACATTTTTCAGCTCGCTTCCATTTGTGTGATGGACTGAACCTAAACTCTTGACCCTGCACATCTAAATTTAGGGGTATTCAAAATCTCAATTTTGCAACTCGAGTCAATATTTAAATTTCTTTGACTTTGCATTTAGTAGTTTTGGCCAACTGATTTATGTTTGACAATCCAAAGGTGTAAGAGATACCTGCATAAGCCATTATCTCACAGAAGATAGACAGAACACACAGAGGAAAGGTGGGGGCTGTGGAGTGCTCCAGCCTCGCTGAGGAGTCTGCAGGCACACGAACACTCGTGCTGCTGAATGCATAAAACCTGGCCCCACACTCAGGGACCAAGGAGTTTCTTTTGTGGCTTGGAATTCAGGGGACCTGTGATACTCATAAGAGTGTTTGCCCATCCATCTGTGCTGTAGTTGTGTGACTGGAGTAAGTAGAGGAAGATTTAAGTGAAGTCTATTTTTTGAAAGGAGAGGAAAGATTGCTTCATCACGTTTTTTTCACCATTGACTGAAAAAATGTGTAACATGAGGAAAACCAGACTCTGGTTATTTATACCTCCTTTCTTTCAGCTTTCATCTTTCAGTTCCATGTTTATTTTCCCTTTCTTCTTACCTTCTCTTCCTATCTTTCCACTTGTATTCTTGAATGAGCTCATTAACATCCATTAACTAGATTTGACGAGCATGAACAAGCATCTCCACAGCAAGCAAGAAAAGTGACAATAATAGCAAAAATAATAGTGAAAATTTGATATCAACGGGACATGACTATGTGAAGTGCACTGCAATGTCAGTATAGTGCAGAATATTGCTAGGCTCTTAATTAAGCAGTGATTTCTGTTAGATGAGATATTATATCCAATTCTTGACTGCTTTTATGGATCTCTAACCCCAATATATGTTAAGTTATGCTTCTGAAGTTCCTATATTTGTAAAACCAAAAGTGCCAATTTAAAATTATCAGTATACTGCCATGACCCCCTGCATGCTTGTTCTTATTTTAGTAGAAGAGTGAGAAATTTCAGTTCAGGTTGTTGTCTAGGAAGGACCATAAGCTAAGATGAAAAAAAATACTCATTTGCATTCAGATATAGTGGTAAACACGTTGCTTAAATTGATAAAACTTCCTCAAGTAAACAAATCACGAATTTTGTGTCCTGCTAACTAGTGCCAACTATCTTCAATAGGTACACCTCAAATTAAGTGCATTCAAATAGCTGCACCTGTTTTCAGTGGTATTAACATGAATTGCTTCCAATGTGAGAAAATGATTTTTTTTTTGTTTGTGGATTTTTGTTATTGGTGGTGGTTTTTTGTTTGTTTTTTCATTAAAAAGTTTGTTTTGTTATCTTTGTTGTTTGTTTTGTTACCTTTGAACAAAACTTTCTTTATCCACTGTTGATGGGTGTCCTGGATGATATGGACCTGTTAAGTATTTTCCTCCTAGGTGGACTGCTTCTCGCTGGCCACGTGTCTAGGTTTTTCTGATTCCATACAATCCATGGATAATGGCATATTGTGGTGCTTTCAGAAAAACAAAGGAGATAAGCACATTTATGTTGCATTGGTGGGTTGTAATGAATAAAGTCAACAGAGCAAAGATTAGGACTGTATATTTCTGCGTTTGTGTATGTGTACACGCATGTGAGTGTTTATATTCCTGCAAGAACTTAATGTAAACTGATGCCTAGTTCTGTTTTTTTATGGAAGACAAGAAAGACAAAGCTCTACATCACACTATTTTTAAAAATGTGGTATATTCTAAAGTAATTGAGGCACAGGCCAGGCTGACTTTGTTTTTTGTACCAGCAGCTACAGTTAGTATATAACAATTATATATATATATATACATATATATATATATTCCTTTATATTTATATATAGAAATAAAAAGCTTATTACCTCACCTAACATACACGATTATGTCTTTGTGACTTTCTTCAAAATTCTGATTTAGAATTTCCAAAATGTTGATGTTTTCTGACTGGTTGATATGACATAGAAGAAAGGGATTTCCACCTTGGATATTTTCTTTTTAAATGGATTTTATTGTGCAGTTGTGAAGAAGCAACAAAATACATAATTGGGAGTAACTTGTCTCCCATCCCACTTCTATCTACCTTTTTCTATAGCCATAAACTCCGGGCTTATCCACAGAGTATTTTTCAATTAAAAAAAATGCATGTAAATACTTGAGATCCAGTGAAAACAATTGGAGTGGACATTTTTACAGAAAGCTAGAAAAGCATTTACATCTTTTTTTTTTTTTTTTTTTTTTTCCCCGATCAGCAAAACTATTTTAAAACAAGTTTTATGTATAACTACTGCATTTTTCTACACTTATGGTCACGAGCAAGTTATCACGAGATAAACAAAAGTTAAGAATTTGCAGCTTGTCAGTAACTTCTAGCTCCTGCCATTCCATTTGTAAACTGATGTAGTGCTGTCTCCTGTCATTGCTCTTAATTGTGGGCTGTGCAATGAGAGTAGGTGTACAAGCAACTGCCAGTATGCTGAGAGTTCGTGTGGCAACTGCTTGTACAAGCAGGTGTTTGGGTGCTCTTTCTTTGGACAAGGTCTGTGGCTGCTTTAGGGGTATTTCCCCTCGAGGCTGCTGTGTTGTACTAACATAGGCAGCTCTCCTACCAAGGTGAGAGAGAGTGGACTCTATGAGTCTTGTAGGATCAATGTTACTTTTTAACACACACTATTAATTTGTGGTGTTTTGTTTTTTCCTGTTAGACAGACAGTCAATTAGTTTAGTTCTCTTGTATAAATGATTTCCTAGCATTGCTACTTTTTACACTCGTCACATCTTTGTTTTTAAATGTTTATGTTGATCATCCCGAGAATGTTTAGGTATTTTTCAACACTTACAGCTATAGGGAAAGTGGCTAGGACATAGTTTTAGGAAGCTTAATTAATTGCCCCGTTTAGAGGTCTCCTCCATTTCTCTCTGAGGAGTGGCAGTGGAAGGAAAACTCATGTGAACAGGAAAGTTCATGTGCAACTATGAAATACAAGAAATATAAACATTAAAATGAAGGAATCTGACTTTGATCATATTCCCAGCACTATGTAACAGTTTGCAAACTATCTGTTCAGAGCCCCCTCCCTGCTTTTCTGGACATAGCTTAAAGAAATATATTGGTAAATAAAGAATCATTTTTTTTAAAGTTTGCAAGCCTTTCTCTAGACCTAAATTCCTTCCCGTCATACTGCCCTTGCCCCGTTCCTTCTCTTTTTCCCTGCTTCCATTATATTGAATCAAAGTAATGGTATCTGCTTCTGTGGTTCAGGAGAAACCATTTGACCCCTTTCCTATGGCATAAAAATCTGTATTATAAGTTGAAAATACTTCATGGAAAAATTCTGACTATTTGTCTTCCGTAGTTTAAGAAGGATATTTACACCAGTAGGCATCAGGCTTCAGATTCAAGCTCTGACAACACCCACCCTACTTCCTCAGCTCCATGGAAGCTTAACCCTTCACCACACAGCTTGAAATACTTTGAAACCAGCTTAGACTCACAAAGGAGTCTAAAGGAAGTAATAGTCCATCCACACTTCTCCCCATCCTGCAAACTATTAGGTATCATAACTGTTTACTCTAAATTTCAGATATACCCTGTATATGCATGGCAAATGCAGACTGTATTAGGCAGACTAGATAGTCTTTGCTGAAAGAAAATGAAAGATCTAGAAACAATTTCAGAGTCAGTGTAATGCCTTGTGCCATGACATTTTGTTGTGATATGACTAGACAATATTATGAGGCAGGCAGCTTGACTTTTTAAGTTGCGCCTACAGGGCAAACTAAACAAGCTTCCCCTCCCACACCTCTAGTGGTGGTTGCAGGACACAGTCACCCAAAATCCTTAAGGGCAAAGACTAAGCTGGCAGGGCTCATGGAACCAGAGCACTGCAGTTAACGTGTCTATCTCCAGCCTGTGCTTTGAGGGTTAGAGCATTTGACTTTTGGATTGGATTCCCAGGTTTTCTTCTTTCCTAAGCCTACCTTTCTGTGGAGATTGTGACATGAAGTTAATGTACAGACGACATGTTGAGATTGTTGAAACTGCTTGATAGAAAATTACAGTTAAAAATCCTGAAATATTGTTTCTTTTTAGGATGTATGTGAACACTGATAATGCTGTATTTTATCTTCTGTGACAAGTAACTTCATGTCATTTGTTGACCATTTTTCTAGGGTTAAAAGAACCAAAAAAAGTTTAAAATAGGCCTGTTCTTGAATTACTAGAGAGTATAGGAAGTCGGTTGCGTTGACTTTCTGTGGAGCCATTCTTTTTTATGAGAAAGGTGGGTACTTCAAAACTTCAGGTTTTTTGTTTGTTTGTTTTGTTTTGTTTTTCCCTTGAGTCATTGGTGACAAAGAAATAGAAGAACTATAGATTGACCATAAGGCATTGAATGATGGCCTTTTGCTGCCTCATGGCACTAAAAGAAGTAACCATGTTAAATAAAACCATAATAATCCAGCAAACTTGTTTGCATACTCAGCAGCATACTCCCCCTGCGTGCTCTCCTTCAGAGATACTCAGTGCCTGAAGTTACAGTGGTGTTAGGTTGGTTCTTCTGGTGAATTAAATCAAGAGTCTTATTCCTTGACACTTGCAGGTTTAAACAAAACTGAATTCATTAATCATATTTAAAGATCATCTAAGCCTACTGAAGTCAATGGAGTCAGTGAACTTTGGATGAGAACCCCAGAGAATTACCTGTTGAAACTCTCATGTTGCATGAAGAGCTCCATTTTTTGCTTAAGTTGTTTGTGCTTTTTCCCCCTTTTTGGAAGGGTCTTCTCTATGTCAGGGTTATCGTCCTCAACCACTGCAGAGATCATGGTGTAACTGTGTTATACCTGTGTAAAGTCTGCTGTGCAGAAGCTCTTGTCTTCTGAAGTGGGCAGACTTAAAGAGTGATGTTAAGACCTAATACTTACTTGATAATAAAAATAATATTGTGCATAAGTTTTCAAGCTTGATCAGTTCCAGGCAGTAGAATTCTGAGGCAATTTCTGTACAACTGCACTTTGGGAAAATACATAAATGCAAATAATGTGCTAGGCAAGACCTTGAGGAAGAAAGTTTTGAATGGATCGTGGTACATAATTTCAGCTGTAAGCAACATGGGGTAATTTTGCCTTGACGGGATTCAGCAAAAATGAATTGTAGTTAAATGAATTTGGTGTGCCATTGGGTACAGACAGCTAACAGTTTGGGGTTTGCGAGGTTTCCTTTAATGTGGTTGTGCTCAGACAGTATATTAGACAGCTTCAAACTATTACATGTCACTCTTCTTGCTAGCACTCACTTCTCAGATTCTAGAATATTTTCATTTCTGTTTGTGTATTAAACACCTCTGCAATTCCAAAGTGAACCTTTCTCCAAAATGATTTCAGGACAAGGAAACGTTAATCCTGTAATATGTCACAATGTTTCCTTTTGTTGGTTTGTTTTGTTATTATTTTTTTTTTCTTGAGACTTTTCCTTCCATTTGGTCTCTATCTCGTTGTGCAGTGTGGAAAGCCCTAGTGGTGTGCATGTGGAGGCTTGTATTTTCCTTTGCTCAGTACCTGCTTGTAGCCAAACTTCCAGGTCTGATCTGCTTTATCCGACCCATGCTGGGAGAACCATGGCCAAACAGGTTAAATGGTCACCTTCCTCTTTTAAGCAATCCTAGGGAAGAAGATAAGACTGTGCTTATATACTGTAAGACTGTTCCATTGTGTGAAATTTAGATCATCAGAACAGCCATAGAGCCCTACATTCTCCCATCATTGTTGTGCAGACAACACGTGTTGTGGGACAGTGCTGATCCACAGCAGCTGTGTACAGATACAAAAAGACTCACAATCAGCTTGCAGCAGAATAGCATTTCCACCTGAAAGTACAAAGAATTCAATGCAAGTAGCTTGTTTTCACCCTCGGAGAAAAAGCAGTAAACACAAATGTAACCTCAAGTATTAAAACAACCACCTTGTGTGATCTTGATTGTGTCGTTTGTAAGGAATTAACTATTTAGAAGGCTGTATCACATTTTTGAATGAGGCTGATGGACCTAGTGAAGGTGTTTCAACTTTCAGTGAAACTTAGAACTTTAAGTGTCCACTTCACCTTGAAATTGGACTTGGTCTCCCATGTGATTTAAATGTTCAAATGTTACGTTCAAATAATTCTTCAGTATGTATCAAACAAATGTGCCACCCTACGTGTCTTTCACTTATATTAGAAGAATAAATAAAATAAAATTGTTAAATGTCTGTTTTAGAAAGTGTTTTCAAATAGGCACTATTTTAGAAAAGTGCTTCTGTCATTTTAATAATAAGCCAGTAATAGCATATATCCTGTCCTACTTCAATGTTTCGGATCTGTGCTATTCCATCTTGTCGCCTAACCCCAGAATTGTCAGTATTACTATTTAATCCCTGGTGCAGTAACCCTGAGAGGTGCAAACTCATCCAGGGATCCTTTGTGGGAGGTTTTGTATAGGCAAACCATAGAAGCAAATCCTGCCTCGGAGACCTAGGTCTAAAAGTAGTCTGAGAGAGGAGCAGTGGGGACCGCAGCCTGCATCGCCCCAACCTCACCCCAGCATGCTGGCCAACACAGCGGATTTGCAGATACAGATTTGAACCTCGCAGCTTGGGCCCACACCTAATTAAGTTTGAATGTGGCAGAGTGAATTGGTGTGTGGGTGTACATTGTCACGTGTGTACCAGGGGCATCGCTTCATGCTACGCTAATTAACCGAGTTTTTGTGAGAGGTGACGAAACCAAACTCTGGTATTTCTGTCGTTGCTGTGGTTGTAGTCTACATGAAAGAAGTAAGACAGTAATGCACATTAAATAAGTTTAAAAAAAAAAAAAAAGACTTATTTTTTAATTGTGCATTGTATTTTTCTCATAAAAACCCTTTGTACTTGGTTAATGAGACAAGAGCTGAACTGTGGATTATGGGTATAAATAGCCCATACCAATTCTGCTCGTTTAATCCGGTAGTCCCACTTGGAGTCAACAGAAGGGAATATTTAACAAAAAAAGCTGAATTTGCCCCACTTCCTGACACAATGAACTGGAAAGCCTATTCATATAATTTTTCTCTCTTCATTTTTCTTTTTACTTCAGTTTTTTTTTTTTTTTTTTTTTTTTAAGAGCGTTTATTTAGATCCCGCAAATCCTTCTTTACAAATACACAACACTTTTAGAAGAGAGGCTTCTTAAATTCTGGAATGGTACTTCTCACAGCACTTTAAAATGATCAGATTTAATCGGTGTTGTCATTTTTTAAAGAAATACCTTTCTATGACAGTCTTATCTTAACATAAAATTTACTAAAGCTAGAGGCACTTAGGCCACGCTTAATAAACTTGGATTTAAGCAAATATTTAAAGCTAAATACATACTAAATAAATTTGTGTATTAGGGCTACATATACTTTTCAGCAGTAAGAAGAGTTATGGTACATATTTTCATATTGTATAGATAGTCCTGAAGAATTTAAAACTGAGATGTTTAGCTTTGAAATATGCACTATCCCAATTTCAGCTGCTGCACTAAAAAGTACTTTGTTGGCTCTATTTTAATATTGGCAACAATAGTTTTACTATATTAGTTCTAATTGGTTGCCTTTTATATGTTGTCTTTTTACTCTGGTAATATCTAATAACTGGAGATGAGCAGGGAGGTCTTCCAAATAAGAAAAATGGATGGGAAAAGAAGTTAAAGAAAAAAGGCTTAATTCACCTAAGTAAACATTCATGCACTGTTTTGTGTTAGTAGGAATAATTCCAACCTGTTCTGTGGAAGGATTCAATGTGTGCCTTAAATATATGTCTTGATCACTTTTAGTGTAGCACACATGCCCCCAGATATTACTCTTGGTCATAAAAGACCTTTCTAGGTCCTTTGGACAGCGTTATAGCTGTGGTACTTTACCTCGTAATATCTTGTAAGTAGAAACAAGGGTGTGGTGCCAAACAACCTGAACAAGGAAGAGAAAAGCTGAAGCTGAAATCCACATTCACAATTAAAAGCTGCACCCAAGATGTGCATACTCTGTACACATTTTCCCATTTGTGTTTATAAGACAGACTAAGGCCGCATGTCAAGTTTAAATTTGCAAACTTCTGGTGTTTTGTGTGTAAACACCAAAGTAACATTAGCATTGCTTTAAACATGGTTTTGTTTGCTTTAATATCCTATAAATTTTACCCTGACATCAAATGTGTTGTTGAGTGTGAGGAAGCTGGGGGGTAATATCTCATTCAAGTGCAATTTTTGTCATCGTTCAAAACTATGGTAATGCATTTGATGATTCTTATCTGTTCTTCAATGTATGTGGTTATCTTTCTTATTTTCATTCTCATACATATCTATAGCACTGTCTAGATCTGGAAGATTTGATTTGCTGTATATGTTCAAAGGCTAGAAAAACTGATCCTGTGTTTTTATTATATTTTTCTGCAATCTTCTTGTAGACCTTGAAATTGAAGCTGGCACATTTGTAAATGTGATTTTCTTCCTTGGATCTTTTGAAAGTTGATTTTCTCCATGGGTAAATTAACCTGTGATTCTAGCAGTGACTTTGGCAAAATCAGCACAGTGGGGTATGGATACAGGAATTCATCAGAGCTCTGAGTTAATAATTCCACTCTGCTCCTGTACATGAATCTATCATCCTGCTAATTGTATTTAAAGTAACTGACAAAGAGCTAGCCTTGCTCGCTACAAGTATGGAGAAATTCTGACAGAGGATTCACTGTTTGGGTGAGAATTTAATGAAGAAATTCTCGACCCATCCTGATACGTGAGTTTAATTGATCACCTGCCTTTTTATATCTCTCTTTTTTTTTTTTTTTTCTCCATTATAGAATCAGGTAATTCCAAAAAGCCACAAAGGAACATTTCTAGTCATGATTGGGATTTATTTTTTTTAATGTTCCCCTGTTCAAAGCAATATGCTTTATTTGCCCTGCTCAAGTTCTGAAGTTGTTGTAAGAGTAGAAAGTTTTTTCCATATACATGTACACAGTTAGTGATGCCCTTTGAGGTCTTAGTATATAAAAAATCTATAGAAGAAAATGTGCTTTCATTTTTCCCTCTTGTGTACATGGGACAATTATTACTGCACTGCAAGGGTTGTGTGTTTCATATTTATTAAACTCTTCATGTTGGAGTACAAGTGCAGGTTAGTGTTATTTATAATAATCTCTTAGAAGTATGTCTGCAAATTTTGGACAGAAGAACAGCATGAGCCCTTTTGAAAATGGAATAAGCTCAGGAATGAGTGGTAAAAAGCTTCCACATTAGACAATGCATTGAGTTTGTTGCTGTTTGTATCCTAGCAGTGTGGCCACACATTATACTAAGGGCTGAGGTGGAGCATTCATTATGTGAACATTTATTTCTGTCCCTGGCATACTTTGACATGCATGTTGTTAGAGTTGAGCTGAGTCATGCCATGCAATTTTAGGATGGTCATCAGGCATTTGGTTTATTTAAATCAGAAATTTAAGATACATATATTCTGTAAGGTTAGTTCAAAGCTTAAGGTAACACTTGAGCCAAACTTATGAGCCAGTTGGTCTTCTTTCCAAATGTGTCAAGGATGGGGTAGGCTCACACTTAAATACTGCTTCTGTTTACAGCTTGGGTACAACTGGGTCTAGGTCTGTAAGACTTGATGCTAGATTTGAGCACTAAAGACAAGAAAGATGTAGCCTCAGATACCATAATATTTACTGGACATATATCTGCTTGATTGCAATAGAATTATGTTAAAATGCTACAGAAATAGGGACTTCTCATAAAACTCCACTGAACTGAACAGGTTTCACTAAAATACAGCGACACTTGCTACAAGATTTGATTGGAAATTTTCAAATATTTTTACAGCATTTTTATAAAATTAATAATGTTTCACTTTCTTTTCATCAGAAGATGTCATCATCCTGCACTTTCTCTCCCAACTTTATTTATTGCTTTTATTAAACATTTAATCTTTGAAATGCAGTAGGCAGGTAGGTTCACACTCAAAATGCTGCAGTGAGTGTCCACGTTAAATATTTGCTGGCTTTTACATTTTGTCTTCAGAGAGTGCCCTTGGGAAACTCCCCTTTCCCTAAAGCACATACATGATCAGATAGTTAAACCTCTGGCAACCTTTCAAGTTCATACATCATTAATTCTATAGCCCCTTTCAGCTTCTGAACCCATTCACCAACTCCAAGCACATCAGTGCCACTTCTGCTGGTTGCCAGACTTCTTTAAGCCCTTGTTCGGCTGGCAAACAATGGGACTCGCACCTTTTCAGCTGGCAAATCCCACATCAAATCCTGTCTGCTTGCCATCCCTTCCAACCGAGAAACCCTGAGCATCTGCCACTTAGCTGTTGGACCACCTTTCTTCCATCCTCAGCGCATTGCCACTTAGCTTTGAGTGTCCTTCATCCTTGTCTGCAGAATGTTTTGCCAGATGTTCCTCCCCCAGCCACACCAAATTCCCGGTACTTACCTCATCCCCCAATAAAAGCTTTGGTCTGACAGCCCTATATGTTTAATTTGGAGCTCATACCTCATGTTTTAGGATTTGGAATGCATCTTCATTTGTTTAGGGAAAGCATACAACCTTTTCTTTGTGTTACCACAGCTAAAAGTACTAGATAAGAACAAAGGCTCAATGTTGTTGCTCATGCCTTGTTAGACAGCACTGGATCCAGAGTTCTCCAACAGAATGGAGAACAGAAGCTAACCCTTCACTATGATGACATGAATAATAGTTATTGGTAGTGATTTCACAGATTAGTAGATAAGTGGCGGTGGTTTCTTTCTTTCTTTTTTTTTTTTTTTTTTTTCTGAAATATTTTCTTACCTAGCTTACTCTTCCCTTTACTACTAACTTCCAATGTCTGTGTTTGCTTTTTATAAATGTTCCCTCTATAAGGGATAGTAGCATGTCTGGTGATCTAAATTTCAGGAAGTAGTGTTTGTCAACTACGTGAAATTTGCACTGAAACAAATATAGGACAAATTCTGCCTACAAACTCAACTGTTGGTCATCTAGTAAGCCAAATACATCCTCTGAGTAATTCAGAAGCTAAGAATGCTATCCCAGATTCTGTCTGTTTTCAGTAGACAGAGGCAAACATCATATTTTATTGTACATGGTAGTGTCCCTAAAACAAGAAGGACTGGCTGTGAATAAAAGCTATCTAGAAATTAGGAGGGTTTAAGACATTAAAACAGTAGGGTCCTGCAGCAAGCCTTTGATCAGCATGTTGGTGCCTACCCCAACAAACTATTTTTACAGAAGAACTCCATAAGCTACTGTAAAGCATCTCATGTCATGCTGACTGCAGTATCAGGGGGATAAACCTGATGACCCAGAAGGCCCTTTGCAGTCATACATCGTGCTATGTAGCATTTATATGCAGTGATGAAGAGAAAAATATCAACAGGCCTTAAGATTTACTGTGTGTGCTTCCAAAGGGTTGTTGCAAGTCCCAGGGATTAATAAGAATATAGGATATGTTCTTTATAATATATATTATGAAGAATATAGGATATAGAACGCATATTAAAATACGCGTTACAGATACTAAAGTGTGTCACAGTTGCCTGCATTCTTCTAACTCTCTCTGCTTATTTGCTATTCACTTGACAAAATTTTGCATCGTCATGCAGTATAGCTGTTATTTACAAAACAGACAAAGGAAGTTAGATGCTAAAATCCGTGGCAAATTTTATTTAGAAATGGCAGATTAAACTGTCAGATACCAGGAAAGTAATAGTGCCCTTGTTACCCCTGTGTTTTCATTTTTTCCCTAGCTTGGAGGCTAAGCATTTTAGTCTGGACAGTTGAAGTTTGCAAAGTTAAAAGCAATTCAAAACAGAAGGACAGAAAGTGGAATTTTAGGCAGTCCAATTAGTATGAATTATTTCCAGCATCTTGTGTAGCATAAATTATGTTTTACTTTTGTTGGCACTTGCGAAAAAATAACAGCTATTGATTAGGCCTGTCAAGCCCTCATGGCCTGATGAGATATCTTTGCTGTAGTCATGTGGGCAAAAGCTAGAAATGATTCTGAGAGAGTGAGATCCTCTACAATCATCTCTTCTCATTGTTATTTTTAGTGGCTTTTTTTTTAGCTGTACTGTATACAGTAGAACCTTATTAAAGCCTCACTTAAGATCCTCAGATAATCACCCTCACCAGGCTGCTTCTGGGAGATTTTCAGCAAACCATTTTTAAACACGGCAATATATTGATTTCTGAGGGGGGCAAGTGGGAGGTTGCTAATCTGGGCACTTGGGTCAAAGCTACTGTTCATGTCCCCGATTCCTTATTTTAGTGGGAGTGGGCAGCAAGTGTAGGCTCATCTCTGTCACCGATTAGAACTTTGTTGTTAGGTTTTGGTGCTGGCAGTCTGATAAACTGTGAATGTTGTATCTTAAATGTAGAACAGATACAGATTTTACTATGATGAAATGGGGGGACCAATGCTGACAGTGGTATGACAAATTTCAAAGGTGACAGTGAGAGGATATAGCTGTTTGTTTTCATTTTCAGACCTGAGCTGAGGAATAAATATAGTAATGGATGCAATGCTCTTGTGTTTGGGGGCTGTGTGTAAATATATTAGGGTGAAGCAGGCAAGTCTTTAGACTTTGTGTGTTCGGGTGAAACATGTGGGAGACATGGGTTTATGAACAATTTGTTTTCCTGAGATTTTCTTACCCCTGTTAGTTTAGTATCAAGATATGGAATTATAGCTCCCTAGCCTGGCTGTTTGAGCATCTTTTTTCTTTTTCTTTTCTTTTCTTTTTTTTTTTTTTTTTATATATATATATATATATTTATTTAACTATGATTATCCATATTTATGTCCAACAGCAGTCTTTGGTACTTGAGCAGCATACATTGTTAAATCATCTGTGCTCCCTTCCAGAGGTGGATGGTATCACTCTTGAGTGCTCTTCTATTTTCTTTTCTACATAGTCCCAGACAGTAGAGGTATGTTGTTCATTGGCAAGAGAGGCCATGAATTTCTTCATGGTATCTATTCAAAATTCATAGAGGACTATTGGAGATAAGTAGTGTGTGATAACAACCACAATATGCAGACAGAGTTCATCAAAATATTGGTGGATAAGAAAACTAATGATATTTTTTCCTGCTTTTCTTCATTGGAGCTCAAAGTATGGTCAGGATTGTGACTTGAGTCAGAGAGAATTTGAGTGCTAGAGAAAGCTGTGGTACTGGGACACTTTTGTCTCACATCAAGGAGCATGTGGAATTAAAAACAAATTCCCGCAAAACAGTTCATATGAGAAAGGTGTGTCAGGCATTTGGAAAGGATTTAAGTGTGATGAGGGTCGATTGCAGTCCCTCTTCATCATTTGTGATGGTCTTTTTCTGTCCTTTGCCAAGAAGTTCATACTTGGAACTACCTCTGATCTGTCCTTTGTTCCCGGACTTTACGTGGCATCAGTAGCTAGAATTCCCTTTGCTCGTTTGTGCTCGTTTGATCGTTTGTGAATTCCCTTTGCTCATCCCTGGAAGTCTTTAAAAGACGTTTAGATGTAGAGCTTAGGGATATGGTTTAGTGGGGACTGCTAGTGTTAGGTCAGAGGTTGGACTCGATGATCTTGAGGTCTCTTCCAACCTAGAAATTCTGTGATTCTGTGTGATTCTGTGCTTGGCTGGAAGATTGCAGCCTTCCCTTTTGTATCTGGACTCTACCACTGTAATCCTCGTTACTGATTTGTAACTGAGATTATTACAACACATCAGGCAGAGGATTGATATTTAGAAACCACAAGGAAGATAATCACTCCTGCAGAATGCCTTTCTGATTTCTCATGGATGACATTAGCCACAGGGGACGCACCAGACCTGTTTTTTGACACCTTCATTGGCTTCTAATTTATTTCCAGGTGCAGCTCAGCCAGGTGCTAGAGACTGACAGAAAAGTCCTGATTGTTTTGACACCTGGCTCTGCTCTAGAATAAAAGATTTCAGCTCTGCCACTGGGCCTTCTGGAGTGATCTTGGGCCAGCATTTCTGTTTCTGCCTTATTTTCCCCATTGGGGAATAACGATGTCTTTCCAACTAAAGCTGGAAAATTGTGCAACTTTTAGGATGTACAAAGTCTTCGTCAGATCTGACGTAGGCAAGCAAACACTGTCAGTATCAGCTGATCTAATGAAGTACTCTACTTCTCCATATAAATCGTACTTCCACCATATACCCATAGGCTAGGTAGCTACAACACTACTACTGTAATGATAATGACCTCTTTTGTAAAGCACTGAGATCTAAAAGTGCCATACAAGAGCTTGGTATTAGTGTTATTGTCTCTTAAACTGTCTGTTCAGTTTTAATTGGGACCCTCAGAGTACCAGCCTTCAAAGTAATTGGCTTGGACACGCCACGAAGGAATTTTGACGAGTGCTGGCTTATGTCTCTCAGCTTCCCTAGATCTGAGTTTGCTGGTTATTCAAGGTATGGTGCAAGGCCAAATTCTTTAGTTTTCCTGTAAGGAGAGTGATCAGAGCGCATCATTTTGCTTTATAGCTTTTCAGAAGTAGAGTAAGACTGAGCTGGAATCCTAGGAGTTATGTAGTACAACAGTTAGAATACATTTATCGCTAACACTCTTGGTTTAATTGCTGTTGCTGTTCCATATGAGATTTGTATCCTTTGTGTCCTTACAACTACTTCTTTAAAATACTGTATCTATAACTCGCCTGCTGAGATTTTTTGGTATGCCTCCTTTATTCCTCTCCCCTGTTGATTTTCAAACTCTTTCAAGGACTAGATTTAAATCAAATGGCCTGTCTTTGACTTTAATCAGCTTTTAATAAAACCTGAGAAAAAGTGCTACCAACACCCCTACAAGAGCAATTTTTATGAGTGTTTGCCTCCATGCTTTAACCCCACAAGACCCCATATTCTGAGTACTGCTTCTCTACACACCTGGCCATCATTAAGTAGTCTTTGTTTTTCTTTCAGGCTTAACCTTGTTTTACCAAACTTGGTGTAATGTAGTATTGGGGGGAGCTTTAAAAAATTTAACTTCAAGTAAAGTAAGGGCCGACTGCCTGGTAAACATGCCACCCAGTAAGAGGTTTATTTATTTCAAGGCGAGTTGAAAATATTGACTGTTTTGAAGCCTTGGCCATCTCCCTTTACAGTGGGATCAGTAATTTTC
Organism: Aythya marila; assembly: GCF_965140915.1. Lineage (NCBI taxonomy): Eukaryota > Metazoa > Chordata > Aves > Anseriformes > Anatidae > Aythya > Aythya marila. Next base: position 129,821,152 of record NC_139042.1, read on the forward strand.
TTTTTCCTATTTTATTTTCTGTCATGCTCCCCATCCTTTTTTTTTTTTTTTTTTTTTTTTTTTTTTTTTCTGTTTATTTAATGGAAAGATACAAGTATGTGAGGATTTTCTGAGAGTCCTGGAAAAACCTGGCCAGTTCAAGTTGAACAGCAGATAAAAGTGGTTAATGACAACAGATTCCCTAAGTTAAAGCACTTCAATGGCGTTTGGATTGAAAAACAAAACACGAGAGAGAAATGGAAGGGAATGCAATGTGGACATCATGTGTGATCTTTCTCTCCTTTCAGGTAGGAGCTAGCACAGCAGTTTTTAACAATCAGCCCTTGTGTGTTTGTGTGCTTTCCTTCCTTCCATGTTGTTTCACAGTTATCTGTTAGTAACAGCAGTATTATTACACACAGATTAAAAGACAGGCAGCTTAGGCTCCCTGACAGTTGGCCAGAGCAGAGATTAGAGATAAAAGTTAATCCCATGAGGTAATAGCAAAAAAAAGAGTACAAAGACATGAGATGAGCCGATAATGGTTTGTTTAGGTAAGAAGGCTTCCCTTTCCTTGGTGATTGGCTCTTGCTCAGTGGTGCTCGGAGGGACAGCTTCCCAAATCCTTCTGAAGGTTTAGAGCAGCTAGCAGTGGGCCGGGGAGAGAGCTCGGGGAAAAATATGGCAGCCAGCAGTGGTAAAAAATAATGAAATCATTCTAGCCATAAATGGAAGGTGCTGGACCATGGGGGAGATGAGAGATGTTTTCTTCCACAGCTGCAGAGCTATTAGTCAGTTAACACTTAAACAGAGCAAGGTTAAAACAGTTTCTAAGTCGGGGTTGGAAAAATCAAAGAGACGTATGTTTATGTTTCTTGTAAAGGGAAAATAATTTGAAAATGAAATGAAACTTGAATATGACCGAGGGGGGTCAAAATGTTAGTAATCTGATAGGTTTTAAGTTATATTTCTCTAAGTTTCACTGTTCCTGGCTGTTTCATTATACCTATTGCATGTTCAGAGAAAAAAAAAAAAATGTTTTTCAAAGATTTTCTTGTATTCAGTATATTCAGTATATTTAAGGATGTTCTTAAATCTATGTGACATCACAAGTGAAATTCAAACAAAGCCAGCCCTTTATAGTCAAGTTATGAAGGAATATTCAACAGAAGATTAGGAACATGAAACAAGTGAATCTTTACTGTGGTGCAGCCCTATCATTTGCAGCTAGCACAGATAAATATGTGTTTGAAACAGAATCTATCTACCACCACTGGCAATTCAGCACATTGTAGTCTCAAAATTGAAGAGGTGGAAATTCGTATCTTTGGTTCTTTTAAACAAAGATTGATGAAAGCGGTAGCATTCTGATTCTGGAATATAATAATAATATGATCCTGGAATGACCAATTATTGAATTGAATTATTGAACCTGCCTTAAAGCTGGCTACTTTTTGCAAACACTAGGCTAAGAAGTGAACTGTAATAGAAATAAAAGTGTGCTGTCATGCATTAGGGCATCTAGCTATCAGAACTGATGGGGAAAAAATTCCCTAACATTTGCTTCTTTGTAGTTCTCTTTTGAAGAGGGCAGGGAAGTAGCATGAATACCAAAAAGCACAAATTATAAATAGGATAACTCCAGAGTGACCATAAAAATGATTTCCATAAGATACAACTTTTTCTAATATTACAATTTATTTAGTTCCCCTAAGAATCCATTTCAAGGAGTCAGAAAATCAAACTCTTCTTTATTCTTTTTTTTTTTTTTTTTTTTTTTCCTGTCAAGGATTGAATAGTTAGAAATATCTCACTTTTTTATTGTTGAGAATTATTACTGTGATCACAATAAATAAGTTTTGGAAGGAAAAGTGATGGGGAGGTTGGAAACTGACTGGTCTAAATTTAGAAGGAAGTAAAACTAATAAGTAATAATAAAAATAATAATGTAATAACAAAGTACTTTGATTATTCAGTACTGTGTTTCCCATTGTTTCAGGGTCTCTGGGCTGTGGGACAGACTGGACTAGGAACATTTGTAGATTAGTGTTCAAATTCCTGAAATCTGAATAGTTTGTATTCATTGTTCAAGGGGTCTCTTTTAGGTTTGAGACAAAAGTATTAGTAAGTATTGTACTAAGTTACACTTTCTCTGCAGTTACACTTAACAAAAGTGTTTGCAAGAATGGAAAAGAATGGAAACACCGCTCCATAAATCAGTAATAGGATGGTTTTATTTGAGGCTCACCATCTTTCAGAATTATCAGTTTCCTCCAAAACCAGAAGCAAAGGCTGCTTTGGATAGAAGCACAGGATACTTTGTAGGGCCGTAGACTATCGTCATTAGATGTGTGAGACCCTAGCATTGCTAAGTAATGCTTGAGGCCAGGATTTCTCATGAAGTAGTATGTCCTCCTAGAGAACAGTACATCCGGAAGTGCCTTGTGTGGTGGCCAGAGCTGCAGATACCTGCAAGATACTAATTTTTGAATAAAAAGGGATGATAAGTGGAAATTTCCACTTACAAAACTTCCTGAAAGAAAAACAAACAAAAAAAAAAAAAAGAAAGAAAAACAAAAAGAACATTTTTTATAACATCCTTTTCAAGCTAGTCCTTTCTTTATTGCAAGTCTTTTCAAATACGACGCAGTTTTACATCCCTCTCTGTGTGAACTCCTGTAAACCTGCCAAGGTGTGTCATGTCCTGTTTTGTTGTTTTGTTTTTGTTCATAGAAATTCAAGACCCATTTTCTCCTTTTTGTGCTTGAATGAACAGGAAAAAGAAGTCAGGGTCCAGAGATTGTCCTTTTCCAAAGTGACTGGAGTCGTTCTTCCTTAAGTAATTCTGAAGCTCCCTACATCAGGCTTAGTTAGATTAGTACAAAAGTCAGGTTATGAAGTTGAAAGAAACTGTAGTAACAAAATTTAGCCTCTTTTTTTTTTTCTTTACAACAATTAGGCAAGAGAAGGAAACAAGGAAAAATACCACCCCCCCTCCACTTGCCAAAAGAATTCTTGTATTCCTCTCTTCTGTTCAGAAGTAATTCACGTTTTTGGATAACAATTTACCATAGCTTTTATAAACAGTGCTACTATAATTTGCTTCTAATAGAATTTCATGGTGTACATAGCTTGCAGATAATTGGTTTAGGAGTAAATTGATGGGAGGGTTTTTCTCCAGTCTCTTTTTTTTTTTAATCATTTGCTGCTACTCTGTGTCATTCAGAGTCCAACTCAATCAAGAGTCTATTACTGATAGCTGAACAATGTGGTGCCTACAGATCTTTTATGATGCAAAAGTGGGCAGTTGCATTGTGCATCTTTCAAAAGGCATGACATTTAAAAAAAAAAAAAGAATAGAAGAACTTTACATGCAGACTTTTAGATAGTGATTCATTGGAAATAGTTTTTTGGCTATAAATTTCATGTTGAAAATCCTAAATTGAGTAACAGAGCCTTCTTCAGGATTTTCATCTTTTATTGAGAGTCAAAGAAATGATGTGAAGTTGGGCTTTCTCTCCATTTACTATGGCAGGCCTGTGGTTAGGTTCACAGAAAGAGGATACTAAATATTCTTCTGTGCTCTACAATTTTGTCTTGCAGTCCCTTACCATTCTCACCTAGTGGTGCATCTCAGTGCTTCGCATATTCCTAACTTTTCCCAGACTGAGGAATAAGGAAATAAGGTCATTTAAGCTCCATGCATCAAGTTTGGTGCCATCAGATTCAATGTTCTGTGTAAGTGTCAGGTGTTAGGAGTCTTAGCCCTTAGTCAGAAGAGAAATATATGTTATTTAAAACCTCTTAAAAAAAAAAAAAAAAAAAAGCAAACCAAAACATTTTGAAAGTCTTACCCAGATGAATGACTTCCTTTTGACTGAATGAGTTTGTTCCCTCATGACTAGTGTATTACATGTATGTAGGTGAATAGGATCATTCGTGTTCTTTTGAAGTGGGACATATTGGGGATCTTCCATGTTCCATTACTGCAGTCAGATTTCACATGATGATGATGAGGTGATGTTTAGATGATATTCATGTCCTTGTACACTCTTTCTTGATGGTGATACTTTACTTTTGTGGAATTTACATATATATTTATAATCTTTTTTAAAATGTGTCCCTTGACTTACATGGTCAGATGTGCCAGAAAAATAGATTCTTTTTGTTTTGTTTTGGTCTACTGATCAAAAAGACGAAGTCTCAAGTTCCAGGAAAGTAAGAATAAAAAATATCCTCGAGTTTTTCTGTGTCAGGGTCAAGTATTTTATCTGAACTACCCTAACTGTATGAAAAAAAAAAATAAAAGGCCATATTGTCAAATGAAAATCAGCTTTTGTGATCGTGGATCAAATTGTAATTCATGAAATAAATGTAGCTTCACTGTGGTACTATCAGAGATCCCCTGCCATACTGCTCAGCTTAAGAAGTTGTACCTTTCTCTGGGTGATATCATTGTGTAGGTAACCAGCAGTCATTCATGCTGCTTTTGTACAGCCCTTCAGAAGACTGTGTGCCTGGAGGTGCAGTCTGACCACTGATAAAATGCCTTCACTCTGAACCAAACAGCTTTCCTATGCTATATAGTATAAAATCAAAAGGTAGAAGTTTGTCTTTTGTTTCTCATACTGCTTCGTGTTAATAGGTTGGTAGGGAAGAGAAATGAAAAAAATAACAGGAATCCCTTTATCTCAAAAAGTGAACCCACAGAAGATTTCAAGTAATTTTCTTTTCTTGCTGTTTTCAGAAACAGACTTCTATACAGAGATGATCAATTTGATCTGAGAAAATAGTCTTTTACAAAAGAAGCTTTAAGCAAGATCTCCATCAGTCATTCACAGGAAGATGTAGGGGATTTTGGTTCTATTTTTTTTCAGTCTTTTCCAACCTCCTACGCGTCTGGGTTATAGGTGGGGTTAAGTTGGGAAGCATTAAAAGTCAGAAATGAACCATTTTTGGTATGCTTAGCATTTATCCAAAGGTAAGAGAAGCTATTTGAAAGACTTTTTTAACGAGTAAACTTCCACAATGATTTAAGAGAGACAGGTGATTCAGGGGGGTCTCAGCAGTGTCTATGATTTTAAGAAATTATCTGTACTTTGACAGTTTTAGAGGTTATCCCCATCACTAACAGAACAATACGTTCTCTGTGATGGGCAACTTGAGGGATCGCACCGCTTTTATTCCTTTGGCCCTTAGCTACCATTTTGTATGCATGCTGCTGGGTGTTCTTAGTGGCGAGTGGATTTCACTTGCAGCAGAGAAGTGTGTGTGCATGTGTGTGCACGTGTGTGCCAGAGGGACGGGGAGGGGGGCAGAAAGGAGCCTGTATGAAATGTTCTGGGGAGCAGGGCGAGGATACTGAATGGCAACATTTAGGCATTGACTGTGACATTGTATTAACCTTTTTAATGGATGTATGTAATAAAGTGACATGTAAATGGAGCACAAGGGGAGATATGACACTATATCTGGAAAAGGATAAAACAGCCAGTGAATACTGGGCTATTATAGCAGTTTGCAAACCTTGGATAAACTCAGTCAGCGGTTGTATAATTGGTTATTCAATCCCGACCCTTGTTCACAGCTCAAAGCCAGGAACACTGAGACCTGTTGCCAATTTGAGTGAATGCAGTGACTGTGCTCGGCCGGGGCCTAGCACTGGAGCCAGGCCTTTTCCTGTGGGCTGGTTTCCACCATGTCTGGGACTGGCGCAGTGACAGTAGCCCTTTTGTTGCAAAAGGCTGGCTGGTACTCCCCTCCTTTGCAAAATGTCTAACAGCTACACAAATATAAGAAAATAGGAAAAGGGACTTACTGTAGCTTTTCTCATACCGAGTTAAATGTAGGGGCTGTGAAAAGGAGGCAAAGTCCAAGCAATAAGGGAAACCAAAGCGTGCTGTGAAAAGCTGAAGCTAGATAAGGGAAGCACCATGTTCCTCCAGCGTATGATGCAAGCTGTGGAGAAAGCGGGACTGTCTTAAATAGCACAAGCCATGCATCCAGCACGACTCTCTCCTGCTACCTTCCACAGCAATCACCCCTGCCCGCCTCTGGGAAGCCTGTGCAGATGAAGGGGTCCCTGTCAGCCTGCTGCGGTGGCCACACAGGGGACTTCTACCTGGAACCGCACCGTAAAAAAGTGCAAAACCACCGATGCTGCCACCACGGCTTGTGTGAGTGCGGCTGGTGTGGAGGTTGCTTCATGTGCCATGGAGGCAGTGTTGTGTGAGCCAGCTGGAGATGAGCAGGGGGAGCGCTGCGAGTACCCCTATCCCCTCCACGCGCACAGCTTCCCCGTAGAGGCAGGGAGATATTTATGGAATGTCCTGACTCAGAGACCAGCTGTTTCTCTTCTAGTAAAATGGTAGTTAGAAATAAATCAGAAGAAGGTTTGATTTTGGTTGATGAAATAATGAATATTCAGTAATATATATAGAAGATGAGCCTAGATGAGCTAATGGTCCCTTCTGGTTTCCAGCTTTTTGTGAATCAATCTGCAGTGCTATGAATCTACAGCTTCTCTTTTCCCTTCCCCCCCCCCCAGTTTTCTCAGCATTCAGCAGTGGGATCTTGTTCCTTTGTAACCACTATAGTTTTTTAATGCACATAGGTTACACGGTATTATTTTTGTCACGTCATCAAACTACATCACCTCAGAGAGAAGGGAATTGTTGATTATGCACAATCTTTTAAAGTTATGAAATAACATCGAGGTAATGGTTAAAAATTATATTCCTGTAGATCACAAAGAGATGGGCTTGGGGGCTAATCTCTTTGCCATTCTGATTTACTCTAGTTCAGAGAAAATAATACAGAGTGCCCGATTTAATGAAAGGCTGCAATTCAATCAAGAGGTTCTGCTGAGGTCATATAATATAAATGGTTACAGCACCTCTTGACTGAGTTACAGCCTTGATAATTCAGTACTTTGTTGTTATTTATGAGGGTAACTTTTCAAAGTAATCTGCATATCTCCCGCTAAAACCTGCTTTGAAAATTTTATACCATGATGTCATTGAAAAAGAATTTTTTTCTTTTGGTAAGAAAAGAAAGGAAGAAAAAAAAAAAAAAAGCGAAATGAGAGGGGAAAGGAATGCATTGTTTTAGAATAGAAAATTAATCACTTGGAAATGGACTGGTTATTGTGAAGCAAATGCAGAAAGAGTATTGAACTTGCGATACATGAGAAAAACTGCACAAACTCCTGCCGAGGCTTTTAATGGAAAATACACCACACCATCTCATTATAAACACAGCTTTGAGAGCAGAGTTGTAACTGTGGAGGAAAAGTGGCATTATAGAAATAAATATATACTTTTTATAATTATAGTTAATGTAGCTCAGCCTTAATTGAAGTATTGTATGGGGTAGCAGGAACATGTCGTGGTAGGGGACCCTGGAATGTGGGTGTTTTGGGTGTTTATATGAAAGATGCAGCATTGTGTCTTGGTGGTGAAGCTGGAATGGCTTAGTGGTCAGGCATCCAATGCACTGAGTCCATTGAAGCCTATCCCTATTGACATTGCAAAACCCACTCAACATGCACCTCATCTTCTTAATCCCCCAAATATTATCTATGTTTTACATTACAATGCAATATTGTATGCAAGGATAATGCACTGATGTCTCCCTTAGGTCAATGTTTCCAATTTGGTGAATTGTAGGTGTCTGACTGGAGGTCTACACCCTCTCTACAGAGGGTGTAGACGAATGAATGCTTTAGATGCCTCATGAATTTAATATAGCTAAGAGACTAGTGGGCTTAAAGGACTCTGTAGTAGCCCCACAGAGAACTACCCAAATGTGATTTAAATAGGATGGAGGAAACTTTTTATTCCTTTATTTTCTCCAAGTTAGATGTGTTCAAAGTGGTAATAGCTGCTTTTACATGTTTTAAACTTCCAAAATGTATCTGAAATATGTATATGGAAACAAGTGTTTCAATTAAGCTCAGATCAAGGCTTTGCAGAAGCCTAGACTTTGTGCAGAGCTCTCTAGCAATGCACACCTACAGTGCTCCTTTTTTTTTTCTCTCTAGTGAAAGGTAAATGGAAGAGGGAAGAGGGGAAAAAAGTATAACACACTGCCTACCTAGTAAACGACAAATCACAGCTGAGCTACACCTCTTCAACTCTGAAGTCTTGGAAAGCCAAATATTTCTTTTGTTCAAATTTTTAGAATTGAAATTCATTCACAGGATTCTCTGAGAACTGAAGAATTCCTGTTGCCAAATTTAGAAGCCATTAGCTTCCAACATTTGAACATTTAGAGGCGAAATTTCAGAAAGATCTGGAAAAGGTTTGATTTGGGGATTGTTGCATTACATTTCTCCATTTCACTTCTCTGCATGAGCTATAATGAGATCAAGTTGTTTTGTTGTTTGGTTTTTTTTTGTTTGTTTTTTTGTTTTTTTTCAAATAAGAATTTGTTTCCATGAAGAAATATTCTAGTTGATTGAGAAATAGGTTTTTATACCTTTCTGTGAAAAACAGTCATTTTAAATTTTCTTTAATCCCCTGGCCATATAATAAATAAAATCCTGGTTCTTCTATTATATATAAAGCAAAAGCTGATTGTGGCATTTTTGTCACTGTTACATTTTCCACTACTTACCCTCTCATCCTTGCAAGGATAGGCATAACATGTTCTATATTATGTCCTATAATGTGACCTTTACTTTTTTAGTTAGACTGCCTTTCTGTAGTCCTGATTCAGGTTGTGTTGAAATAACTGGAAAGATACTCTCTTTGATGCAATGAGAATTAGATGGGACCCTTTGGTTCCATCATCTGCTATAGCAGGGCTCAAAAAATACATGAGCAAATGGGAAAGTTTCCCAAAGACGTATGATGCTCTGTGAGGGACTTGGAAAGTTAGCCTCTATTTTATACCAAGGGTCTATTAAGGCACTTTCATTGCTTTAGCAAAGGAGCGGGAAGCTGCGTAAATCGGTGGTGTAGTGCTTAATGGTTGTGTTCACAGAACTGGGAGGCTCCAAGTTTAGTTTAGTGGTTAGAACATAGGCAAGAAGGAAAGCCAGCACAGAATAATTCTTCCTTTCTTTTCTGTTCTTCCCTGTAACCATTGTATTTTACGTGGCATTTGACCATGTCTATTTGTCATTCATGTGGCTTATTCCACCACCATCACCACCAACCCCAAGTACATTGGAAAATGCTGTTGAAGAGGGAAAGGGGGAGATGGGAGGGCATGATTGTGTGGTTTTTGCCAATTGCAACTCTTAAGACTTTGCTGAAAGCTGCAGTCATCAGTGTGGTTATGCGATACAGAAATTTATTCTATTGGCTTTCAAGGTATAGACGGCTTTCATTTATACCATAGCATCCCCCCAGGATTAAGTCATTTGTTGCTCTGGCATTCTCTTAAAGCCTGATCACAAAAGAGAACTTTCTGAACAATGGGCCTGTTATCCTATTCAGCCCTTTCTGATCTATTAAATTCCCTGTTACACCATTCTGCAATTCCTCCACACCCCACCTTCCCAGACCCCCTGTTCTCAAGCAATCTGGGAATTTGCCCTTGTCATTTGCCTCACTCCACAGGAGCCCCACATCCCTCTGTTTCCCCACCCCACTTTTGATACTGACTCTGTGTCCTTTTCTGTGCTTGGCATATTCACATATATTTGGTATGACTCTCTTTCATACCTGCAAGCCACAGAAACATTTAATATATGTTTGTGCAAAGACTTCACCATCCCTTTCAGAGAGAGATAGGTTTTAAAAGAAAATAGTTCATTTTTATCTCAAGGTTGAAAAAGAAAAGCAGAATTGTGTGTGGTTCTTTCGAAGCATCTCTTACTAGATATGAAATAAATTTGTTTGTAAACTGCATATTGTTGAGCACTGCGTCGGCAAGAGAGGTAGGTACCACATGTAAGAGGTCAACGTTAGCCACAACATTAAATCACAAAAGGTATGATTCTGTATAACAGTCTGATAATACTCTCATTCAGACAGTTCATTAACATATTTCAGACGGGTGAATGGTAAAATTGAGGTACAGTTGCTAAGCGTAAATTCTTTTTTTTTTTTTTTTCCACACAGAACACCAGTTCTGTGAAGTTACTTCATTGCAAGCATCAAAATTTAGCTGAATTTCTTAGGGACTTGGAGTTTGTTTGAATCAAAGCTCCAAGTTACCCCACAAAGAAAAAAGAAACGAGAAGGTAGATTCAGGAATCCCAGCAGTTGAGCTGCCCGGATCTATTCTTTGGTCCAATATGCTCTTCATTTACAGATTGTCTTTATTTGAAGGAGCTATCACTCCCAAAAAGCACAAACTTCTATTGTCAGGAGAATTGGTTTTAGGGCTTGCAAGATCACATTCCTAAGTATAAGTCCAGCTCCTCATAAAGATTTGTCTTACTAATTTTCACACCATGCATTATGGTTCCTGTGCCCCTGGCCTTTACTCGGTTATAGCCTAATTAATGCTTGTGATCATAGTCAGAAGGAAGTTGGTTTTTTGTTTGTTTGTTCTTGGATAGGTAGGTATGATCTTTCTGAGGTTTTTGAATAAGAGACCAGAGTTTTGGGAGAGAAAATGTAGGCGTTTGAAATGTAGCTTCATAAAGACCCATGTTAGCCTGGGTGATTTGATGCCTTCTATGCCAGTCAGAGCTTCTCAGAGTATGCTTTGATTCCTTCCTAGCTATGGAAAGCAGAAAGACAAGAGAATACAGATACAAACATCAGCAGTACCAGATTTCTGTATGTTAAAACAAAGTGCAGCTTTCACTTATTTAGAGCAGAAATCTGATGTCTGTCATCCTCACACCCCAGAAGCAAAGAGTGAATGTGATCCTGAACTGCCGATGTGGCAGTAAAGGTAGTCCCTTCAAAATGGTTCTTTCTTCTTCAGAACAACTTCTTCATCCTGCTTCAGTTCACTTTAAGCCTCCTCTTCAATGATCTTGTGGAACGATACTGGCGAATGCTCTGGAATTGCAGAATAAAATGGTTTTGTTTATGAGAAAGACGTTGTTTCAGTCATCCCAAGCACTACCTAGGGGCAGGTCTCAAACAGTTTGAGAAATACGTAAGGATGAGTGTACCTACACCTCTCATTATTTGAATGATTATTGGTTCCGAGGGCAACAAGGACAAAGTGAGAAAAGGCTAACTATAGGTGGAAGATGCAGTTTGCAACATGGAGATGAAAGGGCTATTTCTTGTTTTAAAGTAATTTCCCTTCACCAGTGGAAATGCTGACATTGTCTGTATTTCTGGGGCCTGTATTCTTTGTGCTAGGATTAATGTAGTGCCTCTTGATTGTTACCACTGTGTAAAGAGCTGCACAGTGAAAGGCCTTAATTCTTGGGAAGGTATTCTCTTCTTGCCCTGTATCCACCTTACTGGTCCATGGCAATTCATGAAAATGTACTGAATGTAGATATCCTTCTTGTGGAACTAGACAAAGGACGTTGTAGCATCCTGAGGTAGATGGAGGTAGTCTTAAGTTTTCTGAAATAGTCTGAAAATGTTCAGCTGCAGGGTATGCGTAAGATTCTTCCCTGATCAAAAAAGAATTAAGGTTTTTTCCCTTTAGAATGGTGGACATCATTTGAAGGCATAGTTTATGCTTGAATCTAAATCTTATTGTCTTTACTGACAGCAGAAGCTCATGTTACTGCTCTTTGCCTCTTCATTCTCATGTTTGCCTAGACTGCTGCAGTTAACTCTTGGATGGCTGGGCAGTGGGGGAAGGCAGAGTTTGTGACCATTTCCAGTAGTCTTAGCAAGTGGCCGTAGCATTGCACTGACTCTCCTGCTCCTTCAGTGCAATGTGTAATATAAGGGCATTTTGGTTTTTGACAAGGGAGTCCATTTTCTTAGTCTTGTTCTTTCCTTGTTCTCAGTATCTTTTTTTTTTTTTTTTTTTCCCTCTTTGACTTTTCTCTCTTTCTTTCTGACTTTCCTTTCCCCTTGTCTAGAGCTATTATGTTAGAGAGCTATGCATAATAGAGTTTCTCTGATTTCTCTTCACTTATTTGGGAATAACCTGTCAGAACCGTTACATGGTTGAATCACCCATGTATCTTGATGTTATTCCCTAACTCAGGAAGAAAAATGCTAGATCAAAAGGAAACCCAATGTATTTCCTCTCCCTATTTACAGTGAAAATAACAGAGTCCAAAAAATCCATGAATGGAGACAAGTGAGAACAAACAGAACAAGTTGTCGAGGCAGATGGAATACTGTACTTTGGTGGAGAAGCCTGTGTGCAAATCTTGGAAGATTATTTTAAGCAAGTCCAAAGATGACATTAGCTTTAATAATTTCTACTTAATTTGGCATAATGATTCCATGCAAGTCCATTTATATCACAACGAGCATGCTGATTTACAATGAAACTACCTGCACTTCAGAAGCTCTAGTTTACAGCGTACTTTTTTAAATTATTTTATTATTATTATTATTATTGTTTTATCTTTCTGGCATCTGGCAATCAATGATTGAGATTTTGTTTTCACATATGTTGTGCAAGAAGAGTTGAGGATGTGTAGTTGTTTAGCATCAGGCGTATGTGCTTTAATTCTCACTTCCAGTGGTAAAACAGTCTGTCATATTTTTTAAGAGAACAGAAATCTGAGCCTACTGTTTTCTTGGTTGTTTTTTGGGGTTATCCATTTCAGTTTTCTATTTTAATTTTTTTTTAATCCTTTCAATGGTTCTATTAAAATGCCAAATGAATATTTTATGGTTCTTTCAGTATTATCATTAGGTTCAAATTAAAATAGTCCGCATTTACTCTAGGAAGTACACAGCCAATCTGATGACTATAGCCTTTTCACTGCAGAATTATGTCAACTTATAATTTAAATAAATAGGTCCAGATGATAAGAAGTTGCATATGCTTTTACCTTGGTTTGATCAATAACATGTGACTCTAAACCTATCAGCTCTGTATGTCAATATTTTGATGTTTTTCAGCATTGTATTTTCAATTTTCAAGCATATTTGTGCTTCAGGTGACTTACTTGCTCTTTTACTGATTATGTTTGGACATGGAGTTGCCTGATTTGCCTTTATATTTCCTGTTTTTCTTGTACATAGGTAGTGCAAGGTTTGCATTTCGCAAAGATTATCTGTTACAGAAAGTTTACTAATGAGTCATGTCAGCTAGTAAGTATATGTTTATTCGTTATTAGGATGAGAAGACATTTTGGCATTTTTTTTTCTCCTAGTAACAAAAGGTCCAAGTGCTGTGTTTAAATGGGTCACTTTCGTTTAAGAGAAAATTAACTTTTCTTCTATATGCCATTGTTCTCTGAAGAGAATTATAATACGGTTGGTGAAATGCTAAGAACGGTGAAGAAAAAATGTGTTAACCTGAAAAGAGGGAATGTCTTATTTATTGCCTAGCCTTGTACTTATCCTACAAAAACAAATACTTGGGGTGTGGGGTGAGCTCTTCCTGAGTCCAATGTGTGCATCCCCTTACTCTCTCTGTCACTTCTTGCCGTTTAACTAATGGTCATATCTCGATTCACCCCTCCCCACCTCCACTCCGCTGACATCATAAATTATCCAGGTCTAAATGGACAACATTCATTAGCTGTGCACTTTACGGAAAGAGCTAGCTCAGGAGCTAAGCGCTCACCCATTTTTATTAAAAGTTAAAAAGCTCCTTGCTGTCACGGAAAAGGGAGGTTGGGGGAGGTACAACGGAGGACAGTGCCGCAGAGCTAATAAATAAAAATAATAACTATTACCATTGGTTGAGTGACCCAGGGAGAAGAGCACTACTGAGCCATTTGTTGTTCCCTTTCACTTGTCAACAGCAGTGGCTTAAAAGCCTTAGCCATTGTTCAGGGCCTAATAGCACCTGTTGGGAAGATAGGAAGACAGCTGTCAAAAAAAAAGGGGGGGAAAAAAACAACAGAAAAAAAGAGGTGGGGGGAGGAGGGTGGAAACCAGTGATTAGTTCACTAACATGTATGTCAGTGCAGCTGCAGGAGGACATTTCACGACTTAGGTTCAGAGGTGAGGCCTCCTCCGTCCCCTGCTCTCCAGCCTCTTTGCCCTGGAGCAGAAGACTTCCCCAGGGGCTGGCGGCAAGGCTCAGCACGAGCAGGAGCCAAAAGCCTCCAGGAAGGCCAGGCAACAGGGCCTGATCTGTGCATGCTGTTTGTACATGAGAGCAGTTACAGTAAACAACAACAAAAAAGCCCCAAACCAAGTCTCAACTGCAGAAGTTGTAGCTTTTTGATCAGATCACTCATTTCAGTTTTATTTTTCATAGAATATTGCGAGTTGGAAGGGACCCACAAGGATCATTTTTATTATTGCTCTCTTGTGTTGGCAAATAAAGCTCTTCTTTGTCAGAATAAAGGTGACATGTAAGAAAGACCCAGAAGTAATAAGCCCCAAATACCAACAGCTCCCTTTACAGTTGATAATCTAGGGGCCAAAGTTGCATATGTTTCGGTGGTAGGAAATAATGGCTGTGGCTGAAAGGCTATTTAGAAAATGGTCTCCTCAGCTTCATCACTTATAGCCCTTGCTTTTGTCATTTTGGGGGAAATAACAAGCACTTCAGGCTGCATTTTTTTCCACTTTTAAAAAGTCACTTTGAGATTTTCAGGTAAAAAATGCTATAGTAACTGTGCAGCAGTGTGACACTGTTGCTGTTGAATTTCATTCAGTATTTGCAGTGGAGTGGTTGAACTTCAGAAGGATTTCCTGGAAATTCTAGCCAAGCACTGTAGTTCTCAATTTACGTTTTATGATTATTTAGATGATACGCTTTTTGACTACCTTGAGGTTTTGTGTTAGTGTTGGGAGGGTTGAGAGTTTTATGTGAAGAGAAGAGAAGAGATTTCTGTCAAAGGATAAACTAGAACATCTTTAATGATAACTGTAAATACCTGTAAAAAGTTGATGTATAGTCATCTCAGTGAACACTTTTTTTTAAGCTTTCTTGTTCATTTGGAATGTGTGGAAGATGTAAAAATATAGCAGACAAAAACCACTGCCCTCTGTTAATACTAACAATATATTATGGCTCTTTAATTAGAAACTGACTCTGTTGGTAGTCTAATACAAAAATATATTTCAGGGGAATATGAATTTCAATGGAGTATCTCTGTCTAAGTGAGACAGAAAAATAAAACTAACATGAAAGTTAATGGCATTTAATTCCAGATGTCTCTTTTTTTATGTTGTTACTCTTGAAATAGTTTCTGGAAATATTAAAACATCTTTGTGGTTTCAGAATTTCAGTGAAGTTCAGGCTTGGTATAGTGCCTCCTTCTGTCAACTGACACAGGTTTTTTGCTGGGTGGACCACTCCTGCAAAAATCAATTCCGTCTTTCATTTAGAGATGCCTGGAATTAAAGAAGTGCTAGAAAGTTTAAAGACACATATTAAGGCAAAATTATCTTTTTTCACCCATAGGAGAATATTTTTATTTTATTTTACTGTTGCCCTTCTTTTCCTAAGGATTCCCACTGGTGTAATTGTAACATCAATGAAAAAGGAAAATGTTGCTGTTCAGATGTTTGAATGTGAGTTACTCTGATTTATTTATTTATTTATTTTTGTATGTTAGGAAAGTGTGTGGGGGGGCTTTTATTTATTTATTTGTAAGTTTGGTAATGTTAAATAACTTGCTTCCTACTTGTCTGTTAATTTAATTAGGGGTGAAGAAGATGGTGGTAGCGGGGAGCTGGGATCATTCTAAAGATCATGTATGCTGCAGAGGATGTTCCAAGCAAAAGTTCTGCCAGTGAAATGCCGCAGTTGGCAGGATGTGTTCACGATCAGCTCTTTCGGCCACCTCACTGGCCTGGATCTCCAAAGACAGTCAGGAGCCTAATTCCTTTCCAGAATGAGATTTATGCTCCTGAATGCCTTTGGGAATCCAAAGCACTGAGTCCCAACAAATCTCGTCGACAAAAGAGACATTGTGCTGTGCATAGTATCTAGTACCATTTGCAGCGCCTCGATGGGCCCTGCTCTGGGGGATGCAGTTGCTCTGCTGCAGGACTAGGAAGGCAGAGGCTGAATGAATTCTCTACTGTGAGGACTGGAGATATCCTACTATTGTCTTTGCAAGGACAAGGATTTTGGTAGAGGGTGACAGCATACTGACTACAAACTACTCTGTTTCAGTGTTTATGCAGAATAATTAAGCTGTGGTGGTTTTATGAGTATCCCGTAATGCAGACACATCTCCATTCAAACCTGAAATGATCATCAGCAGCTCCAGGCTTGGTGTGGAAGGCGAAGTTCTTGGAGGTGTGTGTGAAGCACACCACTGCCCAGCAGTGCAGGCACACAAATACAAATGCCACTCCAACAATAATGGCACAGGTGGCTGTTATCATACAGCAGCTTGCAAACGCAGATTATCATTGTGGAGGGGGTAATGAAGGTACACTTGGTAGCCTTGAGAGGATCTGTTGACACTAAGGTGTATGCAAGGCGATGAGGTACGTACTCTAGAAGTTAGTGTGCCTGGAAGTAGCAGGGACTGAATGAGCTGGGATTCCTTGTTGTTTTGAGTTGATAGTGGAGATGCATGCTTGTTCCCTGACTCAACAGCCTGTTAATGAAAGAAGTGTTTTTGTCAGGTATGCAGCCCCAGAAGGGCTTAGTGTGTCATTGACATAACCATTGTCACCCCAAAGGAGTCTATAGCAACTTGATTTTTAGAATTACTTGAATTTTTCACATTCTAAAAGCAAACTCTGTCACAAAGCTTTCTACCAATAAGGAGGATGGAAGCTGAGAAAATCTTAACTACTGCCTAAGTAGCTCCAGAATGAATGTAGACTCTGATGCTAGGAGACTGAAGGGCTGGTAGTTGATATTACATGACAAACTTGGTTTCTTTGTGTTTTATGTCATATCTAGAGCATGGCACTGCTCCCAAAGTGAATGAGTGAGGTGACCATTTGTTGAAATGAGACAGCCTGAAAAGCACACAGTTAACAATACAACTGCCAGTGCATTCAGGTGATGGAAACTATAAAAATTTCAGACAATAGCCTGACTGTTCCTGAGGTTGTAGTTGAACGAGATGCTGGTTTTGGCCACAAATCTAGCTTAAGAAGTCCCTGTGCCCTCCCCCTGTCCTGCTTAGCCATGTGTTCCTTCCTTGTGCTGTGGTGTGTTGGCTCCTCGCTTACATGCAAAGGGATAATTCGTTCAACAACTGGTAGTATAGTGTATCTGAAGATTACTCTAACTCTTTCCTTCCAAACAAATGTACTTGTGTTTTTAGGTAACTTTCTGGTAGGACTGGCAGTATGTATCAGTGAGCAGTTGGAAAAAACAACTGCTTGTATATTTGTGGATAGAGTAAAATCATGCTTTTAGTGGCATTCACAGATTACTGATTTTGGTTTAAAATATTGAATAATTTATTTGTTGTGCTATGGAACCTTTTCTGGCAATGTCAATTACTTTTCTTTAGCATAAGAAGCAGTACCCTTGTGCCAAAAAATCACAATAAAAATGTCTTACCATTCATATAGTGTATACTTCATTAATGCAGCATGATGGATATTACAAAAGAGATCCAGCAACTTGAAAACAACTCTGGTATTATTAAGCATACAGGAAAACATTCAAGTATGTGCAACAAGAATACCGTGGTAACCTGATGTCATTGTGCTCTGCAGGTGACTGTGGTCACCTGTGGACGGAGAAGTTGATTTTGTCCTCTGAGATAAAATGCTATGGAACTAACGTGGCTGGGGTGGGACTTGAGACTCTGAGAGCAGGAAGGCTGGCTATCCTTGCCAGCAAAGGGAGCTTTTAGTAGGTTTGGAAGCCACCCATGGACATGTGTAGCCCAGCTGTTTTCTGCACAGTGGTTGTGATGGAGTGGTGTAGTAAGAGTCGTACTATGATGTGCTGGCCAAAGCACCGTAGCTTCATAATATCTCATCAAAAGTTGAATATTTCATTCAACTCTCTGAATTTGTGTCCACAGACCAAAAAGCATTTTGTGTGTATGAACAAAGAAACCAACAGCATATTTCTTTCTGTCTAGTCATTGAAGCTTCAGCTAGTATTTTATCTAGCAACACATTTTTTGCTTACTAGACCTGAGGTGAATTTTTGTTGTTGTTTTGGTTTGGTTTGTTGGTTTTGTGTTTTTTTGTTGTTGTTGTTGTTGTTGTTTCATTTTTACAGTCAGACTGTTTTCCTGTTGTGGCATCAAAGTCATACATTTGAACAATATTTACATTTATAGAGGTGTTTCCTATTGTATTCTCCAAAAGTTCAAAATGCTTTTAGATCAGTAAGAAATTGTGGTGCTTCCTGGAAGGCAAGAGAAAAATGTATGTTGTGTGGTTTTTGATTTCCAAATTTAAATAGATTCTGTGTTGTGCCTGCTCATGATTCATAGTGTCTTGCCTAGCTGCAAGTAGTTCCCTAAAAAGCATGATTCTGTTGATGGAGAACCATATGTGTATGCAGATGCTGTATGTCTATGTAACCTGCTGATACCAACTATTTCTTCACAATGATGTTTAATTTTCTTTGCTATGAATATTGTTTATTATTTTGTATAGGTAAGACCTTCATACTGAAAAGGGTGCATAAAAACAGGAATTTTGTGTCTGCATGTGCTTGTCTATTCTTTTAAAGGAAGAGTGGAAATCTGCCCTTAATCGTGTTTCCCGATTTAAAACAGAGTTTCATTGTGGTGCAGAACAAAATGCCAGAGGGATGGTGCATCGATAGGTGAGGGTTGTAGAAATGGTGGGTGGAACTGAGGCTGAGGCCAACAGGTGTAACATATTTATGACCATAGCAGAAGAAAAGGGTGAATAATGGATGGGAGGGTATTTGCCAGCTCTTTCATAATATAAAGGAAAGTGCTTGCCAGAAGTAAAGGGTATATCAGCCAATGCTAAAGTTTATTCATGATCATTTATGCCGACCAAATACTCCTTCCTCTAGGAATGACATGTGTTGGCAGGAAATGTCTGGTGGTCTGGCTGGGTATTGAGCAACTCCTGGCTTCTCTCCACCCTGCTGCAGATCATGTCATCATCTGTGTTGAGGCCAAACATCTTTCTTTTACTTTGTTCTAAGGAGTCTTTCTCTTTCATCGCAGGACAAGAACTGTTCACAGTAGTTATGGAGGAGGGAGCACTTGGGGCACCTCCTTGGGAGAGCAGCTGAGCTCAGACACCATTCAAGCAGGAGGCTCCAGTACTCGGAATGTTCCTCTAACTTGTGGTTGACTTATGTCAGCCTCCTTCCCTTCAGTAGTAGTTGTCTCTTCTTTATAATACCAGAGCTTTGCTGCCTTCTCTCCTCCTCAAATATGGTTCTTCTGGAAGTGCCTCATGTGAACAGCCCCCATCTTGTACTCTGTTACAGCATGATGAAATGACTTGCCTTTCTCTGGAAGCAGGCAGCTGTGTGAGACTGAAAGACTGGAGTTTTCCTTTTAGTAAATACTCAGCAAGAGCAGAAAGAGGCAATAGGGAAGGATTTGGCAGTGAAGACTATCCTTAGCTTTTATAAGTAGATTTCCAAGACTGACCCTGGAGGGTGGATTGAAGAGAACTACCAGAGGGGTTAGGCCTGAAGGGAAGGTAGCGCTGTGGGCCTGGTTTGGCAGGCAGGTTTGGGTACATGTGACTGAACTGATTAAGTCACTCCCAAAGGGGAGTTTCAATGCCTGAAAAAAATAATGCAACTTCTGGAAGTAGACTAAATTAAACACATGTCTACCAGACAGTGCTAAAAACAGTGACTCTTACTACAGCTTTGTAGCGCAGGCCACTTCCTGGAAACAAACTGTTCCTTCCTTAATGTGAAAACTTTGTCTTTTAAGCAAATAAGTGAATGAAGGCATGTGTAAAGGTCAAATATAGAAGGAGAAGGACAATGGTATGCTTGTTAACATCCAAAAAGTTAGATTAAAAAAGGACTGTATGCTAATTTACTCAGATGGTTTGCTTTTCAGTACTGTTGAAGCATTTCAGCATCTATATGCATGCCCAATATGTACAAACACACACGTGCACGTGTACGTGCAAATGGGAGCAGTTAATGGGGGACTACTCAGCTTCCCAGAAAAGGCCCAAGTGAGAATCACCAGCTTCTGGAATCAGACTTCAGGTTTCATGGGGCAGGGAGTCAGCCCCGAGAGCGCTTGGCATGGGCAGGAGCGGTGAGGCCATGCGCGGTCACAGTGATGTCCAGCTCTCTCTCCTCAGAGGGCTATTCTTCAGGGGTTCCTGCCACATGCAGCAGCGCAAGGAAGCACATGCAATTCACACAGGCAAGGGCAAAACAAGAGAAGCAAGATGAGCCATAAATATCTCCAGTAAAGAGCTAATGACTGATAAACGTGCTGAATAGAGACAGCACAAATCACTTCTGTGGATTCGTTTGTATCTGTATTAATCCAGTCAGTCTCCTCTTCGCCAGCATTTTCTTAATGACTCCTGTTATTCTTTCCATCTCAGTCTTTCTCTTTGGTGCCCTCTTTGGCGTAATCCTCTTTTATAATTACACTTACCACTTTACATAGTCTTTCTGGAACTAAAATATTTCCCAAACATTAATGAATTACTGCTCACAAACTACCCGCGAACAACTCTTTTTGTAGATTTATTCATACTGTGCTGTGGATAAACAGGGAACTGTTTTACTGCGTGCCATAGGACTCATGCTGCAAATAGGTAATGGAGGGTCTCCTTAGCTCAAGTGGGGATAGGGGGAGAAGTGGGGCTAATCCTGGGCTCCGCTCAAAGATGGAATTAGGAGGAGTTGAGAACAGTTGTGATACGCAGAATGGCAGAGCATGTCGTCTGTAGCTGTTTGGAATGCAAATACAGATTGTAATAATACATAGTTGTCCTGATGCATGTCCAAAATCCATACCACTGTAACTCAGATGTGGTGAAATCATTTTGTTAAATCCAAGAGGAAAACGAGTGCTAGAGAAGGGACTAGGAATAGCAACAGTTCTTGTGTGCAGACCACCTTTTCCAATTTCAAACTGCACAGTGAACGTGCAGGCCTTAAAAGTTTTATTGACTTTCTAATGAATCTTGAGGAGTGCTTCGCAAGCAAGGTACAGTGTTTCTTTTCTTAATTTGTGCGCATCATCTTCCCAAAGAAGCCTGAAAAAAGCTGAACAAAAGCTCGGTTTGTTTCTGTGTAATTTGTGAAAGCTGTACAGTCGTAACCTTTTAAGCAGTTATTTTTATTTAAGATGTATAAATTTCAATTTTTATTTATCTATTTATTTATTTATTTATTTTAACGGGGTTCATAAATGACATAGTAAATGTTTGTTTCCAAGATATGGTGCATAATGTATTTCACAAGCAGTTACTGAAATGTGATAGGTTGAGTGTGTGAATAGCATGTTTTATGCAAGTACAATATGTTAACACGGTGTATAGTAGAATTAAACAAGCTGTTATTTAATACAGCTCTTCAGCTCTGTGAAGCTAGAGAGGCGGGGAAGCTATTGTCTTTAAGAATTAAAGTTCTTTTCAAGTATTAGCAGGACAATTATTTGCTGGTTCTGTATCAACATTGTGCTGAAGTGAAAACCGCGGTTCAAACCAAGAGGGGCTCGAAACTAAGTTAATACATTAATTAAACACGATTACGCGTTTTTTTTTTTTTTTTTTTTTTCCGAAAGAAAAGGCAATCCGTCTAATATTTAGAAGTTAACGCGTAGCCCTTCAGCAGGGGCGACGCCGCCGAGGTGAGCGCGCCCTGTTCCAGGCGCGGGGCCGTTGCATTTCCAGGCAGCCCGCAGCCTCCCGCAGCTCGGAGCATCAGCTCGGAGCACCTCCTCGCCGCTGCCCGGCCCTCGCTCTTCGCCTCCTCGCCGCCGATTGCGGGGACGGCCCCGGCCGGGCCAGGCCCCGCCGGGCTCCGCGCACGTTTTGTCGAGCCGCTGGGGAACGGCTTTGTCACGGGCTTCGCTGACAACAGGCTGAAAAGTGCGAGGTGGTGCCCGCAGGGGGGGTTCCGTAGCCGCATTCCTGCCTTGTTTGACCCACAGAGCCGCGTCCAGAGGCACGGGCGCTCGCCCCAAGCGAGCCCGAGCGCGTAGGGCTGCGGGCGGTGGCGGCGGGTGCCGAGGGGAAGCCGGGGCTCCTCGCCGCCTCCCGCCACCGAGGCTTCGTGGAGGAGAAATTCGGGAAATAAAGCGGAAAAAAAAAAAAAAAAAAAAAGGCGAAGGGCCGCGGGCGCGGAGCGCAGAGGGGGGAGCTGGAAACCTCCCCTCGGGGTCTCGAAGCGCCTCTTCGGAAGAGCTCGGAGTTGGGGCTTCAAGAAAGTCGGCAGGATTAGCCAAACGAGATAATGAAGGCTCCTCGTAATGGTTTTTACTGTGGGGAAAATTAACCAGTTGCTAATAATTGTATGGTCTCTAGGCCAGACGGTCCCTTTGATAAGTTAACATGTACTCCCTTTATGCTCCTGGTAGGGGGTAAACAAATGCCTGAACAAATACAAATACACATAAACACGAATGTGGAGAATAGCAGTATATGTCTTAGATCCAGATAATAAGTGTGGGTATTGTTATTTAGATGGCGCATACTGGGACACTTATCTTTTAGTACACTCCATTTTCTAACTGAATGCAGTGCTAATCGTGGGATTGAAAGCTATTGTAATTGTGTACCCATATAAATGCTGACAAGAATATACAATTACATTGTTTGGAATTGAGTTTAATGTTCTCTGAATTTTATTAGCATTTATATTTACTTATGCATTAAAATTCTACACAAAAAGAGGTCAGAATACAAGAGTTATAGACATAAATATCAGACCTATCCACACCCTCGCTGCATTTCTGCTGAAAATACCGAACGAATATATTTTATTTTATTTTATTTTATTTTATTTTATTTTTAAAGGAAGTGATAGAATCTGAAATGAGCAAATAATGGGTTTCCATTCTAAGCAGTGCCTTTTCTCCCTCTGGATTTTGCAATCGTTTAAAGGTTTTTTCATACCCGACTTTTTATTATTATTTATAATGTGCGTGTTACTGGAAAATCTTTCCACAGTATGCTTACCACCACGCGATGTTTAAACACACATTATAAAGTGGATGTAATTGTAAACACTCAGAGGGATATAATTACACGTAGCAGATTTAGGAGCTAATTCTTTGCTTCTCTCTCTCTCTCCCTCTCTGTCTCTCTCCCTCTCTCTCTTTTTACTCTGCATTTTATCAACATAATTATTTTTTGACTGCAGACTAACACCCAGAAATTGACAGGCATCCATTATAAGCAGCAACTTGTTCACCAAATTGAAAAACAATGAACTGCAGGTTTATATGTGCCCATTGTCATACGGAATTACCATGGCTTTGTTCCACAAGAGGAAAAAGCTAATGGTTTTGAAACAGCAGGTGACAAAACACGTTCTTTTTTTTTTTTTTTTTTTTTTCCTCCCCTCTTATCAGTTTGTTGATGAAGTCATTACGAACTGGGGCCCAGAATAGGGTTGGCCTTATTTTTAGCAGATAGACTTTTAATGAGTTCTATTGTGGAGACAGTCATGTTGATTTGCTTACATTTTTTTTCCCCCCTTCACTCAGAAACTCCCAGTATTGAAAAGCTACTATCAAAGGACTGGAAAGACAAGCTTCTTGCCATGGGATCAGGGAACTTTGGAGAAATAAAAGGTAATGCTCTTTCTGTGCTACAGCTGAGAATTAATATGCTTATATCATGGGCTTTATGGAACTTTGTTTGTTTGTTCCTGTTCCTTCCCCTCCCCTCGAAACATGGTAATTCGAGGCTTAAATGAAGTGTATGCTCTCCATCTGTAGTTAATGTAAATAAATAAAACGTTATATTGCCCTAAGTGAATTAATTTATATAAAGCTGTTGTTGCACATATCATTCTGCATTATAAGAGGACACATCTTGTTCCTGGACTGAAAAAAAGTCAACTCATGTATCAAACACAGGCGTATGTGTGGTGTCAGAGTATAGCAGAACTCAGCTTTTGAAATCTGAGGGTGATATAAGTCCCTGTTAATGTTCGTACAGATTTTGATGATGGAGATTTTTGACTTTTCTGTGTGTAGAGGGAAAAAAAAAAAAAAAAAAAAAAAAAGAGCAAAGTTTGTGTAATGATATCTCTAGGTACCAAAATTAGCCTGTGCAGATTTTAAAAGACAGCGTACAACATCTGTGCACTAAAACACGTTCTTTTAAAGCCGTACTCCAGAAGGAAAATGACAAAATTTGACCACTCTCCAGCAGCAGTAGCTTCTGCTTTGCCAAGATATTTCCCCATTTTATATATGTGAGGTCATTTTAGGGAACCTGTAGTTGTTTGTTTTCATGTAATTTAATATTTTTAATCATTCTTCCTGAACACTTGTGATGAGGAACCAGTGCGAAATACCTGTGTGGCAAAAAATTTAGTTTTCAGAGCAGCCATTATTATTCTGAAAAGAAGCAGGGAGTCTGATCCTTCTCCCATTTCTATCAGTGTACATCTGGAGTAGCAAAATCAAAGCCAATGTTGTTTTGGAAATGTGAAAGTAGAATGAGATTAAAATGAAACCCTTCTTTTATGCTTTTAAATGAGATTTTATCCCTCTCCATTATTTTTGGTTTGTTTGCGTACTAATGGTGTTCCCAGTACAGAGATCCTCATTCAGACAGGCTCCCAGACCTTGTGCCTGGCAGGTTCAAGGACCTTCTGTGCAAGAGGTGGGCAGTATTCAGGAAAAGACTGCAACATGACATGCTCTGAGAGGTTAATACATGGGTCAGTGTGCAAAGATGGTGTTATTCTAGTTGTATGTGCCTTCCAGCTTGTCACAAATATGTCACCAGCATTAATTTGCTCTAGTCCTCTGACTTACACAAGTAGGAAAGTATGCCACTTGCTTCCCCTAGTTTCTTTCTAAGAGTCTATAATTAAAAAATAAAAATAAAAATCATTACATATGTAGGATAACTTTAGAACAGAATATCGTGCTTCAGCCCCAAACGGGATGTGATATTCTTGTTATAACTGAGGGCCAAACTCTGCGTTCTTCATTCCCACTGAGCTGAGCACATTTTCTCCGCGCATGCAGAGCAACAGGTCATACCTGTGATTCCTATTGTTTGGAAGTACATTATTCTGAATTAACAGCATCATCTGCCGCGGCCTGATGAATCTTTAAGAAGTTTTGGACCTGAAGGACACACTGGCGGCTTTCATAGCCACTTTTGGGTGTGTTTCGGCAATTCTTGCAGGATTTCTGGAGCTGCTTTAACTCCTGGTGTGCTGGAGCTTGCAGGAGTTTTCCCAGCGTTTCTCTCCCTCAGGACTCGCTGCGCTGAAAAGTGCTGCGAACTGCAAAGGCAGTCTGCTCCCAGTCCCTGTGATCTTGTTCTCTTGGAGGGCAATCTTTTTTCTCCCTTCCTCTCTTTCCCTTTCACAAGTTAAACTTGAAAGCGGCAGCAGCAGCTCTATGCTAGCAGGAAAGAAATTCAACAGTCCTTTCAGTCTTGCCCGGGGGGAGTAGGGGGAGAAACAGCAGAGCCTCAAAGAAGAGTTTGCTCTGCTTTAATTTTTGTTTTTTAGCTTCATATTTTGAACACAAGTTGAGTTATTGTTCTGCAGCTCCGTTCAAAAGCCTCACATCTGAGGCTTTTTAGTGCAACTGTGGTGCTATGGTTGGGGGGCATGGTTATTAGGTGTTTGGATCAGGTTTGGCAGTAAGCTGTGAAAACAGGCACTGGTTTATTTTTCCTTCTGACTGCCGTGACAGTTGCAATTATTGTCCATTGTTCCTAGGTGGCTGGAAAGGAGGGAGGATACAATAGAGCATTGCCCTCTGGGGGTAAATGAATTTGACTTACAGGTTCTTGGGGGGTCACGCAGGCTGATTATTTAGTGCCCAGGAATGCGGTTTTCATGGCACCGCCAGCCATGAGCGGCCAACAAACAATGGGTCAGCTGTATTGCAGCTGTATTTAGTGAGACAACATGAAAGGTGTGCAAGTGGAGCTGTTTTATACTCACGCATGCGTGTACAAACACCCATATATTACACTAGAAAATGTTTTTGTCCTTCTATATGAATGTGCAGTTATTAAGTTTTCCAGTTGTGATTTTTTAATTAACTTCTCTCTATATTTGGCTTGGCAGCTGCATTTTTTTTTCTTTCATTTCTATATTAGCAATATTTGGAAACACCGCACAAGTAGTGTCTTATTAATACACCCTGGAATGTGGACAGCAGTAGAAGCTGTACTGCCCAACTGTCTTCTGCACTGAATCGTTTTTTCCATATAACTGTTCAAAATTTCATTGTGTTTTTCATTAGATCTGGGGGAATTTTAGTATGTCATGTGCTAAAGTCTCAGCACTAGGCTACATATTGTTAATGCCCAAGTCTGTGTTATTACCACTGAATTTTATTCTCTGGCAGAGATTAAAAGAAAGGGAGATGAAGTGGAAGACTTTATTTTCTATTAGTGTTATTTCTTTTAAGTTAGAAAGCAGTAATATTTTATTAAAGAGTGAGGAGTTTGTGAATGGCGGGAATAAGTCACTAGACTCTAGTTTTGTGTTCACTTCTTTCTCTTACTTGCTTTGTTACTTTCAATAGCTGCTTTAAGTCCCCTCTTCTTAATTTGCATGCCTGTAAAATGGGAAATCCATCACAGAGAATCTGCAAAGGTTTGCTTATAAACTTTTAAGGTCTCAGTCAGAAGGATCTTCTGACTGAAGATCTTCTGTCCAGCTATTAAAGGAAAGGGAAATGTAACAAGACATTTCAGGGCTTGACTGAAAGATATGGCAAGGGAATACCCTTATATTGAAAATGGGGCAAAGTCTAGAAACTGTCATATCTGGAAAAATTTAATTCCAATGCCGCTGTTTGTTTAGAGAGGGTTAAACAAATAATATGAGTTTGGCAATGGGTATTTCTTAAGAATTTTTTTTTGAAATCCATACAATTTTTACTCTGTTTAGAACAAGTCAATCTATAATAAAACCTACAAAGCTTGCAGTTAAATGGAAATATTTTTAAATGAAACTATAAAACTATATATTGAACTGGTTAAAGTCTGTTCAAACTTACTTATATCCATCATAGTAAAGAATGGGGCTCAAAAGGTCTCTGGGTTATTCATGGATAATGCAGTTTATTGGAGTCAGCGAGGCAGAGAGAACTTCAGCTTTCAGACTGATCATCTGTAGGAAGAGAATTACAGCCCCTCTCAGCAGAGCCTTCTGTGAACTGCTGGGTGGCAGTGGCTGCTTTCCTCTGACACGATGCTGCTGAATGCGGCAGGTGCAGCGTGCAGGATGGAGCATCAATAGCTTAAGGTGTGAGAAGTGTATTTCCAGGCTCTTCAGTATCAGTGGCCATCCCCATCCCCATACTTAGAAAACAGGCATGAGACTTGCATTGTGCTGGCTTTGGGCCTCCTCTGAGCAGACTTCAGGGGAGGCTGCTGGCCCTGGACGGCCAGGTGCGTCGTGAGGTACACGGTCGTGCCTACGCAGCTGGGAGCGAGGCGGCTTCGTCCTCCATGAAAAATCTCTTTAAAACTTCCCCGGTGTTCACAAAGCCTTTCTGCTAATCTTGTTCATCTCTCACTTATCGGGAGTTGTCAAGAAGTACAAATACGTATTTTGTGTGTTCCCCACTTAGCTAATTTGAATAGGCGTGTGGAACAAAAGGCTAAACTGACTTTTGTTTCTAATCTTTCCGAGTTGATTTTCTTTGGAAGTGAAGGCATTGTTAACAGTGATTGTGCCCGAATCTCTCAAGAAAGGCTGGGCAAGCCTGAACCTGATTTTCTGTTGTTTAAAAATCCCCCTCTGTTGTACAGGTTAGTTCCTAAACAAGCCTGGCAAATGGGTTTTCTGCATCCACTGTCAAAGAGATTACCATTAGGGGAAATTCAGCCTCTCTTTGTATCCACTTAAATCTAGGTGACTCCAAAGACTTTACCCGAGTAACTCCAGATTTATGAGTGTAATTGAAAGCAAGATTAGCCTACCAGTCCTAATCTTCAATGCATGATAACATAAGACATATGTTTTGTGTGAGAACCAGTGCTCCAAGTTACATGAAGTATTGGTGCAGGTATTACACCCAACTGTGTCTGATGTATGATAGAGCCGTGTTTGCGCAGGCTCTAATCTTGCTTCTGTGTTGGGAAGATGGGGCATGAGAGAGTACATAGTGAACGGTCTTAGGGCTGCCAATAATGGATAAAGAGAAATAATCCATTCAGTGATACTATAGCTCATCAGAGCCCGTGAATTAAAGACATATGTTATGTAGATTCAATGTATGGATTAAAACGGATAATCTGGTAGGTGACACACACAATCTTGAGATAAGTGGGCTATGCAGATTCGGTATATGGATTGTGAAGGATAATTCCATTTAAGTAACACTGGACAAGTTAAAGACAAGTAAGCTTTGGGTAGTGCTCAGGTTATGTGCAGTAATCCAGTGAGTGACATGTTGGATCTCATAATCTGTAAACTGAAAGCAAGAAACTAGGGATTCTGCATTTAGATGTGGCCAGGAAGAAGGGGGGGAAGGAGAGAGATTATTAATGGAGAATACGCTGGGTTTAAACCTGTGAGTAATGAAGTGCAGATCCCCAAGAGATGTGTGAAAGCTGCAGACTTCTATAGGAGCTGTGTGAATTTTGCATTTGCAAATTAGTGGTCAAAAAATGTTTCCAAACTTGTGTCAGATGTGGACGTTTTGTCTTTTCTTGTGCGGATAGCGTTGTATTTGGAGTGGGGAGAGAAGGAGGGTGAGAGAGTCTTAAGTGAAGGAGGTAAGATACATGTGGTTGTTGGCTTTTAACTATGATAAATTCAATACTTATTGCAACCTACTTAGTGTCTTTCTTGTGCTTATTTTTTGGGGGTGTTTAATGGTCGGCAATTTGCTGACAGTGAGCTTTAGTCCTTTGCTAATATTGCAAGAGTGCTAGAGGGGGAACCTGCCCAGCGGCACACAGGGGAACCTATGTTTTGAGAGGAAATTTGGCAGCTGCTGAAATAGTGGAGGTTGATCACAGTGCAATGCGATACTCTCAGACTACAGGGCAGTAGACAGTGCCAACTGAGCCACACCAACGCAGAACATCTTTCAGGCCAAATGAAAGTTTGAAATGGAGATTGTGACTGGATGGAGTTGTTCCTATTTGACCCTAGAATGGGAGGTTAGTTGGGGGCAGTGTCTGTGAAGGGAGGGTTGGAGGAAACTTCCCGAAAGCATCTGAAATGCAAAATCTGAGAATTTGTGGCAAAGCAGCAAATTCAGACTATTTGGGATTTTTTGTACTTTTTTTTGTAAAGATACTTAGTGTGATGAGAAAAATATCAGATTCTGTTTGAAGCAAATTCAACTTTTATTTTAAAAAATATTACTAATGGAGAAAGTAGAATAAATTGAACTAATTAGAGTAGCAAATGCCAGTGGCTTTATTTTATTTGAACATGTGGAGGTCAAACCACTGTATTTAGATATCATCCAGAGTGCTGGATGACAAAAAGGACTTAAACCAGTTCTTCTTTGTACTAAAATTACCTCAAAGATGTACTGGTAAAGCTGAATGTTGCTGAGCTACAATTACCAGTTTGTCAAAATAAAGCAAATACATAGATATTTCTTACTGCTTGTACTGCTGCTGCATGAAGTTCCACTAGCAAATGCTGTGTCTCTAGCCTAGTTCTAGCTTGTTGTCTAGACAGTCAAACAAAGAATAACCTCTGAGAAGTAGTCAAAATACAAATGTTGTCTATTCCTTTTGTAACCTTGACAATAAGTTACTAACCTGGTTGAATACCAAGCTTTGTTTGCAGTCTACTGTACCAAAACTTTTTACGACGGCAAATGAAGAATGCTCACTGACAACTTCTTTCCAGCGTTGCGAAACAGTAACGTGTTGGGCTGTTACAGAGCAGACGGCTAAGTTTTTGTCCCCACAGAATATTAATTCGTGAGGGTAGTAATGGCAAAAGACGGTAATTGTTCATCATTTGTTTTTATTCATTCTGCAAAGTCTTCCACTGAAACCTAAAATAGTAAGACTGTCCACATGGTGAAATATATAGCTTCCTTTGAGCTTGCTGTTCTAAAAAGGACCTTTATTTGCAAGCAAAAAAGATTCATTACATAAATCTGTGGGTGCAGGCAAATAGGTTTGAATTCTGAGATTTTTCTTTGTTTGTTTGTTCTTGTGGAAGTGGCCTGCTAAGTAAAAAGCAGTCGGAAAGTTTTCTTTTATTATGCTGACTTCCCATATCAATCAGATGAAGTCATTTAATTTAGCAAGGTAGGTAGCTGTAAGTGATGGCGGTCATTGTGTAGTAAAGTTGGCTTAAATGCTTAATGAAAAATGCCAGTTTTAAAATGTTTATGTCCTAGCAGATCCAAGATTTACTGGCTTGAAAAGCTGTGTGCCAGTCCGTGATAAAACACTCCCCAAAGTATTGATTAGGGAAGCATCAAGGGAGTTTGCACACGTGCACAAGCACATACCCACACCCACCCACAAATTCTTACAGGAACACCGCATCAGCACAGAACCTACGAGTACATACTCACTGCTCAGTCACAAATAATTGACATTTCTGCTGTGAGAGAGGGAAAAGAAGAGCTTAAATTCTGAACTTACCTCTGCCGCTGAGGTCTGTTTATCAGAGCACGTTTGCTGAAAGCACGTAATGGCAGCTCCCCATTGCCTCACATATACAACCGCAGGTGACGTCAGCGGTGCGTCTGCCTGTGCAGCAAGGGGAGAAGAGTCCTCTTTAAAATTATTACTAGGCTTTAAATAGATTTATTTTTTTTAGGGGAAGCGTGACAAAGATTAGTTTGCTTTTCAGCAGAAGAAAATTAGGCAGCCTCTCTATTTTACTTTCCTGATCCCCATACTGAGCAGAGTAATACTGGATTTAGATTTCTAATGAGACAGAGCAAAGGTAAAATTGGGGTGGGGGAAGAAAAAGAGTTGGCAGTGGGATGAGAATGACAATCTCAAGACAAGATACTGGAATAGAACCCTCAAGAAAAGATACTTGGTTTAAGGACTGTTGCCCTGATATTTTTATTAATTCTTTTTATATAATAATGTTACTGCTAGTAGGATTTTAACTCTTCTGAGGACAGCTGAGTCAATAGGCTGATCAGTTTGAGAAGCCTCCTTCTCAGCTCTTTTGTTTTTTTATTGAAACTATTACATCTCCCAGCCTAAAAAATCTCACTAAAAATACATCACTGTGGTAAACACTTGGACATAGCTCAGACTTTAGATGGTTTATGTGTTGTAGTTATGTCCCCATCAGAGCTAAGTTAACCAGAAGCTGTGCTGTAGCACAGTTCTGTCACTTGGTTAGTGTGAGAGCGTCAGTTATTTCCTCATTCCCAGCACTCCTCTAGACAGGACCCTGGCTGATATCAAACTGAGTCAAGCAAAGCTGGAAGTATTTATACACTGCCTCTCTCTGCTAAAGTCTGCGGTGAAATTCATGGCCTTTACTGAAATTGTTTGTCTGGTGACTTCAGCAAGGCTGGCATTAAAACAGCTTACAGTGTGTGAAGTTAAGAAAGGCTTCAGGGAAATTTCTAAAACTTCATGCCTCAATTTTCTCATATGTAAAAGTAATACATAACAGTGCCTTTTTACCTGCTTTCAGTCTTTAAGAAAATCAATTAGCTAATGCTTTGAAATTTGAAAATGCTCTATACTGCATGCTCTAATTATTATTATCCATCTTATCATTATTTGAATACAGAGTACTTCAAAATATTCTTATTTCCATTTAATGTTTTTTTTTTTTCTTCTTCGTCTACAAAGCCTTGTAGATACAGGAGGGTTTTTTTCTTTTGTAACTATAGTTAATAATATGAACATAATACAATATTATTGTGTCTTCTAGGCTTTATAACTCGCACATTGTTTGCTTTGATTTTTCTTTGAAAGACAGATGCTGACAGTTCAAAAGCTATTTACGTAATTAGCTTGATAGTAAACCGACTCGGGGGATGAATTTCACTGTCTGTGTGTGGGGGGGGGAGTGTGCACATGTGCACCTCTGATTGATAACATTCCTAGTTGTTTAATTGAGACATGTCACCAGGATTCAGGAGAGCCTTGCCTCATCTCTGCCCCTTGCAGAATACACTGGGTGCTGTGCAGCTGCGAGCAGATCTGTAGGTTGGCTGCAAGCAGTCTGATCACTTGAACATTCGCAGCAAACGCTTCAAATGCCTGTTAAAGAAAATATTGGCTTTCCCGATTTCTCATTTACATTCTCATTCTGTCTAATAAATTACAATAAAGTATTTACTGTTTTGATCGCAAAAGCAGTTTCTCTGCCTTTTTTTTTTTTTTTTTTTTCCTTTGGTTCTGTTTTGGATGGATATGCCAAGGTTTCTCCTGTTCGTTTTCTCACTTCAAGTGTGTCATTTGGTCATATTGGTGTCTTCATTCTAATGTTTATTAAAATGTTACTGTCACTGCCAGTCTGAGACTGTGAATCAGAACTAAGAATGTGTAATAGTTTATTTCACATTCAAGTAAATTTCTTTTACTACTTAAACACTATTATGGATAGTGTTGATCTGAGATGAAGTTTAGGTTTGGTGATACAAAATGCCACTAATTTGAGTCTTCTTTTATTGCCATCTGCTGCGGGTGTTGCATCCACAAACATGTCTTTTTTTTTTTTTTTTCTTTTCGTTCCGGATCTCTTTTTGTGGTGGTAGAGAATAAGCTGATGCATCTGGGGAGCATCTTTTCCTGGGCCATTCACTGTATCAAATCATAGCGAGTACTCTGATGGTCTGTTGCCTGTGGTGTTTTGATGAGTTGTGAAAAATCCACATTTTGCCATTGCAGCAGTAGAGTGCATGAGAGAAAGGTATGAGCACCTCCAGCAATCTCCGGGATAACAGGTGGCCTGGTGGTTAAAAGCTTTGTTAAACATGAAATGTGCAACATCTATTTGTTGTGGATCTGACAGTAATTAAGAGTAATTTTTGAGGCAGCCATTGATGTATGCCACTCTCCTTGTACTCCTCACTCAATACCCATGTGAAGCTGTCAAGCTCTACACAGCAATAATGGGCACTTTTTTCCCCCCCTCCCAGCCATTCTGCATGGTTGGAGTGAAAGCACCATGACCATCTGAATGGTGGGTGCGGAGTATGAAGCAGCTCTAGAACCATCCCAGCTCTGTGTGCTGACCCAGTCCAGGGGCAAAGCGGCCAAAGACAGCCGCTGGGGCTGGTGGCTTGTCCTCCCTGAGATCTGTGCCACCTCCTGAGGTGTAGCAGTGCTGTCAGCGCAGGGATGACCTGTGGATTCCCAGTGGTGTACCTTAAACAACTGCCTTTACGCAGTCACTGCTGGGGTTGCTCAAAATACTAGCACATTTTGCCTTGTAAGCTGTGGGATTCTTAAAATGGAAGTCCCTTGGTTGTCAGGACACTTCACATGGTGTTAAAGGTTTAGATCTTCTCAGGCACGCTAAAAGAGAGAAAACAGCCGTGTAGGATGGAAGTCCACAATCCTTGACTGCATACAATTTACAGTGTCTAGAAATGGGCACAAAAATGGCAACTTGTGCTCTAACTTGGTAGTGTATTTTAATACACATTCCTGTCACAGAGTGTACTTTGTAGTGACCAAAACTTTTCACCATTGCATAAATAACTCTGCGTACTGTTTGGCCTCAATTTGTTATGCAAACTAAGTTATTTATGAATAGTAACTGTTAAATGGCAGTTTTGATATTTCCATAAATATTTATTTGTTTTGTTATTTCCACAAAAGAAATTATTAAAAAGGTGTGCTAGGTAGTAAGGGCAAAATAAAAAAATACCAAACTTAAAACGAACGCCTCATATTACAAGCAAGACAGCCTGATTCAAGTATTTTTCTTCCTTTTAATTTTCACACTTCTATAAGCCACCAGTTATCTGCCCCAAAAAAACACCTGTGATTCATCATCAGTGTGGCTCATATGGATATGTGGGTAAAGCAAGGGGAAATCTACCCCTAAACTTACCATCTCCCGGTAGTCTCCCATATCTGATCTTCCCTGGTTTTGTGCAGGTTACTTGAGAATATGGCTGTCCGAATACTTATTTTGCAGGGAATGATACCTTAAAGAATTAACATTGTAATGATACGTTATCAAATTTATTGGAAAGATGAGTTAATCACATGAAAGCATGTACTAAGCTGTGTTTTCCAGAAAGTATTCTCCAAAGAAAGATTTTTTTTTACAGTTGTCAGTGATAAATTCTCCCCTTGAGCTTATTAGCAAACACATTGTTCAGGAAATGCAATGCAGGAGGGCTTGATTTTGTCAGACTACATCCACTCCGGCTGATAAGCCAAAGGGTTTACGTATTGTACTTACTGAGTTAGTACATCAAGCATCCCATTTGGGCACTAAAAGTTTCTTTAGAAGATAAGTAATAACAAAGAAGTCCTCTGCATCCCTCCAGGTGCACAGCCATGGTGTTAGCTCACCCACACCTTCTCCTCATTCCTGCAGCTTAAGGCAAGCTGTCATTTTCCCAGGGAGGCAGCCTTTTGCTCCTCTGTAGGTAGACAAGACAGCAGAAGAACCTATGGTAGCTGGTTGCGCCTGCAGCTGTGGGGTTGTTTCTCGTCACTGCCGGGGCACTGGCAGGTAGGGAGTTCTGCTTGTGCTGCCAAGGCGAGTGGGAGCATTCAGATAACGGCTCTGGGTACCGAGATGTCTTCTGGCCCTGCATCAGTCACTCTGTGACCGCTCTGCCTGTCAGTCTGCACACATGGAAACATTTTTCCACATTTCATAGACTCATTAAAGGTTGGAAAAGACCTCCAAGATCATCTGGTCCAACCATCCATGTACCAGCAGTATCACCCACTAAACCACATCCCTAAGCACCACGTCCAACCTTTCAAAGGTATGGTGAGGATTAACTTAACTTGACAAAGTGTTTGTTGATTCCCAACTGAGAGCTGGTGTGGGATCTCAAAATACGCTGATGAACCAGTACTAGCTGAGTATCTTTGATGTGTGTTGCTGTATATGTCAAATGAGTTATTTGAGAGTGATGATTTTTTGCTTACCCTTCATTGAAAACTAACCCAATCCTGTATATTCGTTCTCTCTATAGTTCTTTCTCTCTCACTCTCCTGAATCCTCATAAAAGTTTAGAATAAAATATTTTTCTTTTTCCAGATATGTCAGTGTGTACAGCATGCTATGCTGCCAGTATCAGTACGCTGATAGTCAAAAAGTGAACTTCTAGCAGCTGATAGGGCAAGGAAGGAGCTGTCTTTCAAATAATTCTGCTGTACATTGTGGAAGCATTGCACAGTTTTTCCTGGAGAAAAATCCACGAAGGGCAGACGAGTGACAATAGTCACTTCTAACTATTTGTATGTGCAGGTGGCAAGTGCATTACTTAAAGCAGTTCTCTATCTCCAGTATTTGAAGTAAAGGTTGTAAGTTAAAAATAATTTATTTGCCACTGCTAAAACACATTCTACCAGCTTTTAACAGAACAGTTTTAAAGTCCAGTGGTTTTGGTTTCAATGTGTTTCTCAAGTTTTCAGCACCTGCTACAGTTTTTTTGTATACCATATCTGAGGATATTCTGCTGTAGCTCTCTGTGTATAATGGTATTTTCACATTGATCTGTAGCATTGTAATAAAAAGTTAATCATTACATTTCCATTATATGTAAATATGGATTCTTTGTCTTTTATTTGGTGTGTATAACTGTCTACAAATGCTTTAAAGGGCTTGGCTAAAGTAGCAAATGGGGATGCTGCTTGGGAGAGCAAGGATGAAATTAAGTAAATGTAAGTGAAACCAAATATCAAGCCAATAGCCCTAATGATGACATTTCAAAGACTGTGGCCCAGTCTTCTGAGGCATGCAGTAGATGATTCACTATTTCAGACATTTCAATCCAATCTTGAAAGCTGTAGTAAATATATTGTAGGGAGCATTCCTGCACTGGCAGGGGGGTAGACTAAATGAGCTATTACCAGTAGCTCTTTTCCATGTCTGACTGATAGTTGGCTAGGAACATGTTCAGTATAGTCGCCAATTTTTTATTTTTATTTTTTTCCTCTTGGAGAGCATTGGTGATATTGGCAGAAGAACACTTCCTGTATTTTAGAAAGGTTTGTGTGGCAGGGTTGTCCCAAAAAGCAGACTGTTTTGAGGAGGCATAGAGACAGATAGTCCTAATCCTTTCCTAAAGCTTTTTTTGAGAAAGGATTTCATAGGCTCTGACTCATATGAGAGGGTGTGGTGGTACTGGGTTTATCTGTGGATTAGCTGCTACACATACTTTCTGGTCTTCTAAATTCATAGTAAAATGATACTAGATATAGTGCCATTTTTGTTTCTAAAGCGTGATTCATAGTTGTTGATTTTTCTTGGAATTTTTCCTTCCCTTCCTTTATAACCACTGTCATTCTGTAAGGAAGGAGGACTTTTTGCAGAATGGTTTAGAGATAGAGTCAGTCAGTTCCTGTGTCTGTGTCTGTTGAGCTCTACAAAAAACAGCTAATGACAGTAAAAATGAGAGATGCACTTAACTCAGTTTTTCTGATATGTTTCTGCAAGACTTTTTCCTTTAAAAATACTTAGCAGCAGCAACGACAGTGCTACTTATTATTGACAATTTAAATACTGTGTTGTTTCATCTTCATCAGGGCAGATTGAAATGATGCAGCCGGCAGCGTGCTGACAGCTGCCGTGTGCTGTGTGAGCAACAGCGAGGTTGCCCACACCAAGGGGACCTCCCTGCTTCCCATCCATTATGAAGAAAGGGTAACATGCACCTTGCAGCTTCTGCAAGCGTCAGAATGTTAATGTGTCTTTGTCATAAGTTTCTGCTGAAAATGTGACTGTTTCTCAAAATTGCAAGTGTTGATTTTGATCCCCCCGAAATGTAAACAGTGTTTAAAATTTGAAACTCTTTCAAAACAGACAGTATTTTTTCCCTATTGATCTGATAAGAAGGCAACAGAAAAATAGATGAAAAAGCAATGAAACATTGAAAGGGGACACCAGATCAAAGCCTGTGTACAGAATTATGCTTTGTGGCATTTTCCTGTGGAGGGACTGTGTGGTTCTCCTAAAACTTTGCTTGCAGTGAACCTGAAAAATTGAAATATAACTAGCTCTAAATTTCCTCTCTACTCTCTTTACCTTTTTTTTTTTTTTTTTTTTTTTCCACCATATGATGCTCAGGGACTCCAGAAAGCCTCGCTGAGAAAGAAAGGCAGCTCATGGGTATGATCAATCAGCTGACCAGTTTGCGAGAACAGCTGCTAGCAGCTCATGATGAACAGAAAAAACTGGCTGCATCACAGATCGAGAAACAACGCCAACAAATGGAGCTGGCTAAGCAGCAACAAGAACAGGTGAATGATTATTATAGTGGCTTTCAGCTTAAATTGTCTTCTAGAAGGACTTTCCAGTAGCTTATCTTTTAGGGTCTATACTTCTCAGGTTCATTCTCCACCTTTTTTTTTTTGTTTTCCCATTTGTTTTCTTAGGCAAAGAAGTTTGAATGAAGATATATTGTAAGAATGCTTTAATTTGCAATATATACGATGGTTCTTTTTATCTTTTAAAGATATGTCTTCCAGTTGCAGGGTATTCTCTTCCAATAGTTTTTCTTTTTCTTTTAAATCAGTGTAAATAAGTGTGCAAATTCATCCATCCTGAATAATCTTTCAGTGCTGCTTGAATTCAGTGATACTGAATAGGAACAAAATGTAGCATTTGGGTTGCAATGTGACAAATGAAAAAGATTGTTTTGCCAACTGTGGAAAAAGTGGGGAAGAATAATATAAAGTTAGTGAACAAGTTTGATTTTTTTTCTTCTACACTTGAGAGTCTTGATTTTCAGCTCTTACAAATATTCCCTCCACTGAAAATGCAAACATGTTTTCACACATGAACAGTTCCAATGTGAACACATGGACACATATTTTATGCAAAACTACAACTTTTTTAACAAATGTGCACCACACAAATTTTAACAGAAGTGAAGGTCCATTTATGCACCTGAACATGAACAGAAAACCCATAGATGTGGGTTAAAATTTTGTCAGTAGTCTATCCTGATGCCTCTTATCTAGAAGATTTTGGTCTGAGCATGCATCTCAGCTTGTAATGAAACCTGAATGTGAATTTTTGTGAAACTCACAAAACTCTGTGAATTCAGTCGTGGTTGTCATACTTCAGAGTTTGTATGGTAGCAAAAAGCATTGCTGACATCCTCAGACATTCTAGCCTTGTTTTTCCCTGTTTTTGATTATTTCAAAGTCTTATTTCAAATCCTGTATATTTTGGCCTGAAATCTCACCTGGGGAGAGCGGGAGAAGTGACTTAAATTAGTGAAGTTGTATCACACTGTTATTTACATGGAGAATGTGGATGAAGGTGTGAAGGTGTAATTGGCCAGATCCTTCCATGAGGAGACATCCCACAGAAGCTACTTCCTTTGCCCTGACTGTAAGTCATTACTGCTATAGGATGATTGAATGATTTAAAAGTGAAAAAGAAAATGAAAAAGAAGGTAAAAATTACTGCAGGATTATTGTTAGGATAACTAGAATTTCTTTTAATTTAAGAAATAGTATATAATTCTGTTATATAGAAACTAAAATACCCAAGTTTTCAAAAAAATGAATTGATAAAAAATATTTTGGTTGCTTAAAGAGAGGCTCTGAAAAGAGAATACTTGCTTAATCTTTTATATGTGGAATTACATGAGCAAGTATTTCTTATGCTAATAGTTTAATAACAGAAATGAAAGAAAATACCTAAAGGGAAAAATGCACAAAATTCCTCTCAGTAAGTATGTATAAATTCCCATCTGACCCTGAGATGTGTACACATACCACAGGGGAATAGCAGTACTCCTTAACTCCTTAAT
Organism: Aythya marila; assembly: GCF_965140915.1. NCBI lineage: Eukaryota > Metazoa > Chordata > Aves > Anseriformes > Anatidae > Aythya > Aythya marila. The sequence continues at coordinate 129,860,090 of NC_139042.1, forward strand.
GTTTGTACTTCTGGGCTAGCTATTCATGAGAGTAGAGCTTTTGTGATGACTTGGATGAAAGTTTTTCAAGTTTGCTTTTTCAGTTTGAGGCATATAATGGTTTATCTTCATCAGTTTTCTGAGAACTCTAGTTTGATTACACTGTTGTCTGCATTTTCCTTCACTGTATGCAAAATGTACTTACCTTCCCAGCCATTTAGGAAATGGTGAGAGAGGGTAGAAGTCCTTGTGGAAAACACACATGACTTTGAGAGGAGACAAGTACTACATCCACTTGTGTGGATCTTTCAGCATAGAGCTGTGTAGACTTGCACTCTGCCCCCTTAGTTTCTTTCAGCGGATGTTGTACCCATTGAAGCACAGAGAGTCAAAGTGATTTTCCCATACCTAGTTCCAGTCTCTTTGCATCTGTTTCTACACCAATGAAATACACCCACTGCCTCCTGGGTGTCACATTTCCTCTCGTGGAAAACTTTGAATAGGTGGCACTAAATATAAAAAGAATTTTACTATCCATCCTCCTTTTTTTTTTTTTTTTTTTTGGGGGGGGGGGGGGTGTTCTGCCTTCCCCTACTATTTTCCATCTTCACTGCCAGTATTGTTCTTTTTCCAGCAGGGAAGAGCAGATGAGTGCTCTCTTTTTAGTGACTTCAGTGTGCTGTTTCATATAATGAGAGAGGAGAGATTTTTGCATCAGTCTTCTCCTAACATCCAGGATAGCATTTCCGTAAGATTCCCTTTCACATTAGTATTTGCTGTTGCCACCCACCCTTGAAGGTTTATTAGCTTAACAGCACGGGTTAAAGAACTAGGCAGGGCAGAATATGACTATGCAGCAACTCCATGAATGATTATACATATCTCACATTTCTTCTGTGCACTTTCTCCACAGATTGCAAGACAACAGCAGCAGCTCCTGCAGCAGCAACACAAAATTAACCTTCTTCAGCAACAGATCCAGGTCAGAGACTGCGTCTCCACCCATGCCCCTGTTATCTATTTCCCTTCTGTTCCCCCACGGTTTCCCTCAGCCATTCTTGTCATAGGTGTTTTTTGTTTTGTTTTGTTTTGTTTAAATCTCTGCCAGTGGTTTACATCTTATTTATGGAAAAACACATGAAAATGTTAACTGTCATTAAGCAAAAAAATTCTGTAAGGTCGATTTCTGTAAAGCCTTGTGTGGTTAACACTGAACCTAGAGGGATCAAGAAGCAGATGAGAGAGCAAGGTGGTGTTAGCAAGGGTTTGCTAACTGAAGGGTTAGCAAGGGTTTGCTCTGAAATTGCTCTTCAACTTTAGATCAGGAGTGGCAAAAAAAATGTTGCCAAAAAGTGTTGGATTGGAGTGGATCTCTGACAGCTCTGTTTTTGAGGTTTTGCTGAAGCAGTTATCTTCAGTGATCTATAATCAAATGTCTCTCCTTCCTGCTGCCTGAGGTGCTGAATGTCTGGAAACTTTCAAAACATTGGGTGAAATTATTGTCTGAATGAGAAACTGGTCAAAAGGTTGGTTAGATTCTGGAGAGCAACTGTGAAAATCCTAGGTATCTTCACATTTACTCCTAATAGGAGAAAAAAGTTGTTAACCCAGTGTAACCAGTGAACTTTATTAAACCTCTTTTTCCTTAAAGCATTTGAAAGTTTCTTTTTGTGCCACTGGTTGTATTTCATTACTTCTCTTGCAGGTATATATATGCATAGCCCTGTCTTGTGAACAATGCAAATCAATTTAACAATAAAGTTTTTCAAAGAATAAGAAAGGCAGGGGTAGACATTTTACAGCTATCTAGAGTTATGGTTGAGTTTCTGACTGTTTAAGTATGCAGTTATTTACAGAGCAATGCAAGTCACTGTGGAAGTGGATGTTATGTTCTGTTAGTACAGTAACATCAGGATCTTCCTTCCAAAACATCTCTTTAACATTTTAGAAATAGTTGCATAAAATTATGTGCCACATCCTTAGCTGCTCAATGAAAACATAATTCCCTCAAAATCAGAGGAGTTGTATGGCTTCCCACTAGCCAGAAAACTGGCTGTCATTTCAGAGTGTATTCTTTCATCATCAGGACTTTTGTACTATGAAAAAACTTCTGGGGAAGTTCCGTCCCTCTGTTACAAGGCAACATATGTAAGAAGAGCTTTGTTGTTGAAAATAATTTTGATATTAGAAAGGCCTGGATTGGCCTTGACCTCTGTTTGCTTGGTTGGTTGGTTTTGGTTTGTTTTGGTTTTTTGTTGTTTGTTTTTATTTTTATATTTTTTAAAAAAATTGTGGGAGGGATTTTTCTTTATTGCATTATCTTTAATAAGACTAATAAAGAAAAACAATACAGAATTTCTACCATAGCAAGTAAATTATTTACACTTCTACTATTTAGCTATGAGAGTTATAGAGGAAATTGTTGTATAAGCAGTGAATAAAAGTAAAGTGAAGTAACATAATTTGACCTCAAGCCTTTTAAGTTATAAGGTCTTGTAGATAAGAATGAAGTATGTCTTTTTTAGGGTAGTAGAAAACACCAATTATTGATAATGGGATATAGAGTCTTTCATCTCTTGATCTCTGATCCAAGTTTGACCTAAGTCAGTAGTAAATGAAAGTCAGCTAGCTATCATCTGATACAAGCTGTGAGCCTAAGAAATGATTTGGAGACCTGTCCCAAGGGATTTAGGATGAAATATTGACCCTTTCAAGGTCAGAGTTTCACCTCCAGGGTCCACACAAAGCCCATCAGATCTGGGGCACCCTCCTTTGGGATGGTCACATGATACAGGTCAAGAATTGAACAGGCAGAGAGACAATACTGTCCTCTCATTCCCACAGAGATAATCTATTTGTAGTGAAATTTTGATTATGCTGCCTGCCTCTTAACGGTTCTGTGGTCTGTATCATCTTGTAGTCTTGCAAACCCTAGTTGCAGTCCAATTATTGTTAAATCACTGAGAAAAAAGCATTTTAAAATAACAATAATAATAACACTGTCAATGAATACAAAGCAATACATTTCTTCTCAGTTGCATGCTTAGTTGACTGTTGTCAGAGCAAAGCAGCAATTCCTGAAGAAATATGCCATTTTATATAAATGGAGACAATGAAAGCACCCCAACATGCCCATGTTTAAAATGGTTGGTGAGTTTACAATCAGGTTATGGTGGGTGGAACAAAACTGTGACATGAAGGTAGCTGGGAGTTCAGATTTTCTGACCTTCCTGTAATTAATCTGAGGCTTCTGTCACATTGTCCCAGAGTTTTTAAATAGCATTAGATTTATTGACAGGGAAATATTCCTACAAAGTCTGGATAACTGTTTGACTTATGTGCAATTGAATGATTAGGCTGCAGTTATGAACACAACCTATTTATGACAAAGGATTCATTTTACTTGAGCCAATTTTTTCTAATCTTGTAAGAGTTGCCATAATTCCAAATAAATTATTACACGAAAAAAAAAATCACTATTGAAATAATGTATTGAAAACATAATACCTTAAGGTTAAAAAAAAAAAAAATACAGCCTGGCTGACCCCATGATTTATGACTCTTTTCTCTAAGAGCGCTAACTTGGAAACATTTCCCCCTCTCCTTAGCCCAGCATACAGTCAGTCACCAATATGCACGCAATACATAAGCAGAGAGAGGTTGCAATGTACCTCGCCTCCTTAGAGAACTACAAATGCTGAGTATAACTACATCTCAATTAAACTAGCCACTTGTGTGATGCTGAGGAAAGATGCCTTAGATACTTGAGCATAGAAGGATGTACCTGGCACATGAGTGTCTAATTGACATTATGTCTTTTTCAAATCCATCCCTTCTGAACTAACTGGAAAGAGGTTTCATTAACACAGACCAGCAGCTTGTCTTTGTCTAGGGAGTTAAGTAAAAGGTAATGCTAAATGGGAGAAAAGTTGCTGATGAGATTAAAATCAAGAATCCATATAACCTCATAATGCTAAAACGTGATTTATACAAGATTTTATGTTTTGGCAAATTGTTATAATAATTTTTATCTGCTTTTTGGGATGCTCCACACCTAGTTTGTGAAGGGGGTTTAGTTTCTCTGAATAATGAATTCAACCTTCTCCCATCTTATTTTATGCTACTTTGGAATGCATTCTCGCATGCACACTGCTTTCAGTCCTGTTTCATCTTCATGTGTAGTTTCTGCCTGCAGAATCTTTAGGATCTTCTGTCCTGCACAGCTTGGTCTTGTTATTTTAACCAGAACTGAAACTTAAATTTGTATTTTGTTCTGTTTGCTCTCATGCATCAACAGCCTTGAAGATTTCAGTCCATATTTTTGAATAGCTCTGTAGTGATATGCAGCTGTAGAACAGACTGAGGAAAGGACATGTAGACACGAAGTATTGCTCAGTGAGTTATTGGACGAAATCTGGTTTTCTCTTTCAAGGCCTTAGGGGATCTCACAACATCACCTCCCTGTCTTCCTCTGTGAGCAGACAAGTGATTTCCTGGTATTCTTTTAAACGTGTTGCAGTCTGGGGCTCCATAGCTGTCTCATCAAGTGGGCAGAGAGTGAAAGAAACTTGAAGACTAGATGCTGCTTTTTCATGGTTCTGAGCTGGTCCCCAGTACAGGCAATGAGCACACTTGCCTTGAAGAGTGTCTTTGAGATGCAAAGTTTTGTGCCATGGTACAGTATATACCTTCCACTTGCTCAGAGAAATAAGTCTAGCCTAGGTTGAAGGTTGAATAGTTTGCTTTGAAGCTCAGTGACAAAAGTCGCTTTAATTGAACTATAAATGAAATGCAGTTGTTAAAATTCATAAAGCAATTCATATTCAGTAGGGCATGGTTGGTAAAATAGGTCAACCTTGCAGCTCATATTGTGATAAAACCAATGTTGCTAATCTCACTATTTTGTATAAAACACTGACAGTGTTTTTTGTTGTTGGTTTTTTTTTTTGTCCTCAAGCCGCAGCTCTTGGAGTCATGTGATGACAAAAATGCCAGCTTTCATTTATTCAAAATGTAAATTTCCAACTCTCATATTTTCAGGCAAAACTTGAAACCATGAACACTACAAATTCCAAAATTAGAAGGCAAACAAAACGGAGGCCAAATGTTGTTTTTTAAACTGTTCTGATTTTTAGTCAAAATTTTTTTTGGAGAGCCCAGCTTAAGATCTTGGAACACTTCAGGTTGCCAATAATGTAAAATTAAGATCTCGAAGCAGCAAGTAGCAGCAGTGCTGCTTTACAGTGTCTCTAGCACTTGGGCCTTGATCTTGTTTGACTTTGTAGTTTTACACTGTCAGTACTTGGTTACTAATTTGTATTAAGTTGTGGGCAATGTAATTAGCCCAAGAACTGAGTGCTATCTGAAACTTGAGGGCAATTCCTGCCAGACAGCAATCATTTGATGACTCTGTGTTTTTGTAATACAGGGTTCTTGCTTTCCTTCAGAAAAAGAGACTTGTCAAAAGATGTTCTGAGGGGACACCTTTTCTGTTGAAAATAAGGCTCTGAAGAACGCATGGATTATGACTAAGTTCTGATGCATCTCTAGGAAGCCGTGTGTGCGGCCTGCGCCATGGGCCAGGCAGGCTGTGACTTCTGCTTGGTGCCTGGCCAAGCTCCAGGCAGCTCCAGGGCCTGGTGGCACCTGGCAGGCTTGCCCCAGTCCTCCAGAGGCAGGCTCCCAGGTGAAATGCTCACCCAGGCCTGGATGGGCTTGAGCTCTGGAGGTGGCTTGTCTGGCAGGGACTGTGGGCACCACCACCCTCCAGACTCCATGTCTCTTTAGGTTACAAACTTCCTGTCTTTTCTGCATCCCTTAGCTGCCCTGGGTGTCCTCCCGGCTCCAAATAAGGCTTTCTTCCGAGAGCATGGATACGTATTTCCATACTACCCACCCATTGTCAGCTGGCAGTGTCCCTTTCCCCATGAGTTGCATTGGTAGATGGTGAGGCCTGGCTGCTCTAATATGTTACCAAATCTGAACATTCCCATTCTCATTAAGTTCTGAGGTTTAAGGTGTTGTTCCAGTTTGGAATGTAATAAAATCTTGAACACTTGGAATTTTCTGCAAGATGCTTAGTTGCTTTTGTTGCCAGATCTATTTTTCAAAATCTAGCTATATTTTGGGGGGGAGGAAAGAAGGATTTGATTTCTGAGTTACACAGAAGTTCAGAAAAATATTTCTTATGCCTAAAATGCCAAGTTAGAAATGACACAGTTGTTATTGTCAAAACTTTCCACACACAAAGAGGCTCTGGTTTGATTCCAGCCTCCCAAAGCACTGGTAAGGAGACCTGCTTCCACAGTGCTTTAGATACCGTAATTTACACATACAGTTATCTGTGGAGACAATTTTTCTGTTGTTTAGATTTGTTGTTGATTTTGAAATGCTCAGGTGAGCAATCATCTGTTATCCAGAACTGGCTGGTTGATGTTCAGGCCTGTTTGCATTCTCTTTGTGCGAGAAAACATTGAGATTTTGATTAGCATGGTAACAGATGAAATTTAGTTGTAAAAAGTATGAGTTGACACAAGGAGACACTGACTGTTTGAATTTACATGAAGAAATCTGGAGATTTGTTCCCTGCCCCAACAAGTTTGCACTCTAAATTATAACTTCCAGCACAGCTCATTGTTTCATTTTCTGTGTTTGGCTGGAAAGCAAACTCCAGCAGGCCACTCCGTGGGCTAAATACTTGGAGTAGTTTGTGCCTATGATTTGGAGGGTAGAGATCCTTGCCCTCAGTTCTTGCTCTGCTAGTGTTTACTCAGTGCAGCCTTAAGGACTTGTGAAATCTCTTTCTTGCTCCCTAGCTGCTTATATGCCTGTAACCCAGATTTCTGTAGGAGACTTTAAAGGGTCGTAGATGATGAATCCTTCACTCAAGACACAAAAATGAGCAACCACTACACAAGTGGTTGGTTACAGATTTAGTAATGATTGTTACTTCTGTATTATCGTTTTGCCTGGGAATTTTGATTTTCTCAGAAGTCAGTGACAGCAGAGCAGTGCTTCATGGTGCTACGACCCCTTTGCAAGCCATTGCACAGCAGAACAGTATTAGTTCTTCTGTAATTAGAGTCCTTTTTGCATATCAGAGAGAGGTGAGGACAAAAGGTTTCCCTGGTAGACAATAAAGCTGTTGAAGTGAGGGCCTGATCCAACTCCCACTGAACATAGTGAAAAGGCTCTTATTCATATTAGTGGGAGTTTAATGAGACCTTTCTTCAGTAGGAAACTGTGAGAAAGTATCTTCCTTCTCACTCTGCAAAATGTTTTCAGAACAGGCTCCGTCCACTGAGCCGGTTTGTTTTTTTTTGTTTTGTTTTTTTGCCAGTGTGGATATGACGAGCTGTGACTGCACAGTCAAACCAAACAGGCTCATAGATAGGTTGGGGACATTTTGTCCAAATTCATCATGTGTCAGGAGCAGCTGTTTTCCTGAAACTTATAAACATGGGCATACTGGATTTAGTGAGACAGGACCAAGAAGGAGTCACGCTGCAGCCTTTCCCATGACTTTGCAACCTCTTCCCAAACAACTGAGGTTGCCGGCAAAGAGGCTAAACAATTGTTTCTCACAAAAGCGCTGCAGCTGATGTCCTATCAGCTATCAGAATAACTCGCCTGTCCCTTGAGCAGGGAAAAGCCCCTGGGAAATTAATTATTCGAAAAAGCAAAACAAAACAAAATTTTAAAAAAAAAAAAAGAGAGAGAGAGAGAGAGATGAGGTTTGGGGAGGAGATAGGAAAAGGGGAGGAGTAAGAAGAAAAATCTAGGCTAGAAGTCAGAATGAGCTAATTAGTTCTTGAGTTCAGCAAATAACGTATGTGTTTTGCTGAAGGATATGATGCATGCACTTTAAAGTAACCTATGGGTCTTCACTAGCTTCCATTACCCAAAAAGTTAAGTCATATAAAAGACTGCAGCTTGATGATCTGTTTAGCTGCACTTATTTATGTGCAGAGGAGCATTTTCCACTGATATACCACAGTTTTACTCCCAAAAATTATCTCAATACCAAGCATCTTCTTCAGTCCCTGGCCTCTCCTACATTCTTACATAACCCAAATTTGCTGACTGGCATAATTGCACCAATGCATGCAAGGAAAATCTGTGGGATTTGTGTAAACTTTAATTTATTACGATTGCAAGAGTATGCTTTCATCAGATAAACCGGCTTGTTGCCTATGCTGAGCTACACGATTACAACACTTGCTGATAATGAAGTTTTCTCCAGTGTCAGAAGTCCAAACGTTCAGAACTTATGAATTTGTTTTAAACTTCATGACCTTTTTTCTTGTAATTTTAGCTTTTTGTCTTAATTTCCTTTTTTGTTACTGAGATTTTCATATTTTCTTGCACAGTCAGAAGGGAGGGGCAGAAACTTATTTTTATTTAAAAGTAACAAAAATACTCCAGCAGCTTGGACTGTAAGAAAAATACCAACAGACGTCAGAACTGGCAACATTTTAGGCAAAGGCCTTATCTTGGTCTCTTCCTCCCCTAAGCAAATGCTGTCTCTGAGACCTCTTTACAGTGCCCTGTCTTTCTTTGCTTTTTCAGACCCCCTCTCTAATTTCAGCATCTCTGAGGTTCACCCCACAATTTTTCCCCATCTTTCTTCTTCTAGCTCTCTGACATTGTGATCTTCCTTATGCAGCTGCCCACCCTTTTCTTCATCTGCTTCTCCTTTCTGCCAGCTCTCTCCTTTTTTTTTTTTTTTTAATTCCTCCCTTGTCAATATTTCCATGATCATTTAATGGTTTTGATTAGAGTTTTATTGGCTATAGAGTACATATGTCATTTTGCAAATGTTTTTGTTCAAAATGTGTGAGGTGGTGGACCTGTGCATGTGTGAGCTATGTTCGCGTTCATGTACCCATGCAGGTATTTATGCAGCATGCAGCAGAGGTACAGGAGCAGAAAGTACCACAGTAGTTTGAGTAAGTAGCTTGGGAAGCTGAATGTGAACTCTTTATAGCTGTGATCTTGGCCAAATGGACTGTGTGCAGTCATGAGCACTTCTGTTGTGCAGCCAAAAAAGGCTGTCACTGCTGCCTCTGCAGTAAGGTAAAGCAGGAGATAACAATAAATTTTTTACTGCTGGCTGGCGGAGGTGTTTAGGATGTGTTTTCTTTATATCTTCATCCGCCCCTAATTGAAGATGCTTTAAAATTGAATGACTAGCAGTCAAAACGTGTTTGCTTCAAGCTGAGAAGAAAAATGCTGGTGTCTCTGCTTCCAAACTGATTGCGCTTTGTACACAACTGACAGCCACAGTCACTTTGAGTGACTGATAAGTGGGAAGCTTTGCCACTTATCAAGGAATGCACGCTGAAAAGAAAGGACTGGAGCCGTTCAGATGCTTTGGCATGTTCAAAATAACATCTCACATCAGTCAGACTCAGAGGCACTAGGAGACATTTCAAAATAAACTTTATATCTATCTATCTATCTAGAGGCAAAGATTCAATTTAACAGACAAATCACTGTGTGGCATCACATTGGCTCTGAAAACGAGAACATCGTTATAATGGTCACCAGTTGCAAAATGACTCAGCTACGTAAGTTGAGAGCAATTATTGTAGGGTCTCACCCCCCAAAACAAACCTAGATTTGAAAATTCACTACTACATATCATTCTAGTGATTTCTATAAATTGGGGGTTTTCACCTGTGTTTTTTGCCAAGCAATATTTGACTTATGTATCATGTTGACAGCCTGAAGGATCCCAAAGATAATGAAACTCAGCCAAATTCTGATGTTATTTATTTCTTCTTCAGTTTTATGGAATATATTTGGGATTCCGTAGCATTAACTAAAATTAGAAATGGGTTTTAAGGTTACATAGGAGTTGCTACACTTTTCAATGATAATTGCATGAACAGAAAACGGAACTTCGATAAAGGTTTGGTGATACTAATATTACCAAATTGTGACCTGCAGGAACTGAGGCATGAAAGTACATTTTCTTGTATTGACTCCAGTAATGGCAGAAGTACCAGCCAGTGTATGGTTTGGCTGATCTACTGGAGGTAATAATTTTCAGCCTATTTTAAGAAGCATTATAGGAGTTAACCTGTTAGAATTCTCCCTGCAAACATTGTGTAGAAATACAAGGACATGTAGAGCTGAGATGTGATGTGGGTCTTCTTGTAAAGCAGTAGAACAAGTAGATGTAAGGAAGTGCGTATAATTTCCTAAATTGGAATTTGAACAGGAGAGGCATAGTGTTGACTCATGTCCCCTAGTAACACAAACAAAAAAAAAAAGTTATCATGACTGCTACCTGGTTTGCAACTCTTGTCCTAGCAACACTGGCAGTGTTGCTGTATAAGGGCCGTTATATATATGCTATGATTCTAAGCACTGCATCTGAGCATCTGATTCTGCCCAGCTTCTTGTATCTAAAAGGGTTCTTTTTCTAACCAAAGTGGTTATATTTGAAATACAGGTTATGTTTGACATTCTGGAGTTGCTACCAGCTCTTATACCTCCATTATCAAGAGAGAGAAATTTGAGGATCATTTAGTTTCTGCTGGCAATGACTTGCTTTTCTGATTCATCTCTTGCCATGTTAAGTGGTCACGACTTCATTTTGACAGCTCATTCAAAATAGAGTACTTCAAGCTCTGCTGGAATAATGGTTCAAAATGATTCATAGGGAAGAGTGTGGTTCCACCTACTGAATCAACACCGCTGTCTTCATCACTTCGGATTTTCCTCAGACATCTGTCTGGTGATGCCTTACCCTGCATAGTTCAGGAGACAAGATGAGCTCACCGTTGGTGGTAATAGCATGCAAGAGGCCAGCAGAAACTATTTTGCTTTTCTTGTCCACTTTCTGCCAGCTATATGAATTGTACCATATACATTAAAGTGGAGGGCAGTTACTTATGCTTGGTATTTGTAAGAACAGTAGATTAAACAGTGTAATCACTTTAGGGTAAAGATTGAAGAGGCAATTGAGTGAAGCCTGATTTAGAAGATGGAGAGGGAAGGGTGCAGTTGTCTAGTGGAAGTCTCTTATGAGCAAAGATGAACTGGAGAGTTACAGATCTCGTAACTCTCAGTCTTGATTTTGCATATTGTACTTTGTAAGTATCTAAGGTCAACTTCCACAGAAGAAAGTTGAGTAAAATGTATAATGGGTAAATAATTGTAAGGAAAGTTTTCAGATTTTTGTCCAAATTGGACAGAAATATTCTTTGAAGAGGATAAGAAGTATACATCAGAGTTTCTTGTACTTAGAAGTCAAAGAATTTGAAGTTCCAGGGCAAACATTTAAAAAGAAAAAAAAAAAAGAAAAAAAAAAAAGAAAAGAAACTAAAGTGAATAAGGTCATAATAAGAACTGAAAGGAACAAATTTAATTTACAGTACTTGGAGTTTATAAGTATTTGACACATTTGAAATATGTGTATTACCAAATAGATTTTATCAGGTTTGACTACTCTGAAAGATAACTGACAGCATTCAGCACATTATTTTAAAGTTGAAACTTGGTTAGTTTCAACAAAATTGCTCATAGGCAGCAATTTAAAATGGATTTGGAAAGAAATGATAAAGAGATTTCTATACTTCTGTATGCTGTAAAAATTGTATACAAAGAAATACATTAGCTCGATAATGAAGAGAGGTCTTTGAAAACTAAAAGTGGCAGAATTAGGTTCAATGGGTATCTTTATTTTATTACCATACATCTCCGTTATGCATATTGAATAAGAACTGGTATCCTGGGGGAGCAGAATTACATGATAATGTAATTGTAGATCGCACTCACAAGAGCGAAAAATTAAAGTTATGTGGACAACCTTAATTCTGGCATTCCCTAACTTTCGAGTCCTTGACATTTCATTCAAAGTAGTGCTATTTAAACTGTGCTTCTGCGTGTTTTTGATAGCCCTGAAAGCACATACTGCTGATATACCAACCACCTGTAATACAACGTCAGCACCGTTTGAACCCTCAAGTGTCAGCATGGGAGAAGTGCCAGTGTCATTTGAGTTACAGGAGATATATACATTGATATGTTCTCCTATGTTAGCAGGAGAAAAGTTACCTGGCTGTGTGGGTAAGAGCCCATGTTATGATGCTTCTCTCTTTCCATATCTCGATCCCTCTCTCCCTCTTTCCCTCTCTTTCTCTCTCTCTCCATCAAATTAGAGAAGAATATTTTATATTGCTGTCCTCAGAAAGGAAGACTGATTACATTGGTGCCTTTGTTGAATCTGGGCTCGCTATATCGAAAATGGAGTTTGATGTTTTCTTTTCAATGCCCTCCACTTGCTCCCCCCTTTCTCCCTCAGTGGGTTTGGGACCAAACTGATTATCATCACAAGTTACCACTAATCGATACTTTCCTCCTAATTTACCACAATCATTATATTTTAGCAACATAATGGAGGCTGACGGTATAGAATTAAAAGTCATAGATCTTTTAGTTGAGGTGTCTCTTTTTCTGAGTATTTGGTGGAAACCTGTTGAAGCATTTAGCCCTGTAAAGCTCTGTGTAGTTACAGTTTATTTTCTTATCTTTCACGTTGTTTGTAGAATTGTGTTTGCAGTTTCAGTATGACTGAGCTGCAGTGCATCAGTGAGTTTTTTCTTATATATATACTGTATGTAATGAGTTTGAATTTCTTTGCATCCTGAAGAATCACTTAAGTATAAATTAAGAATCATTTTCATTTTTTTTAACTCAGGAGTCAGAATTTGGAGTCCAGGAACAAGTAAGCATATATACAACAACTTATCGATTACATTCACACCTTATACACGGAACTAAGCCACCTTAATAGCCATAAACACACATAGGTGCATATTTTCATGCATGCATTTGGAACGCCCTGATTCAGATAGCAATTAAAAACTTGATTAATTATGTACACGTGAAATTCTAATGTCTCTAAAGGATTTAAAGAGGAAGGAATCAGGATGTTTTCCATGTGGGCACCACAGGTTGTTAATACTTACCAAATTGTAGCTGATCTTAGAACTTTTTTCAAGAGTTTATGAATTCTTCAGCTCTGTTGACAGTTCCTCTTCAGCTGAAATCATGGCAAACTAATAGAACACCTAATTTAGATCAAGGCGTTGATGATCTCAGTGTTTCCCAGTGATGCAGAGAGGCTGATGCATGCACTGAGATACAAAGTAAGCAAGAATGGATTCAAATTATTTGCAATTAGAAAACTTGAAAAAAAATAAAACTTTCAAGCTTTCCTCTTTTCCACTTCTGTGATTCTTTGGATGGCTCTGTAACTGGAGACTCAGCTCTGAAGGATGCCTCTATTTTTCTGCAGAACCTGGTTCTGGCAGCAGCAGGTTTCCCTGGGTACGATAGCTCCCTAGTGACTTGTTAAACGCAGGTGTTTCTTTGTCATTGTGATCGGAAGCAAAGTTCTGGAGAGCTGGTACATTGTAGTTGCTGGAGTTAGAGTTATGCTGCTTTTCTGGTATTCTTTACTTGAGATGAAAGGCAAATTTGAAACGCATATTTTCAAGAATTTTAGCTTAGTGTGTCATGAGTTTCAGGGTGTTATTTAAGTCTACTTTCCTTGTTTTATTTCGTATTGCATAGTTACAAAATTCTTGTGGGTACAAGTAGAATAAAGAAATTCACAGTGTAATCAATTTACTGGCATAAAATTCTGTATTCTGTGGAAATAATATTTACGCTTCTTATTTAAAAAGAAATGCATCAATTTTAGGTATTTTTACATCCCCTTCAGATATTGAGTGGGTTTGTTGAAATCACAAGTTTGTCTCTGCATCTTTTGTGAGGGTTGTATGAGCTCAGTATCCTCTTAGCAGAAACTCTTGCTAAGGCCCCATGGGAGGAAAATTGTCCATTGTGTTCTTTTGAAAGCAGGCTGTCTTTTTTCCTGGAGCTGGGCTCAAGCAAGTTTATTCTTCCACTCAGGGATATCTTAGGAGGTTCCTGTCCTTTCTGGTGCCTAGGAAGCAGAGCTCAGATACGTATATTGTATTTGTTGCCATCATATAATCTGTGCAACTTCCCTTCAGATATAAAGAATTATGCTTTCCCCAGCTGTTCATTTGATAGGATTCTAGCCCTTCATTTAGAGAAAACTGTGCTTCTCCAATTCACATTGTTTGAACCATGGCCTCTCTTCTATACCTATTGTTTGTTTTGTCTTTTTTTGTTGTGCGTAACAGGTGTTTCTTTCATACAGCCAAGGCAGCAAGGCAAGGGCTTCCTTTATGGCAGATCTCTTGAGACTTTGATTAAACTCTTCTTTGTGATAATAATGCCACTGCCTTTAATTGAATTGCACATGTAATCTGTATTCGCACAAATGCCCTCCGTCTCTTTGCCCTCGTTGGTGAAGTCTGTCTCTCTTTTGGTACGTGTGTTTGCCTTTTCTCCTGTCTTTTGCCACAGACCTGATTCCTTTTTACTTTCCCAATACTGCATGCACTCCCCTCTGAGCCTGGATGCAGCCATGGGAATGGTTTAAAAAGAGCAAAATGTTCTGCAGAAAAAAACTGTCTTTTTTTCCAGTGTTTCCCCTTGCTGCCCACACACATATTGCCATACAGTTGGGAAAACCTTCCTCAGTGTTTCTGAAGGGGGAACCAAGGATTGGGAGCTAGGCACTTGTTCTGCATCTGCTGAGCACATCTCAGTCCAGTGTGTTATAGGTAGCACAGACCTTGTCTGTCCTGTCCGTCTTTTTTCTTTCACAGCCTTAACTGTGGTTGAGGAGAGCACACTGCTAAAAACCAGGTTTCCTGCCTTAGGCATGGGAATGCATTTGGGATGTCTGATCCATTGTGGCAAGTGCTTTGGTGCATTGTAAGGAGAAGGTACATGTAAATCAGTACCTCATGGTACCAATATCTGATCATGTTTCTAGTTTTTGTTTAGAATGGAACTTCCGTACTCTCCGGTATGATCCTCTTGACTCTCTAGTTGTTAAGGCATTTCCAGAGAAGCAATGCAAGCCAAAAGTCAAAGGCTAGTACTGTATTTCTTAGAAGCTCAGTTGGCCCGTGCTGTTCAAGTATCCTGATGAAATGTTGCTCCCCTATAATACATTGTTCTCATGCCCTTCTTTTTATGCCAGGACATTTATTGGTTACAAGCCCTGGAGGTGAACAGATACAAATGTGTCAGTAAGAAGAGATGTAATGTATGCCCTGGGAACTGTGCCAAATGATTAAGAATATAGGTGTAATGATTTACAGGGTAAGCAAAGCCTCCAGAGAACACTGCATCTATACAGGCTGTCCTGTGAATCTGCACAAGTGGAGTAACTTGCATCATTTCAGTCTTTCATTTTAACTAGAGTTAATACATACATGGGGAGCTATGGATGGACTCTCGCATTCAGCTTGAGACCCACATTCTGCTGGTGGCTTTCTGTTGTTTTGATAAGTTGGTAGAAATTCTGAAATGTCATCTGCTGTGCCTTGAGAACCCATCTATAGAAAGTGTGTTTTTTTTCTCCTGGTGCAGACTCACCGGTAGTTAAAATGGCAGGGGTATCAGCACAGTTGAGACATGACACTAGTGCTGTATCTATTTTAGTGCCCAACTTAGTGGCAGTGGCAGCATCTGTGAAAAATACAGAGATAACTGTCAGAAAGAGTGTTTGAAGGGCATTTAATTTATAAATGTTAACCCCTCCTCATACTGCTATTTGCTTTATCATGCAGTAGTTAACACTGGAAGATGAGACTTTAATAATGGCATATAATATGGTTTCCTAAATTGTTTTTTTCTCTTAAAATACATTGTCTTTGCACTAGGTAGGTAAGCACTAACAATAAGTGTAGTTCAATATATTATTTGACTCAAAACGCATTAGTTTTTGTTGTTGTTTTTTTTTTTTTTTTTTTTTCCTAATCACATCATAGATGGCAGGGGCCTGAAATTCCCTCCTCCTGTGCTAGTATAAAACATCATAAAATCAGAACATGCACATTTACAGCCACTTTGTGCTGGCATAAAGATAAATCAATGAGATGCAGAAGAGGCAATGATGTAACAATTTCATCAGGTCCCACACAGTTCCTTCTCTGTGTTAATTTCCTTTATGTTCAAGGAACCCAAGCCACTGTTTTAATAACTAAATGCAAAAAATTGACATTTTATTAAAAACAACAAAAAAAAAACTATTCTAAAAGCAACCACTTCTGAAGTTCAGGCATGCAAACATAGCTCACACGCAGCTCTTGTTAGAGTATGTAGGCAATTTCTAGAAGCCTCACACCCACGTTGCTTTCAGCCATCATCCATCTCCCCATTCCTTCAGGAGGAGCCCTTTTGTGCGAGGTTAAGCCTTCTTTCCACCAACAGGGGACTTGAGGAGGCTCCCTTGGAAGCTTGTCATTGCTGTTCTTGGATTTCACAAGACAGTGATGCTTCTTGAGACATGTATGAAGCTCACCTGCCCAGAAGGATTGCTACTCAACAGTCTGCTTTAAGACGGCTTTGCATGCGAAAGACTGATTTTCTTCGTTTTGGGACTATTGCTCAATGGAAATGTCAGAAATATGGAAGGATAAATACCGAGTTACATTAAAAAGAGAAAAAAAAAGAGCTCTGAAATTATCTTCTGGCTCCATGTTTTCTGAGGTTTTGCATTAGCGGGGACGAAGTCACGGTGTGTTGACACAGTCTAATGTGCAATGACATAATACCTGGAATATGGAGACAGCAAGAGGCACAAAATCAAACTTATCTGAGTTTTCACAGGAAAAGAAGGGATTAAACTTTGCTGGTTAAAATATGGATTTTTTTTTTTTTTAAATAAAAACTATCCTAGTTCGATTGAGATAAACCTACTCAGATCTAATTCTATCCAGTCCCTGGGAAAAGTGGGCCTTAAGATGTTGAGCCTATTTGCCCAATCCTTTTTTTTAGAAATAAAGATTAGGGTAGGAAGTTTGGTCCTTATCTCTAAGGTTCTTACTGCTTCAGAAGGAAACTGAAATACTTACATGAAGGACACTTTCTTGAATTTGTGATTTGTCTTCACTCAGATTACTTCAGAAAGCTTTGTCATTGTAGATTTCCCACAATGCTTGGCTATTTTTGTTTTATATATCTTAGAGGAACTATGATAAATTGTTGTTACAGCCTATTAAATAGTAGAAAGAGATGTCAGAAGGCTCTGGTGATTTAAAATTCAAATGTTAATGCGTGTGCATGTTCCAGAAGCATCAACCCCCTTTTCGTAACTGCTAGGTGTGATTCTTCTCTACCTTTTGAACCCATGTGGTTAGTTATAGCTCTGAAAAATAACATTCAATCACTATATTCTACTGGCATTCCACACCCCATTTGCATGGATATTATTAGTAGTATATGTTCCAGATCTTATATATCACTGGATGTTGTAATAGTTTTGTTTGTTTGTTTGTTTGTTTGTTTCAATTTCTTTTCTTTTTTTCTTTAAACATCCTGGGTTTCAGACCAGGGGACTTGAGGACAGAGGGGAAGCAGCTTGCACATTGTTTTACTGTAGCTACTTGCCAGGACCAGGAACAGAACCCAGATTGTCAGTCATCTCCCATTGGGCCACAACGCAAAATGTGAACTGAAGTGCAGAGTTAGCAGTGATTCGGGCCTTCCAGGTTTTTATCTTCTGTCTCCTTTTTTACTGTTTTTCTACAGAATTTCCCATTTCAGTGATAGAAATCGAGCACCTGCTGTAATGATTGTGGGGGTGAGAATGAGGTGAGAAGCACACAGAAGACAGGCTGTGTTGGATTCAGAGTCAGAGCTGTGTTGGTGTCATTCCAATGACATCAGCAGAGTTTGACACAGAAAATCTGATCAGTAAAAATAGGGTGAATACCAGGTAAAAAGTTTGTGAAGGTCAAGTTCTGGTCTCTTCAAGGTGAGCAGAGATTGCCTTGCATTTTTTATATTTTTTTGTGTTCAAATTTTGTCTAAATCTATTCGTTGTAACAAAGGCAAGACTTTGTAAGCGCATACATTTCTTTGTCAAGCATCCCTTGATTCTGCGAAAACTGCCTAAACAAATCGTGGTGTAAGGCTCTTACTGGTCATTATGCATGAACCCTCTGTTTACCTTGACCACCATTAGGTATTTATTCCCTTCCGGCTGTGCTAAACTGTGCTAAATATCAGTGGGATGCCTGCCATTTTTTATTTATTTATTTATTTATTTTTGTACTGGATTGATCTGCTCTAGCTCAGGAGTTGTCCATTCACTTTCTTTCCAGTTTCTGGATACTTAACCTGCTTTCAAGCCAGTCTCGGGGCTCTGGTTACCTACAGCCAGCTTGTATTTAACAGGCATAAATGGCTATGCCTCAGGCTTGCTTTTTCCTTCTCTCCCCCTTCTTCTGTTTTTCATTTAATGGCTTGCTAATAATGAAGCCACAAAGGCAGCAGTAGGGGCGGCATAAACACATGCTTACCTACGGGAGAGTTGGTGATGTTTTAGAATTAAAAAACAAAACAGGATTATTATGATAATAAAAGCCAAGACAGGTGCTGGGCACTTTGTTTATTCACTGATTAAAACAGTCACAGTGTGACATCTTTTTATATAATAAACTAAAGAGGGAGGTGGATTATTGCATTGCCAAGGCTTTGAGTATAACTTAACAGAAAATATTTGAGAAGGACCATCTGATTTTAAGGGTCACTGTGTATCACTCCATGCCAGGAATATACCTGTTTTGCAGGGTGATGGGCAGGGAGTCAGATATTCAAAAGAATTAGTCAGCTGCCAGATCATTCATTTTCTTCTAATTTGGCGTAGTCCCTTGTGAAGTTCCCAGGAAACAAGAGGGGGGACTGTCTAAACCTGTGCTTCTGCCATTGAATGGATGTCAAGCCGCAGAGGCAAGACATATGTTGCCCTCCTTGTTTCTACCATCTCTATAACAAGATGCCCAGCTTCTGTTAGGCAATTGTGAGCCCTTATCATTTCGTAAACCAATATTAAGGTGTTTTGGATTTAGTTTTAAAAATCTTTAATCCTGTTCATCCTCTTCTGAACATATTGTGCTTGTATTTTTATAAAAATGCTCTTCTAGATTTTAGATTTGGCTTCCCCCCTCTTTTTTTTTTTTTTTTTTTTTTTAAATAAACTGAATCAGTTTTATCAAGCTCATTTTTCATATTGAGGTTACTTCATATCAGGCAGGATTTTATTTTGTGGAAATAGCAAACAGATTTTAGCCATCAGTGTCCTCTTTTTCTGTCCTTCAGGCTGTTTACACTTGCAGAAAGTTCTTGGCGTAACAAAGTTTGCTATGTTGGGAGTTCCACCTTTACACTTTATGCGCGTGTCATAAGAATTCTCTCCATTGTGCAATTAACAGTTTCTTCTCGTGCCTGATGCTCTAAATCTGCAAGTGCAGTACCCAGATACTTTTTTCTTTGTCAGTCTGCTTCAGGCTAAATGTTTAGACTGCCACTCTGAGTTAAACACCTATTTGAAGTTAAGCTGTTGAATGGCAAATAAAATAATATTCTTGTTCCAGCCCTATTCACTGATTATTGAGCTTGACACAATACTTTCTGCTTTGTCCTGTTCTACTTTTCAGTCTCCCTTTCTGCTTCCTGTGCTGCCTTTCTAGATAGGGACACAATATTTAACAGACAAGAAACTACCTTTAGCAAGGGGCTTTAGCTGATGTTTCAGGAAGTATGTATGCAGAGATAATGCTGATAGTCCTTTTCAAAGTTCTAAACTTCGCAAGTGAAAGAAGTGTATCCCTCTTTATGAGAAGTGAGTAATTTCATCTCTACCTACTCAACTAAAAATACCGTCATTGATCAGAAAAGGCAGCCCTAAATCCAGATAAAACTGTTAAACTTCTGGAATGAAAGAATATAGTGGGCTCTGCTTTTTGTCCCTCTTTGCTTCCAGCTTCTGCAGCTGTTCTGATCTCCTGCTGCCATGGGAAATAGGTGTTCACAGGGTAGGCAGGTATCTTTTCACAAGATAGTTACGCCTATCTTGCTTCTTGTAGAAGTATCAGGTTTTCTTAGGTAAAAATACATTTCACTGAATTTGTGCAGGAAACTGAGGGATTCACTATTTGATTTAAAATGGAGTAATAAATAGGCTAAGGTATGAAAACTCACTGTATTGAAAACATTTTTCATTTAAACTGTTATTTTTACTGAAATTAGGTATATTTACTGAAAATTGCATATAAGCATCTTAAGCAAGAAGTCTTAGAAAATGAGGAATTGTTACAGTACTCATTAAAACAGTAATGAAGTCCTTTGAATTAGCAGGTGTTGTTTTGGGAGAATAAATTTCAATAAGTTGTCAATACAGAAGCCTGTGGGAGTTTGTTAAATTTTATTTTCTTTAACCTCCTTTGTATGTTCTTTGCCTTCCCCTCCATATACACACACAAACATAATTCTCTGCTATCCTGAGTTCACTTAAGCTACCTTACAACATGCTGATTTTACTTAGCAGCCTCATATACTATGAAGGGGATGAAAGTGCTCTTGGGCTTCAGAGGACATAGAGGATGAGAATTAATTTCTTGTTCACTTGGTGCCAGAAACAGCTAGACATGAAAGAAATTGGGACCTTCTTAGACTGCATGTTTGATTTAGAGGAGGCCTCAATGTTTACTCAAATTTCCAGCCTTCCAAGAATCACTCATGAGGATTTTATTCATACTAGTCACTACAAAAAAAAGTATGTCACCAACATAATGCAGTGTGCTTCAGTTGGGCTAAAGATCTGTGCTAAACATCTTTTGTGTTGTGTGCATGCATAAGTCAGCATTGACAATTCAGCAAACTACTAGGACAGAATTGATTTTAATTGTAATCATTTTCATAGCATAACAAATTCAGTTTGCTTAGTTTTTTCTTAACTCGCAGCATACTGAAACTAGGATTGTTTTTGGATCACATCTTTCTTGGGCATGATTGTGTTGCTGAATGCCTTCCTTGCGGAATTTATTTCCATTGTAGAGGACTGGAAGAGGTGTGAATGATCTGAAGAAGGGAAGGATACAAGGACTGATGTTTGTAATGTCTTTATTCACTGAATCCTGCAGGGAAAGTGTCTTCTTTTAATACTACTACTACTACTATATCATTCAACTCAGTTTATTTTTGTATTGCTACAAACAAGCTTTCGGCCAGCTATCCTGAACAATTCTCCTTAGAAATGCAAGGGAGCAGGCTTCAAGTTAAAGAGTACTAATTTGGATATGAGTTTTAAATAAATGCTTGCAGGTACACCCAAAAACCAATAAACCTCAAGAGAATTAATTTCATAGCGTACTGGTTAGGAGAACCCCAGTTGTCTTCAAGTGTGTGTGTGTGTTTGTGCGCACACACAACTCTGCAAAGGCAAAACCATTTTGAACTTTCCAGGACATCTTCGGTCATTAGTATTATTCTCAACTGTATGTAGGGGAAGGTGAAATGGGGAGGAGTTAATCATCTTGTTTAAAATAAAACAATACAAACCTGATTCTTACAGCTAAGCAAAACAAGTCCATATCTTTCTTTAGGCTTGACCAACAGTAAGATCTCAATAATCTCTGAAGGAGCTATTTTAATTAAAAAAAAGACTGCTTTTTTTTTTTTTTTTTTTTTTTTGTCAGCAATATGATCATAGCAGGAAGAGATGGGGTAAGGATTAGAAAGCATAATGCATCAAAATGTAAGAGAATTCCTTATCTTTTATTAGTTGCATCATTTCTTTTTAATGACATAGTAAAGAATTGATGTATATTCCCTTTCTTCCTTGAAATATATAAGATGATTCAGATCTTCTTTAATATTGTAATTCTATCCATGCCCAAGCTACTGTTTACAGCACATTATATCCTCTGTAGAATCTCAGACCTTCTGAACTTTTAATTACTCAGTGAGATTTAGATTTAAATCAATAGGCTTGTGTAGTGGATAAGATACCAGTTTAGTCCTGCCCTCACTCTATAAACAAAGCAGAAAATGAATTTATAAAGTTTATGTGGTACAGAGTTTATCCGGATGTTGACCTGTGTCCTTCATCAAATGTAAATGGTCTCTATAGACAGTTAGCTGTCAACCTTCCATATAGGTAGGGTACCAGTCTGGAATACTAGGCAGTTCTCTGTGGCCAGCAAGTAAGAAAGTTGATAAATTAGTTGTGATTGAAGTGCCTTAATCTCCAGCTAGAAGTAACATCAATCTTAGACAGAGACACTAACCTCAAATGAACTCATTAGCTCTCTTCCAACAGCCTCTCTGCTTCCTCTATTCTTTACTATTGGCAACATCATCTTCCTCTTTATCAAGCAGATTTATATTCCAAAAAAACAGTTTGACTTCTCCTTCTCCAACAGCCTTTGTTCTCAAGTCTTCTAGACTATTCTGGTATGGCATTTCTAAAATTCAGTTGTTTTTTTTTTTCTTACACCTAAAACTTTTCAACCATATCTTTGTCAGTCTTAGGACTTGGTTGTTGAGTCTTCTGCTGTCATTACACTTCTGTTGTCTCTTTGCTTCCCTGGCAAGACTTTTGCCAAACACTGACCATTATCCCTTCACTTCTGTGTATCTTATTGCACCTAACTCCTTCCTTCAGCCTGGATGTTAGCTCCTTGTTTTCCGTAACATCAAATTAAAGTTGTGTTCTTCCTCCAAGGGTCTTCACAGATTAGTCACTCGTATTTTTTCTCTTACATTTCACTCTGATCTTGTTCTGTTCTGCAGGTAATGCTCACCTCCTTGTTTTGTTTATTCATTTTCCCTATCCTGTCCTACACTTAAACCTAAAATGCCCCAAATCTGTAGATTATCATTTTCAAAATGGTCCAAACATTTATATTTCCCAAATTATTCCTCAAATTTTAATGCTGCTGTTACCTGCTGGCAATCAGTAAATCCTTTAAATCTAGACCGGAGCCAAGCATGGCAACCTAAATAATCTTGGTATATATTTACTCCTTTCTGTCGTACCATGTTTCACACTTGTTGTATCTTGTCTTTAAAAAAAAAAAAAAAAAAGATACAGCATGTGCAGCACTTGCTTTCATCATGCACAGTCAGGTGGTGGACTTCTGGAGTCCCTTGGACTTTCTCACAATATAACCAATAAATGATGACAGTAATAGAAAGATTTGCTTAACAGTCTTACTTCCTCTCTGATTTTGCCTGGATTCCAAGACCTATTGTGTTTCATGTGACAGAGACTTGTATGGCTTGTATTACATCAATGTAATCATGATAGTCACCTCCCTTAATTACTCCTTTATTGCATGAGTCCCTAAAGTTCTTCCTGAAGTTCAGTTGTCAAGATGAACTCTGTCTACCTACCATGGATCAGTTTTATTTATGAATGTTAAAGGTTTTTAACATTCTTAAGAATGAGGATGGCTATGAAATACCCACCCATATTTGGTTTCACAGCATCAGTTTCTGCTTCTTATTATCTGCTCTGTAGACTTTAAGTTGCTGCTAGTGCCAGGACTTGGGGATGCTGCGGAGCAAAGGAAGTTTCCTGAATCAGAGAAGATGTGATTAAATTTAAACTTATTTGTCCCATCCCCATTCAGTACGGGCTTCATCGAAGGTTCACTTTGAATTGTAGTCTGTATCATGCACAGCATTCATTCCCCTTATGCCAGAGAAAGCAAATAGTGGTAAAAGGCAAGTTGTAATAAAACCAAAAAAGCACCTGATGTTATCTATTCCCTCTTGGGAACTCCTGCCGCTTTCAGTACGTTTGTGTGCAGCTGAGTAAAAGAAAGGTAGCAGTGGGATTATTAGTGAAGAGAGGAGCTTAGGAGAGACATGAAAAGGGGACCAGTTCTTATTCTGGTTCCCTTTTTTCCCATGCAGTTAAAAAGAGAGAATCGTTTAAACATGCTTCTGTCAAACTCCTTTCATTGGTCTCTTTTTCTCAGCACAGTTACCAGTGGTTTCATTCATAAGATGATCTTGAAGGTTGTTTCACTGTCACTGGGATATAGTTAAGGTATTTTGTAAAGGGTACCACTCAAGTGTAAAGATGCCTGGTAGGAAAAATAAGGCCTTTGCAGAAAAAGAGCAGCAGCCCATCAGATCTTGCTTTTTCAAACCAGGCAGGTTTCCCCATGGAAAGATTAATTACAGTCAGGTTTGGAAGACAGCCTTGGTGTGTTTTTTTTTTTTTCTCCTAACATTAGAAAAGATAAAGGGGGTGATTAGTGTGCACAAAGCCTCTGATCAAACCAGCACTGAGGTTTGTGACAGGAGGTTCAAACACTTTATGAATCACTGGTGCTGACAGGTAGATCACACAAGCTTTAAACAGATGTTTAGTGAGAAGATGAATGTGTGAGATCTCAAACACTCAGGGTTCCTATGCCTGGCCATAATAGCCTGTGAAGCATTAAAAAAAAAAACTTCTTTTTTTTTTGTTTTTTAAACTGTTCCAATCAAAAGGAGAAAAGTAAAGTACTAACAAGCTTGCATGCTTGCATTAAATTTTGGATATATATATATATATATATATATGTATTTTAATTTCAATTAAATATAACCAGGATCTTAAAGTTGTTAAACTTTTTCTTGAGGAAATGAAGGCAATTCTGGAATGTGTGACCACAATTTGCCCTCTCTATAAAACTTGCTGTGAGCCAATGAGTGTGCATGCTGTAACGAGATGTATATGAGATGATCAATTGGAAAACAGATATGTTCAAATTAAATTGCAAAGATCTTTGTATCAGCAAGCTTCAGAGATAGGGTGCTTTTTGTCAGATACATATACTCTGTAGGATATACTATATCAGCACAGTGACTTGAAAATATAGTCATTACTTAAGTCGTGTTGAGCAACCTGTATTTACTAGACCTCTCCGAAAACACTCTGAGTTGTTGATAAGAATGGAGGAAAATCTTGCATCAGTGGCATTCATTATGAAAGTTTAGAAGTTTGGGGCATAATTTTTAATACCTTCTCAAGAGAAAGTAGCTTTGCACTTTGTAATCATAGAATCCTCTCATTTAGAGGTGAAAATGTCCTGTGTGTGGGACAAGTGGAGACCCTCTCTATCTATTAAGACCTTGGCAGAATGTCTGATGAATGTCAGACACCTGGAGGGATCTATTCAATTTAGAAATGGGTTCAAGCCAAAAAAAAATCAGAACCTAGTCTCAGATTTCAACACTCTGGAGTTCAAGGATTTTTAGATAAAGGGTTCAACCATTCCATATAAATAATAAAATTACAGAATTTGGTATGGGCATGGATTATAAGAACCCCCAAAATCTAAGACTATTCTTTAGGGTTTTATTTAGTTGGCCTGGAAATCCATGATCCAGGGCTTGAAATCTTTGCCATCAACCTTGAAAGCTATTGGTTCCTAAGTGATTTTTTTCTTTATTTTTTTCTCACATTTACTGGGTTTTAGTTCTTTTTAAAGAAATGCAAAAGAAAAGGTGTTTGTAAGCAACTTCCCGAATTATTTTTTGCCATCCATGAGTGTAGGGCTGCCTGTTTGAATGTTTCCAAGAAAGTATTGTTCTTATGTGACAACAGGTCAGAAAGACTCTGCATTAATTACACTAACATATGGTTATTAACAGATTCTAGCTCAGGGAGCAATACTTTACAATGTTATCTTCCACATAGTCAGATGTTAGCCATATTGTCAGTGCTGGCAGCTATTGTTTCACTCATTTACTTCACAGAGCTAATTACTCCCTAATAATAACTTTACCTTGGAGTTTTTCACTTGCTTGTGCCAGCAAACCTGTTCACACTACATATGCTAATTATTGGCACTTATTCATTATGTTAAGATAGCTTTAAGTTCAAGCTGTGCAGCCTGGCTTTCGGTATGGAGCCAGCTGGCTGCAAAGTTCCACCTTTTTTTTTTTTTTTTTTTTTTAAACTAAAGTCATTAAAAGTTTTAATATGGGCCTATCTTGTTCTCTTTACAGGATTCGGTCTTTCAGGAATTAAGACACATAGTTGGTTACTCATGAACAATTGCAAGGAGTTCCCAGTTTTCTAAAATTATTTCTCAGAGCTTGCACTGAGGTCTTTTTTTTTTTTTTTTCTTTTTTTTTTTTGTTAAGTGGATTGTAAATTTTTTGTAATTTGAACTACAAGATCATTTGCCAAAATGGTTATTCATTTTCCCCTTTCCCCCACCCAATTCTTGCTCTTTGCCTATGCCATCACTCCTTATGCTTTTTCACTGGGAGTGTCTGGTGGGGATGCTCTTTGTTGATTTTGTTTTTCTGTGCTCTCAGTGTCCAAGGGCCTAAACCTTCAATGAGCTTTGTATGGATGGATTCACTGATTTGTCCTGGGCTCAACATAAGTACAGCAAAGCAGATCATTCAGATTTGCAGCCTAAAACAGACAAATTTCATGGGATTCAGTCTATTATATCTTTCCAGAATTCTCTGTGATCCTTTTTCACACTCTAGAATAATGCATATTCTCATAAAACCTAGAGAAATGCGGTGTCTTCTAAAGATAAAATACTGTCATTTGCATGGAGAGTTTTATGAATACCAACTGAACAGCTACATGGGAATCAAGGACAATTGATTGCTGCTGCTGGTTGATGTTGTATATACAGCACAGGATGTTACAGAACTGCCAGCTGTGACTCTTTAGAGTCCTGTGTCAGATCCTCATCTAGTTTAAATCAGCATAAGTACATTTGTACTATCTGGTGAACTGTTCTTACATTTTATGAAGTTCATAAATGGTTTTTATCCAAGATAAGGTGAACCTTTGTGAAATCCTATTCATTTTTATCAGTAGAAAGAGGTGACTGAATTTTTCCATACGTAAGAATTCAGTCTGTATTGAAAAAATAGTCTATTTCTGCCTCCCCATGAGCAAGAAGCTTTGAATTCTATAAGCTTTTGAGCTACCCTGACATTACCAATAAAAGGTTAGTTTCAGCTGTGGTCTAGCTAACTTTATTTTATAAATGTTTGCAGAAAACTGCTGTTTGACCATCTTATCTTCTTGGTGTCCACGTTGCATACATTAGGATTTATAAAAATACTATTGCCCACAACATCTTGTGCAGTGTTTTACAGCCTCAGAGCCATAGGTTGGATTCCTTTCTGTTCTACTGCTGTTCTGCCTCAATATACTTCCAGTGATATCAATATTTTTTTAATACATTTTTTAATGAAACTGAAGTAAGCAGACTTGTAGTTGACCCATAATAACTGATCTTTACAGACTTTTTACTTCTGGTATTTCTTAGGCTAAAAAAATCATGAGTATTGTTTAGTAAACATATTAAAACTGCAATCATATATTATAATGTCCAGTCTGCATTATACAAAGGTCAGAATTTGGGATGGGGGGAGTATATCCTGTCCTGAAACAATTCAGAGCTATGAAGACAAACGATACACATAAAGTGGGATAGGAAATACTCCAAATTCTGCTCCTGGCACACTGCTTGTGCTGTCAGTGGCTGCATTGTATAAAGTAAAGCATGTCAAGTAAATCTAGCAGTGGTTCACAGTAGGTCAGAGATGGGCTTTCAATTGGAAAGAAACTACAAATGAGTTCTAAAAAGCTCATTCTCAGCAGTGACCTTGGAGATGGCTGTTTGGTGCACCATCAGGTGAGGTTCCAGCTCACTTGAAACAAGAGGAGTATGGGGTGTTGCATCTAATAAACAGATTGTATAGAAATGAAGTAGTCTGTCATTGTGGTTAGAGAACATTTGAACCAAAACCTTCAAGTACAGATTGCATGGGAGTAGCCTTTCACCTGTTTTTGCGAAAGGCTGAACCTAAATACCAGATCTGAATTCAGTGTAGGGATTTGGATCGAGACTTGACCTTTGCCTTTTGGACCTGTATTAAGAAAGACTGTTATCACTGCACAGACACCACTTAGTTACTACCTTGGTGGTATTATGCTTTCTTGATAATCTTAAAACATTAATGAAATAGGCATACCAACTAGCAAAAAATATTAATATTTTAAGTGAGGAACTGAAATGGGGC
Organism: Aythya marila; assembly: GCF_965140915.1. NCBI lineage: Eukaryota > Metazoa > Chordata > Aves > Anseriformes > Anatidae > Aythya > Aythya marila. The sequence goes on from NC_139042.1 coordinate 129,888,035, forward strand.
ATGGCTGCAGAACCTGTATTGGGAAGCTCTTGTTGCATTGCAGGACTGTGGCTGGGAACCCTAGTTTTAAGAACAACAATGTAAAAGAGAACCCAGAGAGCCTGTGTGGACGGTTTGATCTAGTTAAATTAGTTTTCCAGGATTAGACGTGGTATTTCAAGCCAGATAAATTAAGGCAGGGGAAGGCCAATCATTCCTGCTTTTCCTTCCTAACTGCTGTGTGCCTAAAATTGAAACTTACTTTTCTATACCCTTTCCATAACTAGAAGTTTGAAAACTAGTTGTTGAATCCACTGAAGGGGAAAGTAGATGTCTAAATGGAAATTTCTAGAGGTAATGTTAGTATTGGTGTCCATCTGACCTGTAGATATGAGAAAAAGAGGAAGGTTGCAGGTTATTTTATCAGGTGCTTTTATGTCTGATGAAATGGGGACTATCTGTCAGAGCTGATAAGGAGAGAAAAGAATAAAATTGACTTGTTTGCAATTAAGGAAAGCTCCATCCAGCAAAAATGATGTGACAAAACTCTTAGGAACTTGTTTATGTTTTTTAAGTCAATTTCCTCAAGGAAAACTGTGAGAAAACACTTTATCTTTTTTTTTTTTTTTCCTTAAGTAAAAACTTTCCTCCTCAGATATTTGGCACTCCTGAAAATTTACTGGAGCCTGATGGACTATTCTGATGTTCTTAATGCACCTGAGAGTAACTTCCCAAACATGCCTTTCCTTATGTTAGATATTGCCAAGATCTTCTGGGTAAACCTCATTTCAAGTTTCTAGGACACAGCAACGTGGCTTAAAGGAGCCATAGAAGTACTTTCAAAATATGACTAGCACCTATTTCTAAGTCCCATATCACAAAACAATCTTGGCAAAATCTCCTGTAATTCAGCTAGAAGTGTGTTCTTTGACTGCCGACCACCTGTGAAGACTATGGAGGATAAATGACCTCTCATGAGAGTGGGGAACGAGTCAGAAAGTGTTTAATCTAAGCATTTATCTGTGCTTTGAACCATGTACTTTGAATTCTTGGGTTTACAAAAGAAAAGCCGATCTTGGTCTGAACTATGGACAGCCTATCTGTATTCTTGTACATAATGCATGTGAGGGAGCAGTAAATGTGCAGTGGACTGATGCAGTAGGGAGGGTTTGTTGACATGTTTAGGAGACCTGTGCTGCTTGCTACTTGTGCCTTATGCATGATACCTCCAACTAATAGCAGTAAAACCTTTATGCTACCTTACGCTGTAAAGTGTTGCATGAGAGCTGCAGATTTAAAAAATAACGACAACAACAAAACAGTTTAAATAAGTTTTGGAGAAATCAGAAAAAGTATTGGATGTGTATTTTTGAGTCTCTGCTTGTAAAAGTGCTTCATACCATAGGTCGAATAAAACTACAAAATTCACCCACAATAGCTTTTCCATAAATAAAGTTATCATTGGAGGCTAATGTCTTGAGATGTTTCAAGGCTTCACACAGGTATTGTGGGTCACATTAGGAAACTGTGAATCCTTCTGTTTTGTACATAATAAATTCTTGTTGTCCTTTATGGGTTACACAGTACAGAACCTCAGAATTCCCTCTGTCCTAGGACTGAGTATGGGTAATACTGCAGTTCAGTAATGTTACCTGGAAAGCTGGGAGGGAAAAGGCATATGTCTGTTGGTTGGCTGTAGAGAAAATGTCCTTCTGAGAGATTTGGGTTTATACAATTTTGTCCCTGTTCAGACAGGAGAGTGTGTACTGTGCAAGCGAAGCTGTCGGAGGTGTGTGATAAATACTGTTTGCGTTCTGTTTTAATTTTCCCTTGGGTATCACCATCTCTTGCATGGTGCATGCCTATATGCTTGCATATGTGTGTGGACTCCTGTGTGGGGGGCATCTGTTTCGTGGGTACTGTGTATATATATATATATATATATATATGTAAATATCAGTACATGTGCACATACACACATATTTACATTTTAAAATAAATACCAGAAATGAGTTTTATAGATAGCTTCCCTCATTTGCTTGAGTGGTGTGTGAGACGTGTGCACTCACATCTACCGGGAAAATGTGTGTGTTTATAATTCTTTATGGGCACAGATGATGCGTGTGTGTATACAGACACAGACAAACATACACTCACATTGTAACACATTAGATGCACTTAGATCTATAGGACTCACTATTGACTTTAATTAGAATATCAGCATAGACTTCTTGTAAAAGACAACTTAGTTATTCTTTCTTTTCTTCTGAATACATATTTAATGTATTTATGGCCTGAGGTGAGAGGTAATGAAGTTTTATTCCAGCGGCTGTGTCTGAGGAAGGTTAAGACTCTGGAAAAATGAAGGTGTGCAGCCTGATCAACCTTTGGGTGTGCTCTACTGGTCCTTCCCTAGCACTCTGTCATTTCAAACCATGACAGACACTATCAGATCATTCTCTTCAATATATGCTATTGCAGGAGAGTGCCAAACCACGGCAGTTCTTAAAAAAGGCTTCTAAGCAAAATGTAGGCATGCAACATTAAAGTAAAGGTGCTGAAACCATTTGATTAACTGAAGATGCTTCTTCATGATTACTTAATAACATGATGGGAGTTTGAAGCTTGTCATTAATATTGTCATTTGTCTAAAAAATGCCTTCTAAGTGCTGCTGGGCACCAGGGTGACTAAGCACTGCATTATCATCTGAGCCTGGGTCTGCCTCAGCACGTTGTTCCATTTGGTGCATCAGGACAGTCTGCCATTCAGCCCTAGAGGACCCTAGGAAAGGCATTTGCAGGCAGGGACTCGAAAAAAGCACAGCCTAAGCGTAATTGCAGCCAGGCGCTTCCACCGGAGGAGTGGCTGTGTGTGGAATCAGAGTGTCCAGCTGTTCCGGGAGGATTACGAGGGCTTTAATGGAGAGCACAGATGGAATCAGTACTATTGTCCGGAGTATTCTGGGGCAGAGGCTAAAATGTGAAGGATGATCAGTAGAGAGCTGATTGGAAAGAAAAAAAAAAAGAAAAAAAATAATAAGAAAGAAAGAGAGGGGAAAAAATCCTCTTGTTCTCTAAAAAGCAAAGAGATTGATGCTGTCCAATGGCGAGGGTGCACAGGAAATAGTTCCCAAAGCTTCCTTTCATGGTTAGCAGGCATTGTAAAGATGGCACAGGTCATGTGTTGTGTGCAGCTGTTTAGAGGTTCTTACAGAACTGTTAGAGACTTAGCAAGGCCCATTATTCAAGGCTCTAAGGCAGTTTTACTGGATATGGACTACTGCAATTGTATAAGCTCTCCATTGTGTGAGTACTAATTTAGAGTGCTACCATAAGCCAGCCATACAATCCACGCTTCCCATGAATGAATGAGTCATCTTGATGAAAAGGCTCAGAGCACACAGCCCTGACTTTTAGTCTTAAAGGGACCCGATGTGTTTGGAATGGATCACATTTTAATGAACAAACTCCCTGGCAAAACATTTTGGTTTTGAACTGCTAAAATAATCCTTTTCTTTTTAGGGAAGGATATCGTACCCAAAGACTTTAGATAGGTTTTCGTTTGTCTTAGCACATGTTAGGCATTTTTGTAATTACTGATTTGTTCTGGGATATTAAAGTGTTACTAATAAGCTCATGTAAACATAACAGGTTTCAAGGCCACTCAGTAAGCCAGCAATTCATGTCCTAAATCATTCCTTTAGGTGCCAAGGAGCCCCATGATTGTTTTATTCAAAACTGTTTGGCTGCAGGAATGCAGCTGTTTTTTGTTAATGATGTCCATGCACATACACAAGCGATGTGTTGTTACGTAGCACTGCTGTCTTTCTACTTTCTTGTCTCTGGAGAATACGAGAGTACTGTCAGGACCTCTAATGCAGTTGTACTGCTGTTTGGTAAAGTCGTTCTCTGTAGAGTTCTTATCTGGATGACTTAGGGCCAGACTGAAAACGAGGATTTGCTCTTTGATAGCAGGTCTTAGATAGCCTTCGGGAACATCTAAACTGGGGGATACGGGAGGGCTTCCCGAGTTCATGTGCACATCCTGTCCAGCCATTATTCAGAAAGTCCTTAGAAGAGCCTTCATTCCCATACATGATCTGAAGCTTTGGGGACATCTGAACTTTCACAGCACCTGCCGATTTGAACTGAAAGGTTTCTGTAGTTCTTCTGTGCCTGCCCTGGAACTGCTCAAGGCTAAACACCTAAATGCTCCTGACTGAAGTTCATCATGGTCCAGAAACAAGGCAGAGCAACGCTGGCATCAATTGACAGGCTCAGCCACCAGCATGACAGGATCATAAAATGTAGCTGTTTCCTTTCTAACATGCCTCCGTAAAAGTAGGGGTAGTCCTTGTTTTTTTTGTGTGCAGTAGCCTCGTGAAAGCTTAGCACTTGTCCAAGAAATGGAAAGAACAGGAGTGGGGCTTCTGTTTCCTTCATGCAGTTCACATGGTGTCTCCCACATCTTGGGAGAAAAGTCTGAGATCCAGAGGTAGTTTGGGGACAAGATGTTTCTCCATGTTTGCTGAAACTGAGCTTCATACAAAAAGAGACATACTGTTCATGTCATAAATGGAGCAAAAAAGAGATATCACTGTTCAGTATCTAACTAGTGATGACATTTGAGCTTGCGTTCTGTTCCTCAGATGCCTAGTTGTGGTTTTTGATTTGATTTTAATTATTATTTTTTTGTTATTGTTGTTGTTGTTGTTTTGTTTGTTTGTTTTTTAATATTTCTGCTGAGTGCCATGTGTATCAATCTGTGTTTGACTTCAGCAGAGCAAGGATTCAACAAAAAGTTCCTACAGGTCAAATTTTGCCCTTAAGAAAATGATTCTTATTACAAACTCCATTTTCTGAGCTGAATACTACTTAAAAGCTAAAGGCATCTAAAAAATCAAATACTACTTCATTTTTTCATCTGCTGGTTTCCTCCTTGATCTCTCTTAGTATCAAATTAAGTTTATTGAGCCAGCTTTGTTTAATTGGTTTAATTTTACTTGTTCAGCAGCATTGCCAGGGTTGTACTTTTCAGATTCACAGCTTTGAGTGAAAATATTCCCTGTGACTGGCAAGAGGAAACAAAAACAAAAGTATCAGAGACATCCATCCCTGCCCATGGCAGCGGGGTTGGAACTAGATGATCTGTAAGGTCCCTTCCAACCCAAGCTGTTCTGCTGTTCTATGATTATTAAAGTGTTTACATTTTCTTAGGTAAAATGCTTCCAGAACTGAAATTTGGAGCAGAAAACATGAAAGAAACCTGACAGTTAACTATCTTAAAGCAGTTCTTATTGAAGAGTCGGAACTAACATTTGTTTTATTGCAAGTCAGGTCTACCACATGAAGCATGTCGACTATTAGTGCCTAAAAAAAAAAAAAAAAAAGCCCAGTCACAGAAGATAAGCATTTGATTTGCACAATTGTTTATCTGACAAAAATAGTGGGGGTTTCAAATAAATCTTCACATCTTAGTCATGCCAGTGAGTGAGTGAAAACTATTCAAGGGCTTTTCCTACTCTCCCTTCAGCCTAACTCAGTAGCATCAAGTACTGTCGTGTCTTGTGACACGACCAGAGCCCTGAGGATCAGCAGATCCTCTAGTTACATTGGAACTGTGGCTGTCGCACACTACTAAGAAATAACATTGCTGATTTGCATTGGTGAACCTGAGCAGGAAGCCCCTGATTTTCAGTTGCACCAAATGTCCAGCCCCAGAATCTGTGTTCTGGTCTAAAACTTTGTTCTCTGTCTTAAATTGCTTAAAGAGAACTCGGGAGTACTATATGACCAACAGTGTTTCAGTATAAACTGTGTTAGGAATAAACAAATTGATCAGAAAATTCTTTTTCCTAAAGAGAAGTAGATGGAATTAAAATGAATTCTGAATGGCCATGGTGTATGCCTAGAAGAATAGCAGAGACGGATAACATCACTGTGGTATTTTCAGAGTTTTTTACACTGCTCTTTTATATCCCTCTCCCCCAGACACATCACATCTACCTTTCTCTTTAGTATGCAAATGCACAATTAAAAGCATTCAACAGATAGAGATGAATAAGCTAATAAAGTGTGCCGCTAGTAATTTATTTTCATTAGCTGGGAGTATGTGGAAGTACCCCAAAGAGCGAAGTGATGCTGGAAAGTTGTAATAGATACGAATCTACTAACTGCCTTTATGTAAGACAATAGATGTTGTGAATATTCAGCTTCCTCTCCAGGCAGTGAGCTAGTATGGTTAACCAAAATTGTTGAGTAATTGTTCCGTGGTTGAGAACAAAATGCTGAATTAAACTGTTCCCAGCACAATAATTGTGTGATTACAGCATTTATGTTGCTGGCCAAAAGAACAGTCATTAGGTTTGGAAGACTTACCAAAACCACAGGCTCAAAAAAAAAGAAATGCAAATCACATGTAAATTGTCCTGTAATACCTACGGTGGCTTAAAAATTGAACTAGGAGTATGGTATGTGTATATTTAAAGGCAGGCAAGCCAGAAAAAAAAAAAAGATTTTACATTCAAGAACTACTTCGGACTAGGAAGAAAATAGCCAAAGATTATTCATTTTTACTCTGTTGTACTTTTCCCCCTCTTGTGAGATCCTGCACTTCATATATTATGAGTGTATTCTGCTTTGTGAATGCTATTATATTTTTCCCCACTGCATACCAATCAGATATTGTCTGGGAGTTGTAAGTTAGGTTGGGCTCCCACACCTAACTAAATCTTGGGCCAAGCCAATTCAAAGAGCAATATACAAGGAAGGCAGGCAGCAAATGTTTATCTGATTGCTGTAATCCACCAGTAAAATTAAAAATTGATTTATGATGATAGGTACTCTTGTGAGGTAGATGATTTTCTTCTCCGTTGCATGGTCCATATCTAGGAGTGCCAAAGAAATGTGTTCGCCTAGTCTTTTTGTGTTGTCCTCATGTTGTTTTTCCTCAAATTTCTAATATTAAAGGTGGAGGAGGAAGGCAAACAGAAACTGAAGGAGACAGCAAAAAAAAAAAAGAAGTCACAATGCTTAAGTCAATTAAAACTTTTGTGCCTGCAATTCAGTGCAGTAAACAAGCTATTTGGATAGCTGGCTACCTGGCTGTACACAGCAATCAGAAGGTTAGGTGTCTGTACTCTTATCATTGTATCTACAGTTAACTGTAGATGTATTGCTGTCAGCTTTAAATGTATTGCTGTCCCAAAATTGTAGGCACAAGATGAGAGATTGTCCTCAAACCTATTAGAAAAATGCTCCCAAACTTCTGAAAAACATTTTCAAATGATGATTTTGGCAATGAGGAAAAAAAAAGCATCAGGACATGAAAGGAAAAGTGGCTAGGTATATATATTTAAATATTCTTTCTTCTGCAACTTGAATACATTTTTACTTTTAAAATCGAACTTTTGATAGTGATACTAAACTCTATTAAGGAACAATTCGACTGGCAAAAGGGACAGTCAGAAACAAGTCCAAACAGCTGAAAAATTGAAAAGAAGTCTTTATTGTGCGTTTCCCTGGGCAGTAGAGGCTATCCAACACTAGAAATGTGTTTTCCACAGAGGTTTCTACTAACATTTGGTCTTAGTTTTCCTGGCCATTTGTCCATCATATTTAAGTGCAGGGGTTTTCAAGACCATGAAGAAAGCAATAAAACTCAATAGAAAATAATAATAATAGTAAAATGTCTTTTGGAAAGAATTGCATTGAGTTGTTGTAGCAACTAGTGCACTGAAACTGATGTCACTGGAGACCAGCCATACGTTGAAACATGTATCTGATTTAATAATAATTAAAAAAATGGGGAAAAGGGAGCATTCAAAGGGCTTAATCAGTGGATTTAAGTGTAAAATTTTCTGAGCAGACCAATTTCTGCCAAAGTCTACGCTGATCAGGCCATGAAGAATGTTTGCTTCCCCATACTATATTACATTGTATACTGTTTTATTAAGTATGTCCCTCAACCTTTCAATTAAAAAAAAAAAAAGAGTGTACAGACTCTTAATGTGGATTTTGTTCTCCAAGTCTTTTATATGATTTTTTCTCTTTCCATGTAGTATGATTATAAGTGAATGACTTTGATAAGACTTTCATGTTTGTTTATACCATTGCACTATTCAGCAACTGAACGGGTTTTGAATTTCTGCCCACTACATGATATTAAATAACCCATTTCTTGCCCACCGCCTACACATAAAAATTGTTATGTTTGTTTTAATTAATGATACTCCACTTGTCAAAGAGATACTGAGTGAAAAATACATCTTGAAACCTTAAGATTTTATCTAAAAGAATACCTCTTCCTCTTTCTTTATTAAAAATCATCTTTATTAAATCATATTAAGAAAATTGGCAAAAACAAACAAACAAACAAACAAACAAACAAGAAATAGCTGTTAAAAGGCAGAATTCTGATGATCTCTGTGTCTTCTACACCAACCAGTTTGAGTAACCAAGACTTCTGCGTTAAGGGTTATGAAAGTAGAACTGCTTTATATTATTTGATGTGACTTCAATATTTTATTATATGTAAAATCTATTCAAGGCAATGTGTCATGCATGGCCCATAATGAGTGGCAATAGAAAAGTTGAAATATAAGGCCAGATTGTGGCACACTGCAGTGCAAGAGCGTTAGAGGGGAGGTATCTTGCCATGGTGGGAGCAAAGGAAGACCAGGATGAGAGGTGGGCTTGCCTTTTAAGTCATTTATGTTCCAGTGAGGTACCACAGCACACCCACTAAATTCCTATTTTATCCTTACCTACATTATAGACCTTCATTCTGTTAAGCAGTGTTTGAACTACGAGCTGATTGCTACTTTTGATTCAGTTTTTCTCCAAGAGTGTCTTGGGGTCATTAATACAATAACAAGTCTCTTAATGAAGGCAGCTCATTATTAAGTGGTTTAGACATTAGATATTGATCTATTCAAGAATTTGGACTTTACCATTGTGTCAAAAATGAGCTCATGGCATTTGCCTTCAACTGCACAGCATTTTAAATCCAAATGTTTCCATATTAGAACTGTTCTCCCTATTTCAGAGATTTAAAAAATCCCGTTTGGAACAGTAGACAGGAAAAAATAGTACTGCAAGTTACACATTGAAGTGATTTTTTACTTGGATTCTAATATGCAGAAATGGTACAATCAACAACAGGTAAAGGAAAGAGTGTAAAGATGGTCTTAACACAGATGTTTCTTAATAACTTTATATGACAAAAAATACTGGTCAGCTCTGTACAATGGCATAACCTTGCTCTTGCCATCTATTTCTTCAGCTCTTAGGGAAAATGCACTAAAGAAATCTTTGAATTAAATAATATAAAATAAAATAGAATTTTGCTTCTGATTCTGCAAGAACACATGCCAGTACTTAGTAAATGAAGGAGCCCACTGCAGTGAGTAGGCTTACACCCCAAAAGCTGTGTCCCTTCAGTCCGTATAAGAGCAAGAACCACAAATAAAATAAATGTTTCCTTCCTAATCTGGAATCTGTCTTGGGCAGCTATAGAGCCAACATTTTGTGAGGACACAGTGAAGAAGCTGGTCCTGTTTGCATCCTTTGCATGAAAACATTCACAGCAATACTTATGGTGTCAGGAGAAATGCAAAACCACCTCAGAAGTATGGAAGAGAGAGCAGGGTGGGGCAACCGGCCTTGCTGCCTGTGATGAGGTGTAATACTACAATTTATTTCTTTACCTGAATCCATTGATTTGCAGCATTCACAGAAGTTACTGGAAAGGCAATTTGGGTGATTCCTCTTCCTGTCCTCCCCTATCCCTGTGTCACACACTAGTGCTGATCCCTGCTTCCCATTCCTTCTTCTTACAGCATACCCATTGATTAATAATGTTAATATTTGCATAGTCAACCTTGTATGCATTAAAAAACATGCTCTTACAGGAAAACACTCTAGATTCTGCACACCTCTTTTGACTGTCATACCTGTCACTCTATTTCTAACAGCATCAAAAAAGGAACAGCCCTTACTTAACACAGAGCTGCCACAAGCTGTCCTATTTGTTCCTCTCTCTTCCTTAGTAGCAATAGTTAATGCTGGACCTTCCTTCTTAAGCTCTTTCGACAATGTTCCATAATACTGCCACACAACAAATTTTATCTGGTAAAATGGGAGTATTGGATATACCAAAGAAATTACTTTGGAGAAAGAGAGAGAAGTGGGTTAGCACACACACAGAAAACGCAGCCACTCCAGTCTCTTTAAGGAGAACACGGAAAATCAGAAGGAAACTACAGGTAACTTCTAGAATGCTGATATGAACAACATCAAGGGAAGTATACTTATTTTTGTCTCTGATTCTTTATTGCATGTGCAAAAAGCCCTGAGTTCATTATAATTTGAATAATGGAACTGACATATAATAGATCAGCTAACTGTGAAAAACAGTCCACATGTGCAGCTCAAGAAATTATCCTACATGCTGTCTTTTAAAACACATCAGGAAATCTCACACCTGTTTTCTTTTCACTGACAAATGTTTCCCTGAATAGCTTACTGCTAGAGCCGTCAGCACTGGTCCAGAGCTCATTGGGAAAAGCATTAAACAAGCATCTGGGAACTGTATGCTCTATCATATGCTGTAAGGCAGCATCGGTTATTAATGCAAGCTCATAGACTTTCCAGTTCGAAGGGAGTGACTTTGCAGATAACTTGCTACATGACAGTTACATTTGGGAGCAAGTTGCTATTAGCCAGGAAATACACAGATAGAGGACAATATGCCATATAAATCATCAGTTGTGACAGTCACAAGTTGATGGCAGCTTTCCATTATAGTCCTGGCTTGTCCTTCTACGAAGGGTACTACCAATTAAACAAGACAACTAGGTGCTTGGAAGCTATGGCATAAGAAACAGTATTTATGTGAATTTTAATTAAGGTGAAATGAATCAGATGAATCAGTCTGGCCCAAACATTGGTCATCATACCTCTAAAGACAATTTTGTGCCCTATGCTAACTTTAGCCTCTTCATGGAACAAATGGCTCAATCAACCAAACAATGGATCTTTTTCCTCAAAAAAAAAAAAAAAAAAAAGTGCACATTGTTTTGAATTTTGCTCCAGAGCTGCAACTGACTTTGATTAGAAAGGGCAGTTTAGAGAATATGTTTCAGTCTTCCAGCGTAGCTATTACCTGAATTAAGGTAGGTTGGCTAACTTGTCCTTCAAGTCCTGTTTTTGCTGGAGAACCCCAGCCACTGGGGTGCTGCAGGGCCTGGAGCAGCCATTCATGCATGAACTCTTAAGATTTTGACGTAAAACAACTTCATACTGGAATGAATTTCAGTGGGTCTTCTTTTTTATTTCAGATGGCCTCTTCCTTTTCAGTAGGGCCATTTGTGCAAATGCCTTCGTGGCAAAATTGCTCTGTGGATAACTTCCATGCTAAGTGGCACAAGCCAGAATACTCCTTGTTATGTGTCGTCCCAAATGGGAGAAACACATTTTCTCTCCTCTGCATGATTTTTCTGTACCAAATCAAATAGAAAAGAAGTGTTCTGAAGTTATCTTAGTTACATAAATCAATAAATAATACTGCTTTTTCTTCCCTTAGAGGTATCCAAGAGATGCTTCTTGATGCAAAAATACGTTTTGGCTCATATCCTTCAAAATGCTGCTAAAGGTGTTTGTCTCTCACCAGACATTTTGTTCCGTAGTATGAAGTGGAGGAGGGAAGCCTTTGGAAGCAAATTATTGACATGGAAACAGCTACTGTCTGTATTATTTGGCAGTTTAAGGCACTTCTCTGCACTTCAGTTAAAAAGGCTAAACATGTTCATTCAGTAGTACTTAAAGACTTTTTGATGAGATAATTTTGAGATGGGTTCTGGTGGTGACACCTGGATTCTCTTGCAGGACTGAGCAAAGACAGAAAGTTTCCTGCCTGGAAAAGCCTTGCCTTTTAAAACAAAAAATGTTTGTTGATGTAGTTCTCTGGATTTCAGTTTCCCTCAAAGTTCTTTTCACGTGTTTTCTGTGAGCCAAGGTGCATGCATACAACCTATTACTTGTTAAGACAGATTGTTGCCATATTCCAGCAAACTAATAATTTTTTCTACACTATCATTCTGAATAAGATTCTCTTGTGGTAGTGGAGTTAAAATAGGAGGTATTTTTTTTCTGCCTAAATAACCTTTTTCATTCTTCTTAAAAGATTGCCACTTTTCTACTATCAGTACCACTGTTTGTAAACAATTGTCAACAGTGAGGTGCTACTATTGAATGGTCTGGGGTGTTCAGGCAAGACGAATTTTGATAAGTACTGGTATGAACTGTGACAGCCTCTTATGCAACAAAGGAAAGAGTAATGTTTAGGGCCCAAAGCATCTGCTGCAGAAAAACTCTCAAGTGAGAATCAAGAAGAAACATTGATCACAAAATTCTTTGCCAGGAACCCCTATACCACCATGCCTGGCCGTGGAGTGAGCTGCTTCTCAGCAGTAAAGGCAAAGCATTTGGTCTTTAGAGCATGAGGTAGGATGGGTGTGCTGTCTGTCTCCTGTGCGTCTCTTCTTCTGGGCATACATCTTCTATTTTTGCTTCTTAAGCATTCACTAAGCACCCCATAAAAATCCACCTCAAACTCACTGTGAAAGTGATCGCTGCATTACCCAGATGGGCAAGTCTCCCTGTTACATAGATTTGGGACACACTTAAGTCGATTTAGGGAACTGGTATAGGGAAGAAAATGAGGAGAATAACATTTTCTTTTCTTATTTTAAACGTCACTGTAAGGGAAAATAGCAGATTGTAGTTATATGAGGACATATATTTTTATTTCCCTTAAGATAGACGTGGGGGGTGTGAGAGAGAGAGAGAAAGAGCTGGCCAACACATGCTAATTAAAGAATCCAGTCCTCAGCAGAGTGTGCGCCACTGTGAGCCAAGTGTTTCTGGAGGAAGGGGGACTGATGCAATTAAACCTGTCATTTTTGAAGGACATATTTATGTCATTGCATGGTAAATGTACATTACATTCTTTTATATACAGCAGAAGAGATACTTAACTTCTAAACAGGTTGTGGGCAAGAAAATACTCATACAACAATTCGAAGTTAAAAGAATCATTCAAGCACATCTATGGTTCTAGGAATGTAAAATTTGAACTTCTTTGAGTAACTGACAATGGTAACTCAAATGAAAATAAAAATTAGACACACATCCACATGAAGAAGCCATTTAGGAGATCATTTCAGAAAAGATGCTCGTGCAGCTTGTGAAGGACATCTGAACAGCTCAAGGGTAAAGGACTGCTTGGAGTTTTGTTGGTTTGCAGAGAAGGGAGTGTTGCTTTTTGCAGCCGTCTTATTCACACTGAGTAATTCGTTACTCCGTCACCAGTCTCACTGAAATTGATAGAATTTCTTCTGAGGAACTAGAGGTAGGTGGAAGATCAGTATTCACCCCTCAGTGTAAAGTGTTATACATGGATGCCAGGAACTGTATTGAACTATTTACCTTGGAGAGAGGAAAACTTATACAAAAGTTTATGCTAATAAACATGTAATGAGCAACTACGGAAATTAAATTGGTGTATGTGTATAAGGATAAAACAGATAAAACTAACAGTAGCTACTATGTTAGGGGCTTAGGTTTGCTGAAAGTATGGGTTTATGTTATTTGAGAAATATTATGAGCCTGATGAATTAAGCAAGAATCACGTGAGGGGAAAAACTGTGAACTTCTAGTAAAAGATTGTCAGGATGCTTGGGCATAATGGGCCAAAATAAGGTCATGCAAGCTATCCTGATTCTGGTATTTCCTAAGCCTTGAATGCTTACCTTTGCAACCTTATTGTTTTGTCAAACTGTTTTGTATTTGCAGCTACTTATATAATGACCCAAAGTGCATGTGGCATTTTACAGAAAATGGAGTAGAACTGCAATTGTCAAGTGTTTGCAGTCTAAATTTATATAAGTCACAGCAGGAGCTAGTAACAAACAGTAGGGGTAGCTGTTAAAAACATACTGCTTAGTGCTTAGGTAGCTGTGGTAACCATCGTATGTCCCTAAAAGAAGGTAAGAGACCAAAATTTAAACAGAAGTATTATGCTTATAATGAAGCCAGGAATTCTGTGAATTTGGCATTAGCTGCACTGAATGCACTTACTTATGTGAGTGCATTTGTTATGGTCAGGTCATAAAGGAAACACATAGATCTGTGAAGATACTGGCCTAGGTTTCCACATCTTGAAGCTGTTCCAAGTTTAATAACAAATTTCTTTTGCTAAGGGTAAGTCATTTAAGGTCAGATTTGAAAGGCATCAAAGCAAGTAAAGATTCAGAGAGGCATTTCCCCAAACTGAAAGTCTTTACAGGCAACTCTGGTTGCTTCAGTTTCCCACTTGCACAGTAAATACAGTATTAATAACTTGTCACATGCTCATACTGTTTTTCTATTGTTAAGATCTTTAGGGCTAGTCTCCCTTTTGTATTTTAAGTGATGAGTATGAAGGGTCCCTGATACTGGTGTGGGCTCCAGTTAAAACTTGGTTTCAATTTCTGCCACTCCTAAAATATTTTGCCATAACAGAAGATGACTTGCTCTCCTCATCATAAATAAGAGAGGCTGTTTGAACTCTTGTTTAACCACTTACTTAAGGGAAATATTTCTCAAAACCTAAATGTCAAGTGGTGTGGTCTTCCTTCCTTCCTTGCAGCATGGGCTTCTCTCTTGCATCAAATTATTTGTCAGAGATATGTGAATGAAAGTACAAATTCCCTGAGCGGTGAACTGACTTCGTAAAGAACTACAACTCTCATGACATTCTGTTCATTTCTTTGCTGTTTCCTTTATGTCAGATTCCTTTTCTGTGCATAACACACATCTGCAGCCCAAGAGTACTTATGGTTAATCAGATATGTGGTGATTGCATTAAAACTGAGAGAAAGAGCAGGGAACTGTTTGTTCAGTTGACATTGGGACAATAATATGTGTAGTGAAAAAAACAGGCCCTTGGGAGATTGTATCTGCATCATCCAGACTAATATGACAAAGTACATACGAAGTTACACGGTGAGGTTTTAGCCCATTAAATCTATTGGGATTTAAATTACAATCTTTCAGGAAATTACAACTAAGAAGAGTTAATCAATCATATAG
This sequence comes from Aythya marila, assembly GCF_965140915.1. Taxonomy (NCBI): domain Eukaryota; kingdom Metazoa; phylum Chordata; class Aves; order Anseriformes; family Anatidae; genus Aythya; species Aythya marila. Next base: position 129,903,146 of record NC_139042.1, read on the forward strand.
AGAGACTGGCAAGTGGACAATCTTGACAACTCTATTCATTTTTTTATTGTTAAAGATGTGTTAGTATTTTGTGTACATATATTTGTCCAGTAGCAGAATAAATTGGAAAGGCTGAAAATAGCTCTGGTTTGTAGTCCATTACATTGAAATTAGAAGTGAAGAAATTATTGTTGAGAAAACTTTGGAAAGTATGCAAACAATGTAGCAAAGCAAAACTTTTGTAAGAGCTGTTAATTGATGTAGTAATAGCTAAAAAACAACAAGAGCAACAAAAGGAAAATACCCTTCGCATAAAACTCAGAATGAAGGGCCTGTGTTCTGTGCCACTTGAAACAGTTGTATCCTAGCAATTCTAGGTAATAATAATAAACATACAAAAGTTAAAATGTGGTAGTTAAATGAGCCATAAAAATGAAGAGTAATTTGTATTGTATTGTGTCAGGTAATCGGATTAAAATAAAATCATAATTGCACTTATTTGTATTTGGGAGAAAATGAAGTGTAGCTGTTTGAGTGGTGCTACATACATTCCATCCTGGAATGAAAATCACATTGTTTTGACTGCGTTATTTCTGTATCCATGCAAACCATCCTCATCACTCTACAGTCCTTACCTCCTTAACACAACTGGGTTTGTGTCATTGAAATTAGTGGATCTAAAGGCCCTGTGGAGAGACAAAGGGGAACAGTGATTTGAAAAAAAAAATGAATTGCAACAGTCAGGTTTAAGAAGAAAGGGCATTTTCCTGGTAAATGTTTTCCTAAATGGGAGTTTTTCAGTGTGGTGTTTTGCTCGTGTATTTGGCAGTCACTTGGAATCAAGTGCAGACTTGTGCTACATTGTGGGCTTGGCAATGACAATTTGTGTGTGTGTGGTGCTTTAGTTATATTAGCCCTGGAGGCAGAGTTAACACTTGCAGTGGGACAAGAGTATTTGCAGTCATCAGAGAACTTTGCAGTCAGCTTCAATAACATCACTCCATTTTTTTCACTTTTTTTTTTTTTTAACATTTTTTTTGGCAGCAAATCTCTTAGTAGAACCATCTGTCTTTCTATTAGTGTTTTTGAGTCCTGTTTTGAAGCTTCTTTGCTTGGCAAAGTCACTTTCATCCTTGGAAACCATTTAAAAAAAAAGTTCTGTGGCTTTTTGCCGAAGAAGAGTACTATGCAAAAATTCCACAAGGCTGTTCATTTTTGTTCTAAAAGAATACAGTTACTTTGTCTTTGTCTTTAAAAAAAAAAAAGGCAAAAAAAAAAAGACGAAAAGGCAAACATTGGACTGTTAGTTCTAGGGTGACTGAGTGATTATGAGAAGTCACGTTTGAAATGTTTTTATCTCCTGAAGTCCAGTTAAAGTACATATGCCTTATAGTTAAGAGGATGAGAACAGAAAGCAGAGTACTGAAGTAACAAAAAACGAATTGAGTTCAGTGAATGGAGCCACATCTACTCCAGTTTCAGTCCCAATCTTAATCTCCCACTGCAAGGATTTCCATCAACCGCACTCTTGAACTTCATCCTTGCAAATTGTTTCAGACTATAAAGATACAGGCAGCACACATATAGGTGTTGACAGGTCCTGGCATAAATTAAGAGGTTACGATCCCAAATTTCATATCACTCTTTGTAGCAGTGTTGGGTGAACTGAGACATCTCCTGGATCTTCAGGAGATTAAATTAAAATAAAATTAAATTAAAATGCTGTACTCTGAGCTGTGGCAGCCAAAGAGCTGACACAGATTCTCTTTTGCCAGTTCTGCTACACAGGCAATAATGAAAGGAGTAATACCTTCTTATGCCTCTGGCTAAAAACACTTGTCTACCAACACCCTAATTCTCCTTGTTTCTTAAGTCTACAGACCACACAAACTTTTTTTTTTTTTTTTTTTTTTTTTAATCTGTGGTAATGGATCTATACTTCCAATGCTTCAGCTTTACAGTGCAATTACAAATCTAGAATGACCTTTCTTAAAAAATGAGTCATTCTCTACTGACTGATCTACAGAAAATAAAGTTTTACTTGTCAGTACGGTGGTGTTTTGTTTGTTTGTTTGTTTAACTTAAAACTAGCTATTTAATTGTTTAATCTAGCAAACTTTCTGTTTCTCATCTGCGTGAAATACAAAGACGTTGTCCAGTTCTACTAATTAAAACCTCTGGCAAAACTTGGTAAAAGCAATAGTATTAGATGCTGTGCCATGGCAAACCTCCAGTTTTGATGACTAATTTCTGCATGTCTTAAGTCTTTTGCAGTATCCATTTACAATATAATATTTTCCACTTCCTGGCTTCCATGGTTGTATACGGTTGCTGTGCAAAGTTGAACAGCTAACACTTTAGACATAGCTGTGTTATATTTGTGAATAAAGTGTCTCAGCTTTTTTCTTAACATCTTACAGACTTTGTCTTTTCACGTGTACATATAAATTCACATATATGGGCAGAAAAATAGTACTGACTGTGCTGTACATTACTTTTGCACATGTTTATACTTCTGTGTATTTGGATCTTTGTGTTTGTGCTCAGTCAGTATGAAAGCTACTATTTGAGACTAAGATTTTGTTGCACAATACGATAAACCCCACCCCTCCCCGTAGTCAAATAGAACTGAGGGTTATGGACTGTGGGGGGAATAATTAATTGGAAAATAGGTATGCGTTAGTGCAATCTTTTGATTTATTTTGGATTAATGTGATTCATATGAAGTGTTTTGATAATTAAGATGAGGCTGAATAGTTGATGCTACTGGAACATTATGGAGGAGCATATTCAAACCTGACCTCACAGAGTAGAAGTGAGAGAAAGCATGTAAGCAAACATTTTCCCCTAGAAAAAATTCCACGTTTGATTTTCCCTCTCCTGTTCAGCAGGTCCAGGGTCAGCTGCCTCCATTAATGATTCCCGTATTCCCTCCAGACCAACGAACCCTAGCAGCAGCTGCTCAGCAAGGATTCCTTCTTCCTCCTGGTTTCAGCTACAAAGCGGGATGCAGTAAGTCCTGTAGACTTTTTTAGCTGGAAGTGGGTATAGGGCACATTTTCATGCCAATCCGTATAGAAGTGTCACCTCTCTAGCCCAGTGGACAAAGCTAGTAACTTGCACAGATGAGTTTAAAAGGAAGGAGTAGTCAGTGTTGTATGAGAAAAGATTGTCAGATAAGTATGTGTTTCAATGTAACAGCAAAACATTTCACACAAAAAGAAGATTTATGCACCTTCTTTCTGACAGATCTTTTTGACAAGTGAAGGCTCATGACCACACAAACATACATAGATCTGAAGAGAAGCTATTTGAAATTTCCCAATAAATTTCAACACTGTTGTAAGAAAATACATTTTTTTCCTGAAGCAGCCTGCCTACTATTTGTGAACTGAGGGCCTATTCTAGTGTCTTTCTTCACACAGAACTCACATTAATCTCAACAGGGGTTCTGCACAGAGATCAAAGATAGCATATGCCTTTCAGTTTGATAGACTAACACTATATTTATGAGAGCCTAACACTAAAAAATACAGCATCTACTTTTTTAATCTTTGAGAGATTTGTATTGTTCTCTACACTCTCCCATTTTTTTGGGGAGGAAATTTTATTTAAGCCTTCTATAGGATTTCATGTTCCTGTCAGCTATATGGTAACAAATGCAAGTTAAAGATTTACTGAGGATCTCCATTTTCATGAATAGAATTAGCTAAAGGATGAATTTCATAGTCTCATTTTCATGCATTTCTGCTTGTATAACTCTTCTGACATCAGACTCCTACTGAGTTATCTGGGATTTGCTTGCTCTTCTGTTCTCTGTTGCTAGTATGTGTGTTTAGCTTTACTATGTCCATGTTAGTCTATCCATCTGTATCATTGACTAACCCATGAATTCATTGGTTATTTTGCATTACTCAGCACTTGCCACTGCAGTAGTTTCACAAAATTAGAATGTAAAAAGATCCCTTTAGTTAAACTGGCTTAGCCCACAATTTGAGATTTCTTTCAGTTCCCGTAACATTGTAGATATAGTACTTGAATGAGAACTTGAGTTGCTTGGCCACAACTGCCTTTTCCTAACATTTTATAGTCTGGGACCACTACTGAAAAATACTGTTCAAAACACTTCACATCCCTCAGCAGCTACAGTGCCAAAGCATAGGCTCATTCAGTTCTTCCAGTGATTTCACACTTGTTCTTTCTCAAAAGGGAGAAGCAGTGATCCACATTACAGAATGTTTAACTGAAAGCCATGCTGGATATGATGCTAACATAACTGTAGGCCTGGAAAAGGTCAAGAAAGGCACCCTATTAGATACATCTGGCAGATCAAATCATTTCCATGTTAATGAAGTCTGATTTGAATGAATAGTCTGATAGAAAGAGTTGAAGTGTTTTTTTTTTCCCTTCCATTTACTGCATGTGCATTAACTGTAAGACATTCATATAGTACCTCACATCCATGAAGTACATATGACATCACATGTTTGTGTAACCTTGAAAAGGAAAAAGAAGAAGAGCAAAGTGGCTGCTGCTCCTGGCAGTAAGGCTTGGAATTAACAGCATGCCAAGGTCTAGGACTGAGCAGAAGCCAGTGGAAAAAGACAGCTCTGTGTTTGGTGATTCCCTGGCATGTTTGACTGAATTTGACTGAGAAGCTGAGGAAAAGTGATAAGTAATCCAAAGGATTTTTTCTTTCCACTCAGTTTAGTGTAAACAAAAGCATATATGGATTTAGCTACACCTAGAAAGCTTGTAGCAATGAAAAAAAAAAGTAGCTGTATTAAAACTATAACATGTTCACATCAAGTAATGTTTTTGACAGGCCATTAAAACATATTTCTCCCACTTTTCTGTTTGCCCTTCTGTTTATCAGGCCTCTTGGCAAAGATGTGGTAGATTGTAAACCAAAGAGGTTTGGATAAAATTTTCTGAAGTACCTGAATGATTTAGGAGACTACATCTCCATTTGAAAAGGCACTAGGATCTAAATCTAAAGGATATTTAGCAAATATTAATGCTATGAACTTCAGTACAGTCACCAATGCTAGCTTGAAATGAGCTAAAGTGGATACCAGTATAGCACTGCATCAGAGAACTTAGAACAGATTGACTTGCTCAGCTTCTCAGCATATTAAATGCCTGACTTAGTGATCACTAAGTTCACTTTTGGAAGCAAAGCCTTCTTATGTACTTCTGATAATCCCACTACCTGCATCTTTAGCTGACTGCAATTCTGTGTTTTGGTGCTAATGAAAATGCGTAAGGTGCATAGTGCATAACCTGACTCCCTTTCATCTTCACAGGCCTTTTGGAAAATCTATCCGTTTTTCTGGACTGATAGATTTTCAAAATTATTTTGTGTGGTTGATTGATAGGAATTGTCTAGTGGGATTATGTTATTTAATAACATTAACAACCTGCACATAGGAACATAGAAAATCTGCATGGGACAATTGAGTTCCAATCACAAATAACTAATAGCCATGAAAATCAGTTCTTAGAGAAATCCAGATGGTATTTCTCAATAAAAGGGAGATTTGAAAATTTGGGGGAAAAGGAAGGGGAGATTGCCATGATAAATAATGTATATTTTCATAAATAATTACTGATGTTGAGTACCTTGATTATGGGTATCGGGTTGAGGACATCTTGAAAGGGACGTAGTATTTACGCTGTTATGTGCTATGTCTGTTTGTAAAATGAGACCTCCAAAAGAGTATCTCAAATTAAGCAGTGTGTGATCTAAGGCGCTTCAGCTCTCTAGTTGATTGTACTGTGTCACACCTCATGGCTGGGTTACCTGCCGTCTTCTGTCTGCAGGCCACGTGGCTGAAGAGTTTACCACCTCTTGCCACTCATCACTGTGCCTCTAACTTCTGGCATACTGGCCAAGCTTCTTGGTTAAGCACTCCCTAACTCGCTTCTGTCCAAACTGGGATAGCGGTTAAAATTCTGTAAAAATTGCTTAAGCTAAGCTGGCTCATTTTGATGGAAACATGTTGGGAAGTGATTAAGCAAGCAGCTTGGTGACAGTGGTAACCTTTGGCAGGGGACTGTGGTTGGAGATGCTGTCCTCTTCATCCAGCACAGCTGCAGCTGGAAGAGAATGTGTGATCAAGCCTTGAGGTTTGTGAAAGAGAAAAAAGAATGAATACCTATTTATACTGCTATTTTTGTCCCGTTCAGCTTAGATAATGAAACAAAATCAATTTATTCAATACTTTTTGATTCACCTGTCCATGTTAGAGGAAAAGAGGGTTAGATGTATGTCTTCCAGTGCTTTTAGAGAGTGTATGTGGTAGGATTCCTCAGCCAGTGTTTCCCAATTGAATAATGACTTAACCAGAGACAGTGGAACGGAGGAGTGCTGTTTTCTCTACGAATACTTCCTTTTTTGAAGGTGAGATTGTAAATAACACAAAAATAGCCATAGCAGGTCATAGCAGGGGTCCATTTAGATTCCTGTCATGACTAACACCTAAAGAAGAATAGAAGAACAGAGGAAGAGTATACTGATACTTTGTACCTATGTGCTTTGACAGATTCTATCTGTCTCTGGACTCAGGGATGTCTCCCTGACTCAGAGATCTTCTGATTCAACGGTGGCATCATTGTGTAAGAGCTACTCTCATTGAAAAAGAGAGGTTTATCTGCTTAGGTTTCTGTCTGAATGGAAATATTCTAGAGGGTTGAAATACTAAAGAGAATATAATAATGTCAATCTCTAATATACACACAGCAAATTATTCACTTATACTTTTCAAAATATTTTGCAACATTAGGTAAATACAGGGAGGAGATGGGTAAATGTTTTCTCCATGGTTACATGGCAGGTTATGGTCTTTGGCTTTTGATTCAATGTGGTAAATTTCCTTTTCTTTCTTTTTCTCCATAGAAGGTCATGCTTGGGAGTGGCTTGGTTTTTCATTTTGTTTTGTTTTTTAAGCAGATGGTTTGCATTACATAAGAGACAATTTACACAAGTTGACACTTCCCCTTTTTTTTCTATGGCATATTGTGTAGTGGTAAAGTTGGCAGAGAAAAAGGGAGGAACTTCTATTAGGATTACATTTCTATTTAAGAAAAAGATTCATGATCTGTGGTTTCAGTTGATTCTTGACCTCCATACCTAGGTGCAGTTGCTTGGTTGTGAAAAGTATTAAATATTATTATCTACAATCAAAGAATTTTTTTCATGTGAGGAAAAATAAGTTGGAAGTATGTGATGTGGCTATATTGTCTGTGATTAGCAAGAAAAATACTGGTTACCTACCTATCTGCTACATATCTAATCACTGTGTGCTATTTAGAATTTAAGTATTTTAATTTTCATGCTAGCCTCTTTGTATATTATTATTTGCACAATGTCTAATATTTTTAGATTTATATTTATCTAGTAAATATTAATACTATACCTAACATATAGTATATATAACATATAGTATTAATTATTAGCTAATTATTAGCTAATTATTACATTAATACTATACATTAATACTACATTAATACTATATATAACATAGTATTATATATGTAGATCAGAACTCTCTTTGATGTTGATGTTTCAAAGTGGGGTGTTTACTAAGTGACTTCTGTCATGTGCAGCTGTTAAGAGTTAACCCCAGTATCCTGCATATATTAATAGATTGTTTTTTATCAGCAGGTGAGCTCCTTCCATTTCAGCTGATGTTGAAACCAAACAGAGCCAGATAATTGCATTTCCCAAACTATAGCAAAGCTTTTCCCACACTTGCAGATTGACTCAGGTCATTTAACTGTTCTAATTTTTTCTCAGCCAGCTGTGTTTAACCCTATCATTTGTTACTACTGCTATTACTGGTTCAGCTCCACTTGTGATACTTGTTAGATAATACACACCTCCCAGCATCTACACAATGGTGACCAAAATGTCAGCTCTACTTGGGTCTGAGAAGCCATTGCTGTTGACTTCACTGAAGTCAGATTTCACACCAGATGATACAGATCTGCTAGGGCCACTCTTAGAAATAATTAGAATTTATTTAGAGCTAATTAATATTTGTGAAGTGTGTTGAAAGCACAAAAACAGTGTAAGCAATAGAAGATAAGAAGTTTTCTATTGTGCCCTTGAAAAAACGCATAGTTCCACCTCAGAAGAGGCTGCTCCTTAGTGGAAACTAGCATGATCCTTTTATGAATGCACATATGTGTAGGTCTGTGTGTGGAACTTTACAGTAAGATTGTCTCCTATATAAGAGCTAACAAAGGGAAAGAAATAAAAACTTGTTAAAACAAAGGAAGCTGCTTCTGGGGAACAATTTACAGAAAAGGAAGAAGGGAGTAAGATGGGAACAGTGGTATATTAGTTATTCTGCCCAGTGTGAGCAGCAGAATGCACAAAGACAGAATGCTTCCCACTGCCTCTTCTGTGGTTACATATTTACAGCATTGTTTACAATTGTTTTTCTACTACAAGACTCTGAATAGCACAAACTTCATAAAGAAGATGGGTTCCCCCCAATTAACGGTGCTAAGTAAGATATATTTTGGAAAGTGCACTCCATTGCTTCTTTTAAGCATTTGATGAACCCTTTAAAAGGATGTGAAATGTTGATTAACCTCTTATGGTAGTGTGGCACAGTGTGTTGGTGTTGAGGTTTTTCAATATGATTGAAGCTGTAGAATGCCAGATAGTTTCTTCTTTGGAGGATAAAGAACAACACGCTTTGTTTTCTAAGCCGAGGTGTGCAAGAAATTGAATTATATGGGGATTTTAGGATTTGTTCTTTTTTCTCATGAAACAATAGTTGCTAATACTGTATTTCAAAATGTTCTTGAAGTGGGATTTAGACCACATATATTTCCCAGGTTATTCAGAAATTCTCATGAAAACTTCTAGGTAGCCCTTTGTTTGCTGTTATACCTATGTTATTTTTATGGAAATATGCCAGATTTTAGAAACAAGAACTGTTTTTCCTTGCCCATTCCTCCTCTCCCCTGTGAATAATTTGTTGTAACAAATCATATTGTGTTCCCAGTCAGATGTCATCAACATAGGGCTTTCTGAAAGCACTTTAATCACTATTTCAACCATATCCAATTAGGGGGGGAAAATGTGAATATACAATAGATACATTGTATGTTTCTTACATACCAGCTCATTCCTGCTGGAAGTGTTCTAAGTAAAATAATGCATACAAAGTTATTGATGAAATATCTAATTACCTTTTAAAATTGGGAAAAATGTGTGAGATGAACAAGCCAAGCCTAATACAATTAAAATGTGCTGAATTTACTGTTCATCTATGTTCTGAACAGTTCCTTGTCTGATAGAAATGAAACTCAGTTAATTGGTTCCTCATACAGTACAATAAAATTAATGTTTAGGAGTTAAATACCATAAACTTCCTCAGGGAAATTTGCTGATGTATCTCTGTTTTTTAGTTAGTCACATGTTTCATTGTTTAATGGAGTATCATGTGGACTGTCTTATAATTTTTCTTGTACTTGGTGTCCATGTGTCTGGCTTCTGAAGAGACTGAGCGCTAATTTCTGGCTTAACTGTGTCAGCTGTATCAGCTGACACACAGGTCATTGACAATCACCAAATCACAAGAAAAACTATTGACATTGCTATGCTTTTATCAGAATGACAAAAATAGGAACCATGTGTTGTGAAGACCACACACTGTAGCTTCTTTATAAAGATGCTAGTCATCTTTCAGGGCTACTGTTTATGCCTCAGAAAAGACTGAGCATATGACTAAACTCTCATGTCTCCCCTAGCATAAGAAAAGAATAATAGCATTGTGGATAGAAACAGCAAGAATGAGGAATTTTTGGTAACAACTTTGCCTTCTAACATACTTGAGAATGTGTCACTTCTGTAAGGCTGCAAACGCAATGGAAGGCATCGAAACTGCGAAAACTAACAACACCACTAAAGACAATTTCTAACTGAAAGAATCCCATATCCCCTACATCTATGTGTGGCTTCTCACAATAATGCTAATAAAAACAAAACAGGCAAGAAAAATAATGGTCCCGTAAAAACAGGCTGATAGTTTCAGCTCAGCTTCTAGACTATAACAGATACCTGATGTTTTAGCAATGTTATCCCTAGTTGGGCTGCCAAATAAAATCCTGATTTTTAAATTTATAAGCATGTACAAATCTTGGTGGGAATACATTGCCTTTCCTTAGTACTCAGACCTTTTCAATAAGCATCATATATTCAACAGGTTTAAAACAAATATTTGGGCACCCTGGAAATCATAGGATCATAAGATTATTCTGGTTGGAAGGGACCTCAGAAGGTCTTTGTAGTTCAACTTGCTGCTCAAAGCAGAGTCGTATATGAGATAAGACTAGGCTTTCAGGGCTTTATGCAGTCAGGGCAAGAAAATATCCAAGGACAGAGACAGCGCAAACAATTTTGAGAGCCTGTTTCAATGTCAGACTGTCCTCATGGGGAAAATGTGATCCTCTCTTGATTTAATTTATGTCTATTGGGTCATGTCCTCTGGCCAAATACTGCCATGAGGAGCCTGGCTCTGTCTTCTTGATGAGTTCCTTGTAGAACTGGAAGGCTGCTTTTAGGTCCCTCCAAAGCCACCTCTTCTACAGGACAAATTGTTTCTCTAAAGTACAACATAAGCTAACCTCTTGTAGGTAGTAGTTGGTCAACACTGTCCAGAAATATCCTCAAAGGAAGTCAGGCAATTTGGATTTCCTTTTGGAAGCCACTAGTGGTATCTTCTTGATACTCTTTTTTCTTAACTGTCTAAATTTCCAGTGCCTAAGGCCAGAAGTTGGGGACCACTGCCCATGTCTTTCACAGCCTCCCATTACTCTCACTTCCATGTTCACCACCACACCAGAAAACCAAAAGGAAAGTGGGGATGAGGATGAGGATGAATGAGTGGTGAGAAGAGATGTAGTGGCTTACCTGTCAGTTACCCATCAGCTGTGATAAATCATTATAAATATACTTAAGTAATAAACTGAGTGTAAAATTGTGGCTTTTTCTGGAGCTTGTCAGACATGGGGAGAAGATAATGTAGATTCCTTTTTATTGAACAGTATCTACTATAAGGAAATGTTTATTCTGGTATTTTTCATGGAATTTAGACTAGCATTCTGTTTTTGGAAATTATACTTTAAGGATTTGTTTTTGTTTCATACTTATTTTCTTTTCACTGTTTTATTTTTTTCTTCTCCTTCCATGACCTCCAACTTTTTTCATTTGCTGTCCCTGAAAGAGAGGTAGGAGAAAAACAATGAGTAAAAAAAAAAAATCAAATTAACAAAAAAAAAAAAAAAACATGAGAAATATAACCCTTCTTCACCTTTTCTGGTTTCTTTTTTATTTAAAGAAGAAAAAATCAGGAAAAAATCAGAGAGTTCTATTGTTTCATATAATCAGGTTCAACCTAAAAATCTTGTCAAAACATTATAATTTAACATTAGCATGTAACTTGATTTATATAGCAAGTAAGACAATTGTGCCTTCTCTGAAGAGCTTACAGCCTGTCAGGAGATGAGACAAGACGCTGGGGGGGATTACACCATGAAGGAGAATAAATGAGATGAGTGACACAGAAAAAGGAATACAAAAAATGCCTTGTGAGTTTAGGTGAATGGTGCTACACACATAATGTTAGCTCTTATGTTTTATTTTCCCTTAAAAAAAATAAATTAATTTTCTTAACTTACTAAGCTCCTTTGATAAAATTTTGCAAAACACGTAAATGGCTTAAGAGCCACTGTTGTACATCTAGAAGCATGGAAATCATTTAATATCTGTGAGTTTGGTAGCTAGTCAGTTGAAAATTAAGTTCCTAAGCACAGGGTTGTTATTTTGTGTTTTGGGACATGATGTCCACTTGGCTCTGTACCACAGCTTACTTTCACAGACTGTTTTCAGTGGAGGATGGTGGGGAGGGTTCATAGAAAGAGTGGTTTAAAAGTGAATGTACTTTGTGAAAAATGCTCTTGTAAGCAAAATCTTAGAAGATTATTTTGGGCAAGGATGAAGGTGTGATTTGAAATTGAAAGAAGTTGCAGTGCATAAATTATCGGGAAAGAAGTTCTGGGTATGTTAGCGGAAGACGGACCAAAAGAAAGATGGAGAAATAGAGAATTGGCCCAGAATTGAGGGTTGAGCTTTGCCTTCTTCCTTCCATAAGCCACGCCTGGTCCATGGCATTCTCCTTTGCTTACAGTATGTACCAACACCTTTAATACACCCCATCAGCTCATCCAGTCTGACGTATCCCATTCACTTCTTTACAAGCTTTATCACTGGCACAAACTTATTTCTGTGCTCTTTTCAAGTAGTCAGTCTTGAATAATTATGTTCTTCAAAGTAAAGTCACAGGGTAGGTGGGGAATGACTATGTATAACAGAAGAATTTGTCAGCTAATGAAATAATTTTTATCATGTTCTTGCAATAAAAATCCCAGCCTTTGACCTGCTCCAGATTTTACCATATATTGAACTAAAGAAAAAACAACAACAACAAAACTCTCTGATGCTTATTTTATAAGAAAAGGCCACTCAGAATAAGAGATGGAACATGAAAGAAATGTACAAAATATTTCTTTTGATAGCTGAAAGATTCACAGAGGTACGCTCCTGCCTGTGTGTGTTAGTGGGTTAACAGCAAATTTTATGAGTTGAAATGTAATATAATTGTTTGAGCATTTATTTATCTTTTCAGTGATAGAAGCTTGTGGATGACTTGGGAAATAGGTATTTCTAATAACTGTGCATCTTGCTTCACATTCCTGACATATTCCCAGAGCTTGGGAAAAAAAGAAAAAAAAAGTGACTTTTTACATCTAAAAATAAGATATTTACTGAAGTATTAACAAAATAGTTATGAAACACATTTCCCAGACTTCAGAATTAACTAAAACTGCACAGACAATCGTCTTGTCCAATACAGGAATAGTCTTGTCCACATAGACTTGTCCAATATGTGAAAAAATTGAAGGACAGTAAAAAGAGATACCACATTCTAGAGCAGTAGCAAAGAGTGAGTAGATACATATTTATCAGAGGAGACTTGAAGCCTTTGTTATTACTTTGAGAGGTAGTGGTTGCTCCTGCATTATGTGATGTGAGTATATGAGTGCTTGGCCTCCACATTCACGTAGGACCTGGAACCTTCCCTTGGAAGGGCACTGGCTTAGGAGTTGTCTGTGGGTTTTCCCCCGGGCTGTTGCATGACCTTGGATGAGGCACAGCATATTCCTCTCTTCTGTGCTTTGTCTCCTGTGGACAGTGAGCTCCTCCAGACAGAGGTGATCTTTTGTTAGATGTTTGTAGCGGGCAAGCACAGTGGAGCACTAACCCCGACGGTGCCTCTGCTCGTCATTGTGCATTCTTCCAACTCCATTGCTGCTGCTGCTGTGTCTGTACTGTGGGAGCAGTGAGAGGGATGTACTGTGCATAAATTGCACTTGCGAAAGATTTGGAGCATGGGCAGGGTGTATTTTTCTTCATAAGAAGAAATGCTAAACCCCTAAGTTAAGCATGAGATAGCAGAGGATGTTCCCAAAGCATAACAATGCAAAGATACATGACGGAATACAGAAGCCTTTCAGATTTGATTTATATTTTTGTTCATTAAAAACATTTTGGAGTGCCAGAAATATGCAAAACCCATTGAAGAGTGAGCTAACAAACAACTTACCTAGTAGACAGGAGAGCCTAGTTCTGCACAGTTAAAATCAATTTTTTGGATGAATTTAATATTTTTCCCTAGAATTACACCTCTGAAAAACTACATTAGCATGTATTGGTGTAGTAAGCTCATGGACTTACTTTCTAGACTTGTCCCTTAGGAGTCCATTGCTAAGGATGCCTAGGGAGGCATTCCTGTAAGCCACCAAATTCAGTGGTTGTGACTGTATGTGCATGACCATGGGGACTTCAATATATCTTATCTCCTGAGTGCCCACCAGATATAATTACAAAATGAATCACAAAAAATAGGAATTAGCGCAACAGATAGGGTATGAGTTTAGGGAGCTGAAAATAGTGAGATTGATTAATTGTGCATGAGGTTGTAGAAGACTGGGCTGAGGCTTATATGGAGAAATGGGGAACATGGGACTGCACATGGAGAAGTTAATCTTTTAATTTGTATGTTTTAATATATATTAACTTATAAGTGCAAACTTAATGTAAAATAACATTCTAGTGAGCATCATTTCCCATGTTATTCTCTTTGCATTTGAGAAAGTAATTGTCTCGTGTTCTTTTATGGCTGGTACTTGTACAAAACATCCTCTTCTAGAAATGAGTCTTTTAGAATGATACTGGGCTTAGCCTTTGAGCTACTAGTGGTGTGGAAGCAGCTGAACATCATTCACGTTAAATCTTTGACCTTGTCTCTTTCTTCTCCATGTCTTCATATATTTAAGACCCCTTTCTTGGGTCACAGGATAACTCCTGAGAAAATTTCAAGTCAGAGAAATGTTTCGTGCAATCTGTGATACGAAGTGGAAAGTATACACCTCAGTTAAAGCAAAAGGAAAGCAGAAAATACTGAGCAATGGTATCTTCTGGGAAAACAAACAAATCACCACCACCACAACAACAAACACAAAGCAGGGAATCTGCTGCCCATTAATAATAAATACATAAAATAATAAAATGATAAATAAATAAATAGAGAGCTCTGGCCTGGTGCTGGAGCAGGGACAATGGTGAATGCGGATGCTTGGGTCAAACTTTGGATTCTCGTTGCTTGACTAGGTAGCACTGAAAGACTGTGAGGCTTCAGTCAGCAAAGCATTATTTAAGATGTTCTCACATATAAGTAGACATGCTCTTTGAGGTTAAATATCTGTTAAAATGCTTTCCCAGCCTATTTTTTTTTTTTCTGGCCCTCCATCTCTAGAAGTCAAAGTATTTAATTTGTAACAGGAGATCAAAATCAGTGAATGAAAAGACCTCTGTAAAGAACATAGCAATATAAAAGGGAAAAAATAAACAATAGCAGTTTTCCTGAACTAGTATACACCAACATGGCTTATTTCTAACATTTCAAAAACACGAGGTGTATTTCTTTGCCTTTGTTTTCTGTGCCTGTAACTTAGGTTTGATACCATTATAAACTTTAATTCAGTAATAGCTAATGATTGCACAGAACAGCTTGCATTGCCTTCTTAATTTGTCTTTTTCCCCAGTTCACTTTTAAAAAGTACAATAAAGAAGGAAAAGTTTTAATCTCTCTCTCTAATAAAAGGTACTGTAACATTTAGCTAGATTTTCATGATAACACATCTTCACTTTTCTGTAGTCTCTTTTGAAGTGCTTTTTTTTAATGCTACAGAAATCACTTAAGCTACCAGAACATAGGGACAAACGGAAATCGAGGATCTGGTGATCCTTGTTTGAGTGGAAAGTACTTAAACATTTTATCATTTGAAGAAGCAATATAATGCAAGTAGCATTTTGTGTGTGTGTGTTTTACTTTTTTAAGTTTTATTAACAGATGTGTTGGGGAGTTAGCATGAAGTTTATTTTAACAAATGGGATAAATAAGGAGTGAATGCTTCATAACATTAAAACATGCCTGTCTCCATCTTAATTTTTGCCACCTCAGGTGATATTCCTTTAGAAATGCCTGCAACTTTTTCTTAAGCCTTTACTATATCCCTTTATCTTGCTCTGTACAATGGAACCCTTACTAAAGCTGAAACAGTTTTCACTCAAAAGCAAAACTGAATCACAAGTCATGAGGTGGAGTTGGTGTGGGGATATCACAGGCTTGTCTCTGATGTACTCCACATGCTTTTTCCTGTTACAGACTCAAACCCTGAAAGTGCAAAGGAAGGCTTTTTTCTCACCTAAAAGAAAACCCAGTAGTGAGGGGAGTGCCACTCCTGATCTGTGTGAGGCTCGGTTTACTAACAGTGACCAGAGTTTGGTTAACTCCATATTGTGGACAAGCTTGTAAATTTGTCCCCTTCTAATGCTGTGATCTTATCAAGGTTGTACTGTTTTCCTTTTCTTGTCCCCCACCCCCATCTTCTTTCTTTCTTCCCTCTTTTTTTCTCTTTTTTTTTTTTTTTTTTGAAGTGCAGCCTTCTGATCAATGTGCACTTTTTTTTCCATTTCCCTAA
This sequence comes from Aythya marila, assembly GCF_965140915.1. Taxonomy (NCBI): domain Eukaryota; kingdom Metazoa; phylum Chordata; class Aves; order Anseriformes; family Anatidae; genus Aythya; species Aythya marila. The sequence continues at coordinate 129,919,247 of NC_139042.1, forward strand.
ATACATCATGAAAAAGGATGAGGTTTCCGCCTTAATTGCTTGTGCCTTTTATTCACATTCCTCTCTCAGCCAGAATTGTGAAAAGAGTGTTAGTAAAAGGCTGCACAATAGAGCTTTTCATTAGGCCTCAACAAGGCACACAAAAGAAGGCTTTTGGAAGGAGTGAATGCAGGACTTTAATTTGCAGGTGGAGAGCAGATAAAAGGTGCTGACGCCTCTATTATTCTCTTACTTAGGTGACCCCTACCCTGTTCAGCTGATCCCGACTACCATGGCAGCTGCTGCTGCAGCAACGCCGGGCTTAGGCCCGCTCCAACTGCAGGTAAGTCTGGCAGCAGGTTCCCCGCATGCGGTAAGCGGTTCTTCACTTCCCTCAGCACACAGTGGCGTGAGCGGGTTTGTTGGTCTGCGCTCTCTACGCAACATTGGCATCTGAAGCAAAATAGTTATCAGTCTGTGTTCGTTTTCCTCACACCTTTAGGGAACTTTTCGTTATGTTTCTGTATTTGTATCGCCAATCTAACCACGGGTAGGTTGGCACATCAGATTTCAGCAAGCCGGTGTGTTAGTTGGCCCCTTCCACCAGACTTCCAAGGCAGGCTGTGCCGGCCGCTGGGTTGTAGACTCACACCGTACCACAGAAAAGCTCTGTCCCGACAAGCACTTGTGAACTGCTTAGAAGTCGCTTAATGTGATTATGGCCTTTTAGGCTGTAAGCCTGTAAGCGCAACAACTGGCCCCTCCCGATGTGTTTCATGGGACCCAGCACATATTAGGCACTGCTGTAGCACAGATAACAAGTGATTATACTAATTTAACAAAGGCAATTATAAAACAGGTGGAAGGGCCTGAAAGCATCTTTTTTAAGCTATGTTAAAGAGTATGCCTGTTGGCTTCATGTATGGGATTCAAAACTCCCAATATCATTCTAAATTTTGGAGATTTTAAGGTGCAGTCCATGGGTCTTAATGATAGTGGTACAGATGTTCCTCAGCTGTTCCTGATCAGCCCCCCAACCCTCATCAAATTGTTGGAATTAAGAAAATTTGATGTCCATGTCCACACATTCACTTTGCTGATAGGATTAACCTAGGTAAAATTTAGGATTAAAATTAAATCAAGTTCCAAATCATCTCTAGTTCTGCACAATCCCGATTGACACTCTTTTGTAAGAAGAGAAAGCAAAAAAAACACATGCTCTCCATAGCTAATTTGTTTCCCTGCTCATGATTATTTGCCAAGTCACATGCAACAGAGAGCTTTATACCTGCTAGGAAAAGCTCAGCATTTATAAACAGTGCATGTAAAATGAATTCTCAAACTCAGTTTGGCCAGCATCAGTATGAAGTAGACTTTGTAGCACATTAGATATTTCAGTTGTTTGGCCAGCACACGAGAGCGTGGGACATAATGCTGGGGAAGATTGTTTTTCATTTTAACACAGCCAGCGGAAGTTAGCTGAGTTTCACAGAAATAGTTGCCAGTGTGTAAGCTGACACATTCCATGCACCACAGAGGTTAATACATTCATTCCTATTGTGCCTTTGTATGAAAAGCTACACTGTCTGTGTGTTAGTTTCTGATTCTGTGAGTTACAAATACCGTAGGTGGCTTAAGAATCATGGGAGCCATAATAGTCATGTCTCTGAAATGAATTTTGAGGAGTATAACATCAGTATTGTTAAAGTTCTTATAATAGCCAAACACACATGAACATACATATGGAAGGAAGAGGGGGAAAAATGAAAAACAAAAAAGGAGCTAGCTAGGAATGAGGAAAAAATAATAAAAAAAGAGGTTTAAGTCTAATTCTTATTTATGTAGTCATTCAAACTAGTCCTAAAATAATGCATCAGTGCTCCAGTAAGTTAGGAGGATGGTTTACTTTCATTTCAGGACCAGCTTTGGGCTATATCCCTCCCTGCATGTGTTTGGCTGAAGTATTCTGATTAAAATGGGCTTTATCACAATGACAATTTCCTTACAAGAAGGTGGGCTTTGTGAAAATGTGACTGACTTTATAAATATCTTAAGATGAGTTTAGGTTGTGAAGAACTTGAAAACCTTAGAGTCTTTGTGTTTCTGTGTAAAGGAAAATGTTGAAACAAAAGTATTGACCAAATTCACCTATGTTGTTTTGCTACATGTTATTTAGTCTGGGAGAGTTTGGCAGCCAGTCAGTGGGAGAGGTTCAAACTGCTGCCTCTGTAGACTCCTTCAAATCTTTCACGTTTGATCTTTAAGAGTATGTATTGGTAGGAAAAAAAAATAAAGTCCAGTTTTATTTCTTCACATCTAACAGTGGTTTTAGCTATCACCATAACCTAATAGAAATTGGACATGCCTCTAACTTCCGGTGCCATTTGAAAGAGTTAGATAGGCTAGATACTTAAGAGAAAGATTTTACAATGAAGCATTTGAAATGGACTCTCACCCATGCTAACATTAGTGGAGCTGAATCTGAGGGGAAATCACATTAAGATTATTTTGACCTTATTTGGGAAGATTTGGTGATGCAGAGTATAGCTGCTGGACTAAAAGCATTGTGCTTTCTGAACTCCATTCAAATTCAGTTTAGCTCTTTGGTGCTTGTTTCTTGTCATTATTAACTGTCCGAAGCCACCTGTAAATAGTATGAGTGAATGTGCAGCCATTATAGTGTCTTTCAAGGAGGAACCCTTCTTCAGAAATTCACATACATTATATATAACCATAGTGTTCTCTACAAATGCTGTCTTCTGGTCATCAGACAGTAGAAGGTCAGAAAAGTACAATGTTCCTTCTATTCTCCTTTTTCTATCCTCCCTATCACTCATCTTTCAGGCTTTGTGTACTAAAAGCAGTAGTATTCAGGGGAGATCAAAGAACCTGACACAATGCACATTTTGTTGCTCCCAGCAAAATTTGGTACACAGCAGTATCTCAGTGAAGACAAAGCCAAGGAATTTTTCATGTTTGTTTGTCTAGTGATAGTAAACATGCCTTTGTTATTTCATTAGAGAATTTTAAATCAGGGCATGACTTTAGTAGTATACTGTGAGACCAACAGGAAGTACTTTTCTATCTGTGGATGTCAAAATTGAATTTTCTTTTTATAAATGAAATGCAGAGTGTATTTATAGAAGAACAGCTAACATCTGATTGTTTTCCTGTGGCAAAGATACCCTTTGTCAGTGAAATGGAATCTTTCATTTTGAAATACCCTGTTGATTCCCACTGACAGGTTCGTAGTCTGAAGCCCTCCATTTATCTTCTCGCCTTTAAGATCCCACTGGGGTATACTGATTCTGTCATCTGATATCTGCCACAATTAGCCATACACAATTGCCTTTATTTCCAGTATCCACAGAGAGACTAATGACTCAGTAAGAATGGAAGCTAAACCTTACGTTGTTAGATTTTGGGAAAGAGATAGTTGTTTGGAGCCATGTTGGAGAAGCTGAAATTAATGTGATGCATGCTTGAACCTGTTCTGTGATAAAGAGCTGTCTATCAACCCTGCATATTCACTCATACCCACATTTAATGACAAAATATTGTTTGAAAAAAAAAGAGCTTTTAGCTTTCCTCTGTTAATGATAATATTCAGTCCCAAACTGTGAGAAGTATCATTTTAAAATATATTTCCATTGCAGTGAAATCCTTCTTGGTCTGCAGGTGAGTTTCTTATGTTAATTTTTGACCTGTAAATTTCGTATGCTCTTGTTCTTAAAGAGCAATGCAGTGTGGTGATTTTGTGCCAGATGAATGAGAACAAAACTGAACATAGTCTTGCCACTGCATTTTACTAAATACAACTAATGAATTGAAAGTTCTGTTGTATGCCTTACCTGAACATGATATTTTTTTATATGGTTCAGCAGATGAGAGAATTAAATTCCTCTGTCTTGATGATCAACATTCATAGCTATATGCATAGATACCATGTGATGGATTTTACACAACGTAAATGCTAAGTTGGTACTGAAGTGATCATTACCAGTTGTCTCAGCATATCTAGTATGAAACATACACTTCCAGAAGCCTGAGGAAATTCAGTAAAAAAATATATCTCATGTGTTTTTTTTTTCCTAAGAGAAAACAACTCCTGAGAGCTTTCTGAGTATTTCAAAATATGGGACATAATAGCCTGATCTAAAAATTGAAAGGGATCTGCACCATTGGAAGTGCAAATGGTTTGGACTTCCCAGATTTTTTGTTTGATAACCAGGCAATAACAATGACTGATTAATTGGCAGTAATACAGATGTTGTATATACCCATAACTGTACTGAAAGATAAAGCTGGATAGATAATGACAGCTGCCGGTGTACTGTTACTACATGGACATTTTGTGTCCATTCAAAACAATATACCAAATTGATATAAAACAGACTTCCTTCAAACATCTGCTCTTGGGAAAAACACCCCAAAACGTTCTGAGTGCCCACATCCAAACTTTCTTCCCTCTTCATCTTAGCATGAAATAAACCACAATTGGTGGTTGTGGTCAACATTATGACCAAAGCTGTCTTTGTTCAGTTAAAGGTGGCCTACTGGCAAGATGGGGAGGGACTTGTTGTCAGGTAATATAGTGATAATACAAGGGGCAGCAGTTCTAAACTGTAAAGGGGTAGGTTTAGATAAAAGGAAAAAATTCTTCACTATGAGGGTGGTGAGGCATCAGAATAGGCTAACCAGAGAAGCTGTAAGAGCCCCATCCCTGGAAGTGTTTAGGGCCAGGCTGGATAGGGCTTTGAGCAACCTGCTCTGGTGGGAGGTATCCCTGCCCATGGAAGGGGGATTGCAATGAAATGGTCTTTAAGGTCCCAAACCATGCTATGATTCTATGGTTAAATAAAACCTTGTGTCAGCTTACAAGTGTGAAGGTATTTTAGCTGGGTCTCAATTCTGAAGACCAGCCGTTTGAGGAATCCTGGTTGGTTCTCTTTAGCTATTTATATGAAGATGATGAGCAGGTTTAGAACTCAAACCTATCTGAAACAATAATTCTGACAAATTTTTTACACTGCACTTTCTTTGCTAAGTACTTTGGCAATGTTTTTTCTTCTACTACAAACCTGTTCTTTTCAGTGGTGTAGGAAGATGCATACCAAAGACTGAACTTCAATGGAATTTAGTATATATAGTGTGAACCACATTTTAAGAAGAATTTGGGTTACATTTAGGCATTGATATACCTGGCTAGATTTTCAGAAAAGTTAAACCCATTTGGAGTTTGAGTGCTTCTCACAATTGTTCATCTTGATGTTATTTAGGTGTCTGACTCTGTCTAAATTTTGGTTTAGAAAATCTTGTGTTTTGGTATCCTAAGGGTCATAGTTTGTTTTACTTGAAGGAAATGAAAATGATAGAGCTATTTAACAAGTATACAGTGAGTGATCGAAGATAGACTTTCCTTGTATTGGGAGTCAACTTGCCAGAGCTGCCGTGACATACCACAGAATGGTTGAGGTTGGAAGGGGCTCTGGAAATCATCTAGTCCAATGTCCCTGCTCAAGGAGGGACACCTAGAACAGGTTGCCCAGGGCCACATGAATCATTTCTGATTGAGAAGTAACGTCTGATGCCCCATTATTGTTGTTACTGAATGTAGCCAAGAGTCACCAATACTTTATCCATTATTCATTTGCTTTTCAATCTACATTCATGGTCTCTTTGGGCTACTGCTGTAGTTATTTGCCTTCAGGAAGGTAAACTCTTCCGTGGCATTGCAAGATTATTCCTTCTATTTTCTGGGCAGCATCTAACTTTAAGGACCTTCTAAGTTGGCTTTTCAGTAGTGAGAGTCAGTATTCTTTCCATGTTTGCTTTTCTTCTTTACCTGTTCTCATTAATAGGACTATGGCTCAATTTTTAGGGAATGAATCATTAGTGTACAGTTTAATTACAATATTATAAAACTCGAGCAATCCACTTAAGCATAAAAAAGTAGAATTAGGTTTTCACTATGAGCACACACATCTGGGGAAAAAAACAGCAAAGTACATAAAAAGCGACATTTCTTATTAGCATAACCAAAAGATGGCAGTTGTCCATCTGCCATAAGTTCAGTGTATTGCAGTGCTGTTTCTGATGGCCATCACAAACAATGATAATAACAGGAGTAATAAAACAGCATAATATGTATACATTTTTGTTGGATGCCCTTTTAAATAGTTTTTTTTTAAATTGTTGCAGTCATGCAGATTCTATACTGCCTGCTTCTGCCCACCAATTGTTTCTGACATTGTAAGTGAATGTGTTGGCCACAAGATACTTGCCACCTGTTCTGCAAACGAGTCGCCAAAATGGACATTTAAAAAGAGATTACTGAAGACCAACTTCCAGTTCTTTAGCTAGAGAAATGGAGCTTAGTGTGCTTCATGTAAGTGAAACTACAGCCATTTAAACTGGATTACAACCTCTGTGTGGGTGGTGGAAGTTGTTTTCAAAAGTTTGAGCTTTCCATGATGTATTTTTTGTTATTAAATCTTAGTCGTGAAAATATTCATTAAACTGTACATGTATAAGCAATGTTTGATGTGAGGAGCTATTGATTGCCTTCACCATTTTTGAGCAATCCCTATGTATTTAAATAGAAAAAGTTCTTCCCTATTAACTCAAAGGCAAGTCTTACAACACCAGGATGCAACTAGTCCTCACTTCAAGGATACCTGCTGTGAGCTAGAGAGTGCGATAGATTGTATAAAAGCATGAACCACAGTACATATCAGTCCAAATAAATCTTGTTCATGGTGGGTAAATACGCTTTATAGTTGGCATCTAAATAGCCCATACTTGCCTTTGATATTAACGTATACAATTTTACAAGTAAAGTCAATATCTCTTCCAAAACCGATTTGAATGAAAAACTTGATCACATCATTTGATCAGAATCCAACCAGTTTCTGAAAGACAACCATTATGACAGAATATATGTATAGACTTTGTATTTTATTGAGCACTGTGAGTGTCTGAACATATGCACAGTGAACATTTACAGGCAGTAAATACACATGGTAAAACAATATCGTGGCTACTCTGTGGGTTGTCAGATTATAACTCCCTCCCCAGCCCTCCAGGGGAAAGAATTAGCTGTGGTAGCATATTCATTTTATCTACATTACAATCTTTTCTGCATAACTTTCAGATTCCATCTATATCTATGAAAAATGGAAAAGACTGAAAAATGACCGGCCTATCTTCCTTTTGGTTGTAACTCAGGCCTGCTGTTTGCTAGCAGACCTCTGTCTGCATGAGTGAGTTTTCTTGTAGGTTAAAGAGACTGAATTCCCTCTTCCCCCTCCCTCCGACCCTGAGCCTGCAGGGCAGACAGACAGAAGCATACATATGATTAATACAGCACAGCTGCAGTAGTGACTCATTTGCATATGTATTAATAGAGGCAAAAACAACAATTCAATTACATACAGAGACGTTCTGCATACTAAACATAACTAACATATTTCCAGGCCTATTTGCACTACTTGCACTAACTTATGCAAATAGGCCTGGAAAAAGTGCAGCCAGTATTTTCTCTGACTTTCCTGAGCCCATATGGGCTAGCATGAGAGCCTAGCAGTTTACAAGAAATCCCCTTCAGGAAGAACCTGTTACAAGATGCTTATACAGCTATTACTCCATCCCCCCCCCCCCCCCCCCCCCCCAGGTTCCCAGAAGGAGTTTGACATTTGGACAATGGAACTAGCACAAGCAATGTTTTTTCCATGTTATTTTGTATTTACCAGCCTTCAGTTTCATATTGTTGTCTCTGTCCATATAAGCCCCAGCATGCAGAAACCCATTCCTTTGTGTCATCTTCCATACACACACATTTATTCTGTTTTTCTTTCTCCTTGTCTCTTGGGTTGTTTCCGTTTTATTTTGTCCTTTGTTTCAAGCTTTCTCTTACCTTCTTGACTTACATGAATTAGAAAAAAAGAACCATTTCTGTACCTTTTTCTTGTAGTGACCTTAAATGTTTCATACTAGTATGTTTTCTATGGTTTTCTGCTAGGGGGGCATTAAATACTTTTAATGGGACCAAAAGGTGACTCAGAAGAAGTTAACCTGTTGTAAATAGGCTTTTATGTCATGATACTTGGTCCTCAACTCTGCTAAGAAGGTTCTGGAGGTCTCAAACCAAAAAGGTTGAAAATAAATAACTCATACCATGGGTGATCTGATTAACATCTTCAGATCTGGTACAGAGTCTGATTATGGTAGTGGAAGCAGATGTTCTGTAAATCTGACGGCAGTTTTAATAGGGAATAGTTTTGAGCATCTTCAGGTTGGAAGTATTTCAGCATTGGAACTTAGACTGTAAGAAGGGTTATGTAGGCTATATATAGTTTCATTAGCTCGAAGTTATTCCTAATGTTTGTGTTGTAACTAAAACACTGAGTGTACCTATGGCGTGTATTAGATGTACACTCAGTATACTTCCTCACACAGGCCATTCACACACCGATACGCAATAAAATATTAGGCCATGATACCTACCCAGTGCATTAATTTTGGAAAAGAGTGATACTTGACATCATCCTCTATAGACCAATAGAGCTTTTTTTCAACTTGGAAGGAGATAACAAGCCACTAAAAACTTTCAGAAGTTTTTATGGTAATGCCATTAAGATGCCCAACTGTAATGTTTGGGTGGCAATACCTGTGTTTTAAGCAGTCTAAATTACTGGCCATTTGTTTGAAACATCTCTGTGGTGTGAGCAGGGAAAAATAGGTCATGCAAGAAAGCATGCATAACTGTCTGGCAAGCATACTTGTGAGGTCAGGTCACCCTTAATTTCTTTTCTCTTGTAAAAATGTTACACTTCTTTCTTTTTGGGGTTAGCCTGACAGACGGAAGCAGATTACTCCTTGATTATTTATAAGGCATTAATTTTAGATGAATATCGCTGAAGTAACTGACATCATAAGTAGTTTTAGCAGCCTGCAGAAGAGTCTGTCTACAGATTGGAATATGACAGGCTTCACTTACACAACGTCCTGTCTAGGACAAAGTCTGAAGTATTTGCAAGAGGAGAAAGCTTGAGGAATAGAGGAATATTTATCAGTTAAAAGTTCATTTATTTTTCTGTGTGATACAGTCGGGGCTTTGGTAGGTTGGAGTGATGCTGTCAGTGGTGTGAGTTCAGCCAGCTGCATGACAAAACCTGTGTCAAAATAGCAGCAATGGCTAAACCTGTCTGCCAGACACTAAAAGGGAGGTGAAAAGAAAACCTGAGAAATGTTTTACAAAGTATGTTCTGTTGAGAAAGAGGAAGACAGACACTTTGGTACATATACCTTGGGACAATCTAAACAATGCATCTGTATAATGGCAGCAGAGTAAACTTGTGAAGTGTTTGTGTTTTACTGAGCATGGTGTTTAGTGCTTTATATATATATATATATATATATATATATATATATATAATTAGTTCTCCCTGGAAAGGTCTGGATTAAAAAAGCTGGTAACAAAACCAAAAAAAAAAAATTATTATTTTTTTTTTTTTACTTTGTACCCTTTGCACATTCCAGACACTGGGTTTTGAAATAGTTGGCTTACCCTACTGTTTTTCCTATTATGTTGTTTGCTCTTCAGAGGGATGTTGCTGAAAAGAAGATTATATAATCATGCAAATAAGATTGTATAATCCTGAGCAAACTGTCTGTGCGGGGGGAGAAATGTGAAACCACACTGAGTGAGGTTTGGCTGGCTGGGGGGAATTTGCTCTGAAACCATAAACTGGGGGTTTATAGGCCTCCTATAAAACATGAAAGCTGCACTTAGACTAGTGAATTTTTTTCTGGATATTTTTGGAATTCATTGTCTTCATGCTGAGCTTTGCCAATAGTGTGTGCATTTACAATGCCTCAGCAGACCCTCGTGACAGATGAACACACAGGAAAGCCACAGATTACTCACATGCACACTCTTCAAAGCTTGCAGAATAATGCTACAAATAACAACAGTGAGAAAAGCTGACTTACAGAAAACTAACTTCTTGCTAACACTCAGTTGCTCCTATAGGTCCACAAATCAGCTTGCTATGTTTTATGAATCCCAAAAGTTAACACAGAAAGTTCTTTATTCAGATCTTACTAGCTCAGTTGTACTTAGGTCATAAGACATGGTGTGTTGTTAGATACAGGTTGGTATAATATATAAACTTACAAGAATTTGGATTTATGTCCTCTTTCTTACTACAGGCATGTTTTTTTCTCTGACATTTTAGATCATTTCAAATTGACAAGGCAGAATGGGAAAGAAACATACAAACAGCATAGTAAATGTATAGACAAGGAGAGTATCTCTGGCCAGTGATATACCTTGCAAACAAGAACAACAGTGCAATCCATTAAAAGCTCTTGGGCTCTTATTCTCATCCTGTTTTTCTTGCATCTGATTCCTTTCCATGGGTAACAGCTACCAGTGAGGATATTTTAGCATCTTTTATTGATGGAGGTTAATATTAGGCACAGTTTAAAATTGTGAAAAATCTGTAGTTACTGTAGACCATAAATCTATGCTATAGACAACAAACCTCTGAGGTCAGGATACTTGTTCTGTTTGTTTTCTTTCCAAAGTCAGCAATTGAACTTAGACCTCAGTAGAAGATGCTGTAGAATCTGGAGATGAAACTTTCAGAGTGTTGAACTTATTTATTCTGGTGTGTCTTGACAGCGTAAACCTGTTCCTGAGGTCAGGTCAGAGTGCAGTTATTTCCCCAATACCCTGAATCAGTTTCCTCAAATGCCTTTCCTCCTTTCAGAGTGCTTAGTGTTTTCCAGTCCAGTGGATTTTGTACGATCAATCTGAACACAAAAATGTGGAGGCAATAGTACCTGTAGATCCTACTGGTCCTCAAGGCAAGCTTTTATGTTTGTAACGCACATGAGCTCTACTGGCCTCTTGAATTAAGAGTCTAATTGCTAGACTAGCCTCTACGTATCCTTTCTACCTTGCAGAACTGATTTATTTATTTGCTGTTTTTATCAATGGTCTATTTCGCTTTCTTTCTGCTCTTGGATAGCTAAGGAGAAAAGTGTTGCAAGCTCCTTGGTTTGCATTCCCTAACTCCTTAACTATTGAGGCCAGTCGCATCACAGATAATTTACCCGACCAGAAACATACAGCAAATTTGCTAAGTCAACCCAGAGGCTTACAAACTCCAGAATTACAGGGAGCAGGGCTGTCAGCACAAGCTACCACTTGAGTTGTCTTTTCCTATTGGACTAATAAATAAATTGGACTAATATATAAATTAAACACAAAACAAAATAAAGAAGCATGCGTACAGGAAAAAAAAAAAAAAAAAAAAAAAAAACACTTCAAAAAGTCACTGTGTGTTTTTAAGCTGGGAGAAGCCTTGAAATCACTATCCTGTGATTATCAGCACAACAGGAGGAAACCTGGGGACTTTTGTGTCATGGCTTTTTTCACCTCCTTCATATAGGTACGAGATCTGTTTCTCCCGAACAGGCCCAGGATTGCCAGTTTGTGTGCAGAGAGTGAGGTAAATTCCTTGGAGATGTAGGGTGCCATGAGGGGTGGTTCCCATCCTCCTGCCTGATGCACTCGGGTGTCTGAAAAAACGAGTCTCTGTCTGCATCCTCATGGGTGCTGTGCTGGGAAAGGCAGCCTGAGCCTCAGGACATCTGCATGGCAAGGCCAGCATCACCCCTGCCCTTCTGAAGGTGAAATGTCCATTCCGTAACTTATACTTCTGTCCACTATGGAGTGTGAAAACAGCATTTGGCAGCAAAGCATTTTCTTCTTCTTCTCCTAATTTTTCTTTTCCCTTTGTGGCTTGAAACACTCTTTACAAATTAAAACAGTGTGTTCTCCGTTAATGCACCAGAACATTACAGCTTGTGATAGTGTTATTAAAGTGTTTTGGGCCATTACCATAAAATACAGCAGTATATTTATTTCATTAAGGGAACCAAATGGATCTAGCTGAATTTGGCAAAAGAACATGGCTGAAGTCCTATTTCATCTCTGATGTTGATTTTACAGTTAAACTCTGAACTTCTGAAAATTAGAAAATTCAAGAAGGAAACACTAATAGATGTGTTACATTTTGTAGTAGGTTAAATTGGCATTAAATATCTCTTACTTTCCCTACAGTAGTTCTGCATTACTATCTGATCAATGTTCCAGTATTTACTTTGCAGACTTGGGGCTTATTGATGTTTAGGGCAAGCAATATGTCATAACACAGGATCACAGAATGGTTGAGGTTGGAAGGGACCTCTGGAGGTCACTTGGTTCAGCCCCACTACTCAAGTAGAGCCACCTAGAGAAGGTTGCTCAGGACCATGTCCAGGTGGTTTTTGAAAATCTCCAGGGAGGGAGACTCCACAGCCTCTGTGGGCAGCCTGTGTCAGGCTTAGCTGCCCGTACAGTATGGAAGTGCTTCCTGATGTTTAGCTGGAACATCCTGTGTTCCAGTTCATGCCCATTGCTTCTGGACCCAGCACTGGTCATGTCACGCACATAAAACTTATTTCAACTTGCTGTCTTGCAGTGTCACTAATAGCTGCCTTGGAATATAGTTCCTATTAGGCTAATTAACTTTATTTTCATTATTATGGCAGCCTTGTTTCTTGCTATACACTAGCCTGATATACTGGTGGCAAATGTAATTCGGACAGATTATATTAATGTCTATGTGGGAAAGATATTTAAAGAGGCCTGAAGGGATTTGGGAGCCCAACAATAATTAATTTCTTATGGTGGCTTTGAAAATAAGATATGCAACATTCACACTTAATCCTTCCTCCTTTCCACAGCTGTTCTATTTTTCCTGTGATTAGTTTTGTGGAAAGGAAACAGTCATTACAATTATATCAGAATATTTCATCGAGAGGTAGCATTAATTTTGTAATTCAGTTTTCAGTAGTTGCAGTGAAAGATGCAAGTACCCAGCACTTCCCATCCCTAGTCCTTGCTGGCCAAGCTCACATTTGCATGGTAGCTTGTGTTTGAGTACATGGTGCTTGCATCCACTTTCAGTGGGGAAAAAGAGAGAACTGGTATAATTTCCTAGCATTTTGTGTTGTGTGCTAGGTTGTCATATCCCGTATACTCTTGTATTAGATTTTTGCTATTGCACAGGTATGTGACTCTAATCAAATTGAATGTTCCCCTAAAAGCAATGTTGGTTACCCTGACTTTTATCATACTGTGTGGGCATGGGTGGATGAACTTTTATATATGACCTGAACTCAGACTGGAAAAGTTAGAGAGAATCAAAAACGAGCCAGGGCACCTGCCTACTTTAAATTCTTAAGTGTTATGGTTAAATTTATGCATATTCTTAAGTCTGATTTTTTTTTTTTTGGTATCAGTTCACTTTCACTTAATTTCATTTCACTTCAGATTAATTGCTACTCTGAATCAGGTCCTTAATGGATGTAGGATAGGTAGGTGGTTGCACATCAAATGTTCCTTTCATATCACACTGGGTGGCATTACAGGTTTGATTTCACTAAAAGGTATTGTTGCTCATGATCAAGTGTGGAAAGGAATGAATACTAAAAAAAAAAAAAAGAGGAAATGTTAGATTTTAAAAAAAGAGCTGATCTGTCACTTTGCTCATCGCCTATGAACTGAATAGACTTCTAACACTTAAAATACTTTCTCCCCCCTTTCCTTTTTATTGCCTGGAATCTTAAGAGCTTTATCATTTGCAGTCATAAAATGAAAATATACACCAAACCCTCAAAGGGCAAGTATGAAATTAAATTATATTTGGGCAGCTGTAACCTTTTAAAACGATCAGATTCCAGTTAATGTATTTCTTCCTGTTCCGAGTGCTGCCATGGTGTTTGATGGTGGGAAGCAGTCCAAAGGGCATTGGGAGATAATAAATTCACTGGAAATTTCACCCTGAGGCGAGCCTCGATACACCAAGGCTTCCATTTAGCGGGACTGACCTAAAAATCTTGTCACATCCAAAGGTCACTTAGGTTGGGGTTGGTGTGTCCCATCTATCTTTCCCTGGTGCAAAGAATGACAGCTGAGCTCATAAACAGTCATCAGAATATGGAAGACAAGCAGGGGGAGAGTGAAGAGAGGGAGGAAGGATAATACAGCCGACAACTTAGATTTCCTCTAGGCCAATGAGAATTGATACCATCTTTGGGGTTGCTTGCATCTGCTACTGCAGAAATGGCAATTCAGTTTAAGGAGGTTACAGTTAACTGTGGAAGCCTGAAACAAGTGATTCCTCTCATCTCTGCAAATGCCATGTAATTCTGCAAACACACCCTACACCACCACTAACTAAACATTTTGTACTTGTTCTCAGTCTTGTTGGTCTAAACAATTTACAGTTTATACAATACTTTAATTTCAAGGAGGGTCAAAAGTCTGAAACACTTTTACTGTTTCCAGTTATGACCCTTATAGGTACCATCTATAAGAACAATTATTATAAGGGGAACAATTTGGACAATGGAGCTAATTATAAACAACACTGGAAGGCAAGATACTTTCAGTCTTATGAGAAAATCTGTGACATACGTACTTTGGGATGTCAGTTATCCTAATCTTATTAAAATCAGTATGATCTTTCTACACCATAAAGTAAAGAAAGGTCATTTGAGTGCGATTGTTCGTTATCTTCCAGCCATAGTTCTTACTTCTGCAATGGGAAGTAGAAGTAGATCCTTCCTATGTTTGCAGTAAATTAAATATCAGAGACAGGGCTCAGAGTGGAATAACAGAAGTATCTTTGAAGGACAAAGGTACATCTTATCATAATTGGTCTTCCTTAATTGGGGGTGTCCCATGTAGAACATGTTCATTGTATCATAATGGCGCGAATCTCCTCAAAATAAGAGGAGGATGGGAGTGTGTGCTGGTCATCACTGGCATGCAGGTGGCAAGGATTCCCTCTTGTACCTTTCCTCTTGATTGGAAAAATGTATTATGGTGGTCAGTTTCCTCCTGAAACATAGTAACACCACACATGGTATAACTGGGTCTGATTCTATTTGGAATATGAAATTGAAGATAAAATTAAAAAAGAAATCACTATATAAAAGCAGTGCAACCTTGGACAAAAGAGGAAAAAAAAATCACAATGAATCACCTGTGTTCTAAAACTTGCAAGATAGTCGGTAAGTTAGGTCTCTAACTCCTGCTGGGAATTTGCTGAAGTTGCCCTTTGAACTTCACTAAATCAGATCTTTCTGAAGAAGATTGTAAATTGTATATTGCTTTGCTTGTTAAAACTGAAATGGAGTTTAACTGTTATTTTCAGAAGTATTTCACACATTCTTACATACTATATGTGAGGCAAACACAGTAAAGAAGGGCAAGATTAGCCAGATGTCAGTGTTTGTCATCATTTTTCTTGGGTTCACACTTTACTTTATGTTAACATATATGTTCTCCACACAAATGTGAAGTTGCAGTCTGGAGGCAACTTTGGGGGAGTTATATGTCCTCTTCTACATGTTTTGTGCTGAAAATGTGTCTGTATGCCTTACCACTTGTACAGCTTTGAGGAAGGCAAAGTCCCCTTCCATCTTAGTTATGCAGCAAGTAAAAAGGAAATGTATATTTTTCATGAACTTCAGAGGGGACAGATACATTTCACTTTAAAGAATTCATCTGCTAAAAAGTGGCACAGACACACTGAGCACAGAGTAGCTGTTTTTTCCTGGTTTGTACTCGGGGAGTTAGTATGAGATTCATCTTTAGCCATGAATGTATAATTCATCTGGCCTAACGTTGTGTATTCCATTCAGGTTTTTCTAAAGGGAACTCAAGGTGATTAGTTCAGACCTAGTCAGATGAATACCCCAAGTACTCCCACTTAGTGTCTTTCCTACCACAGTTCAGTTTCTTTTTTCCATTTGCCTAGGCAATTCCAGTTAGTAAGCAAGCAACAGAGGAAAATAAAGTAAGAATATCTGTGTGTGTGCTGGTGGGAAATGGAGCCTCAAGACCAAATGATTTAATATTTCTGTAGTGGTTAGAATTTGTGAAAGACACTGGGTTGGAGTCAGTGCAGGCAACTTTTCAACCACCAAATACATGTAGCTTCTGCCTGTCAATTGAGTTTTCCATCCTTGGGAAGAGGAGATACCTTGCGGTGCTGGGCAGTGCTTTGCTCCTCTATGTTTTCATACATATTCATTCTGTTTCTTGCCAAATAACTTTGGACAATCAGCTGTGGTTCTGAAGTACATTAATGTTGTTAAATACGTGATGGAAAGATAGATGGTGAGAGTAAGAATAGTATTTAATGCCTGTAATGTTGGGAAGTTCTTTTAAGCTACCTTAGATGCTCCATTAATAAACGTGAATGTGATCACTGTCCCAAAGCCTGTGTTATGCCATGATATTGGCTGGAGAAGTTGAGATATATTTTACAGTTGCTAACTTTGGCAAAAACAAGATGTGTCCCTGTGTAATGGAGGACTGTACTGTTTCTTACATTATTCATGCTTCCCACGCTGGAGTCACAAACACTGGGTAATGTTAATAATTGTCATGGAAAATTTTAATTGGCAGAAGTGTTTAATGTACTAGCAATAGGCGGGAGGGACAACGAGACTTTCCCTGTTCTGGATTGAAATGTGACACATTGCTAGCAATAAAGGAGAGCACTGAATGGAGTCAATGTGGAGACAAGTGAGGAAGACTCCCGCTTGATATCCCCAGTCTTTCCCAAAATGGGGATATTTACAAGTTGCCAACTGAAGAAGCAGTGAGTACTGTTCACCTTCCCACTGTAAAGAACAGCCAGTCTTGGAGCAGCATAAAAAGGGTCAATCAAATAGGTCATATGAGGAGGCAGATGTTGGAACATATTGTAATGGATTGCTGTGCGGTATGTGAACATGGCTTGTGGAGTACAGAGCTGGGGGGGAGAAGCTATCAGTGATGTTTTCTGCTGTGGTCACTGTAAATATCCAAATTCTAGAGGAATATTTCTGAACACAGGAAATCAAAGCACTAGCATTCCTGCTGTGTTAGACTTGTGGGCAGAATGTTGGAAAGGGAAAAGGAATAGAAGTACGAGTCCCTCTGTAGTACTCTGTGTAATATGAATAAGTCTAGGTATTATCCATACACTGCCAAAGTCAGTGTCGGCCTTGGAACATGCAAGTATTTTACCTGAAAAAAAAATTACAGAGCTTGAGACTATATTAA
Source organism: Aythya marila (assembly GCF_965140915.1). Classification (NCBI taxonomy): domain Eukaryota; kingdom Metazoa; phylum Chordata; class Aves; order Anseriformes; family Anatidae; genus Aythya; species Aythya marila. Next base: position 129,936,402 of record NC_139042.1, read on the forward strand.
ACACAGAACTATTAAAACAGCTTCAATTTTAGCAGTGCCCCTAATTCACACCCACTCAAACACCTCCTCTCTCATTAACGCCATCACCAGACCCAAGTAACTCAAGTGAAATGAGATGGCATTAGGAATGAGGTAATGAACAACGATTTCTGGATAATGTTATTACTTCATGATAGCAGCTCTTGCTAGTGTGACTACAGTTAAGAGTGTCTTGGTGTTTCCATTGCAAACTCTTTGGTACTCCCACCCCTTCTGCTTTACAGACAACTACTCAGCCAAAAGCAATTTAAAATCTGATTTTACATCAATTTTGGCTGTTGTTTTGAATTGAAAATAGTTTAATGTTTTGATATCACTTTCTAAAACATGAAAACTGCTTTTTTCCCCTCTTAATCCAAATTTTCAGATGAACGATTTAAAATATGGGTTAGCTCTTTTTATAACCCAGACACATTATTAGCAGTTGAAAAGTATCTCCTAGGCTTGCACAGTAATTTCAATATTTAATGCTTCTGGACAAGCAGATCCACCTTTATGTTATAAGAAGTTTCATACAAAAAAATTGACATGAAGGGGAAAATTCACAAGTCACCATTTTCACTTAGGAGTCTACACTGTCTGTTTTAAAAAACTATCCAGCACCTCAAAAGAGCTGTAAAAAAAAACAAAAAACAACTTTAATAAATAGTCATGGATGAGTGAGGTGTAATAAGGGATTATAGAGATTGTTACTAGTTAACTAATGTTAATGTAGTGCACATCACTGGTTGTAGAATGTGTGCTTATGTAGGACCATATAAGAGATGTGTTAGAGATTACAGCCATTTTGCAATGAATGGCATATTTTTTTGCTTGAAAAACAGGAGTGGGGAGAGAGATATTTCTGCATTCTCACCATGTACATTTAGGGGCAAAAGCTGTGTAGTTAAAAGACAGGATGCTTCTATAGAGTAGCTCAGGTAAGCTGGAGTCTGGGACTTAGCTTTTGTGGAATGGGTGGAAGAGTGCTGGTGGAGAAATACTGAGAAGCTTGCATTGTTCAGCTGTCACTGTAGCACTTGTTAGGTAGGTGCACAGACATCCTCTGGTCACAAGAGCTTTTGTTCTGGCATGCTTAATTAGAATTGTATGAGTTTCCCTTGGTCAGCTTGATATTAAGAAGTAGAAGGCTCACACTTGATATGGGAACATGAGATTTTAGCAGCCGCTTGTTACTGATATGGATTGATGAGACTAGAAGTAGGCATCATATTCTGCTGACCTGAAGATGAAGTTCCAAAGTTTATCGTACAAGCTCTCCTTGTGCTTGGGTGATACACAGCATGTGAGGAAAATAAAGTTAAAAATTTAATTCCCTTTGACCTTCGATCATGTTATTGTGTCTACAGTTTCTTAAACCTTCAGAACAGAATGTGCCAAAGGAGACATATTGGTACGAGTTCCAGGCAAGTTTTAAAGGTTTTCATGTGTGGGCTGAAGTCTGACCATGCGGTGTCATTGGACTTTAGTGTTTGCGCTTTCATTTTAGTGAAAGTCAGAAATGGAATCCTAAGGGATTTTAGATTTTTTCAGGGACCACTTGTGGGGGAACAAAGTCTCTAAAAACTAAGAATTAAATATCTGTATGTGTTCTAATGGAATATGTAAGTGTCACTCTTCCCATTACATCAGTAACGGGAAGCATGGAAATAATGAGATGAACCAGAAAACAGCTTCTTATGTTATTTCCTGAGAAGTTTGCCAAAGCTTCACAGAGGTTTTCAGTCTCTCTGGAGTTTTATGGACTCCACTAGAGGGGGAGTTCTACAGACCACACCCATTTTTATCATAAAATCAAAGAATTAAAAGATTTAGCATCTATTCAGTTGTGTTTCTACTACTTAATTTCATTAAATGGGCGCTTCCATATAACGGAGCAAACTCCAAAATAAAGAAATTAATTCAGTGCTTTTCTACTCTCTCCGCTGTCCACATGTATTTTGTTTACAAGTAAGGGCCCTCTCCTCCACACACTCTAACATACCCTTTTTGTACCTTCCCAGTTGAATAAACGTGATTTTTTTTCAAGCATATAAATTATTCAGTTTATAGCAATAGGGGTATAGGCTCTTCTGTTTGTTTAAAGTGGATAGGACTCACTATTGAGAACACTAGGAGTCTGACCAGAGCAAAACTCACCTTTCTGGTTTGAAACACGAATCAGATTTCCTCTGATTCAATGAGATTCAAGATGTTCTAGATCAAAGTTGGGCCAATTTCTATGTAGTTGGTTGGAATTAAGTTTCCCTACAGGTCTAGGAAGTTTGGTTGACCTTTTCTGCAGTCTTTGACTGCAGTAATGACAAGAGATGTTCAAGAAGAGAGAGATCCATGTGGGTTAAAGCCAGAGAAATTGTACATGTGAGATGGAGCCATCCATAGTTTTTGCCATATATTATGCTGGTGGGAAGGTGAGCTGGTAGCCCATATTGATACTATGACTTCGCAATAGAATCCTGTAAAACAAGGTAGAACTTGTCAGTTTTCTGAAGTTCTTTGCTGGTGAGCATGTAAGGCAATGGACATGAAGAAAAATTGAATGAAAAGTAAATGGATTCGTATTCAACTCTGATAGGACTTATTTAAAAGTTTTCTGTGGTAGAGAAACACTTAAGCTAGAAAGCTAGCACTGCAGGACTGACATTCTTTCCCCCCCCCAAATAATAACCTTATTCTACTTTCTTCACTTCCAAAAAATAAAATAAAAATGACTGTTTTAGCTGAATAAGGAGGCCATGTCATATCCTATTAGCACTACCTGGTAAGGAAAATTGCAGAGGGAAATATTCCTTCAGAACCATTCTAGGAATCAATTTGTTTTAGTTTAGCTCATGGAATAACTATGTTTTCTTCTGCAACTTCAATGTTCTGTCCACCACCAGTCCCTCCATTTCAATTTTCTTCTTCTACCCGTACTTCCTCCATTATGTATTCTTTTCAGGGAGGCTTGGCACAAGGGTAGCAGCTCAGATGCAGTCCTCAGTTTGCCTTTAAGGCACAAATGTCACATTCTTTCATCTTTACCCAAACTGGAAGAGAGTAGCTGTGGCTTTCTGAGCCTGTGAAAGTAAGCTGTGTCAAATGTTGTGTATGATGAACTAAGAGTTTGCCAGTCGCTGTCTCCTGTGCCTTTTTCCAGATCCTTTCACTAGATAACACAACTCAGTTCAAAAAGTAAATTATGTTTTTGAATGAGCTGAGTGGATGTCATTGAGCTCCGGTACACATCAGATAACCAAGGAACAATGTTAATTTGTACTTTCACGGACTGCAGATGCAATTGGATGGTTCTCCAAGCTCAGTAATATTCTTTATGTTAGTGGTGAAACACTAGCAAGAACACTTTTCTCATCTTAATATTTGATACTGTCATTAACAAATGAATATATCCATAGAAGACCTTTAGGAAGTGCACTGGCAAAAATATCCAGATGATTTTTTTTCAATTTGTTTCTGTTGTTTTATTTATTATTGTCTCCTCCCCCAAACTGTACTTAGGTAGTATGACTCTGGTTCTATTGGTAGGTGGCTATCATCTTTCTGCTACCTCTCAAGGGGGACTTCAGAATTTTAGACTTTTTATGACAGCTTCTCACAAGAGTTTCTAGAGCAGGCTGCTTGCTGTGCTCTACATGTACTGCAAAATATCTATTTCTCTAATTTATTCCTGAAGAAAAGGAGAGCCAGTTCATGGAGGGATCTTATAATCATGAAGATATAAGATACCAACATTCAAGTGAGCAAATTCATGTTCTCAAAATAAGAAATGTAGTTGACCTTAATCTTTCTACCATGAGCTTTGCTCTTAACTTCAGGAGAAACAGTTTTCAGATTTGAAGTAATTAATTCAGTATCAGAACTAAAGCAGGCACGGAGTTTTCCTGACTTAATTCCCTGTTGAATACAGCAACTTAAAATGCAAACAGAAAATCTATAAATAAAATTGGAGAAAGAGTCACCTAAGGAGATGTGTATAAAATAGTGAAATGCCTTAATTATAGCTCAGTAATCTGAAATATATAGAACCTTATTTACAGTAATTCTGCTGGCAGTGTTTGCTTATTAACTACTCTAGTCACTTAATGGATAACAATGAATGATTATATACAATACCAGTCAAGTGAAGCAATGTAATATGAAATAAGTATTTTGTCAAATGGCCACTCAGAGGATTTTGCTCTCTCAAATGGGAAAATACACTTACTGAAGTCAGGTGCTCAGAGCTAGTTGCCAAAAATTTGGATAAATCAAAAAATAAGCTCTCGGGAAACATACTTTTGGTAAACAAATAGGCAGCAGTGAGTTTTCTCCTACAAATATATAATGTCTGTGCCACTTTGCTGTTTTCAAGCTTCTAAATTGGAAAAGCCATACTGGGATAGAAGTTTCCATGTGGAACCCTCATACAAACACTTCATCTTCATTACAGAATAGTCAATTTGTGATAAAGGGACAGCAGTTTACAAAACAAATGCCTATTCTTCTTAAGTTACACAGCCCTGTTGTTTGTTGGTCTTCTGCATTACCACTGCCTATCTGACTATATTCTCCTTACTAAGTACAGTGTCAAAGGTATGTCCTTACTTCAAAGAAATTTTTACCTTTTTTCATACAGAAGAAGCTCTGTTGGCATAAGAATAAGTAATAGTACTGGCATCAAGAATGACATTATATTCTGTTGCTGCAGAGCAAATTAACACTTGGAATAAATTGTTGACTTTTTTTTTTTTTCTTTTTGTATGTACAATATTAATTGCTTCCATTGAAGGGGACAGCATTCATCTGTAACATTTCATCCAACAAGCTTTTTCCAGAAGACATTATCAAGTTTCCTCTCCAATATGCATTCCATATAGTCACTCTATTTCAATTACTGTCATATGGTGTGAACATGGTATATATGGAAATGTAGGCCACTTGGGCAGTTTTCCAGTTAAAAACTCTTCATTTGTAAAAAGCAGGCAATTTTAAATGCACAATGATTTTTTATCACAGAAACTAACAGATCTTATTAGCCTCTGATACTAAGTGTCTATTGATAAGTTCCTACAGTTGCATCCTGTAAAAGGTTTGTCTTCTTGCTACAGCATAGGACAAAGGAGACATGAGGTCTGGGCTCTAGTCAAGAGTTTCCTACAGACTTCCTGTGTGACCAGGAATGGTCAGTTATGTCACAGGTGCTGATTCTGACCTTGCTAACATTTGAATAGCATTATCCACTGATAGAATTAAATAATGCTTTTGAGGAAACACTGAATTTATTAGAATTTTTAGAGTGCCATACTATGGTTATTGATTGCCTTTCCCATAAAAGCTAATATAAATAACAAATAGTTAGCTGCACTTTACCTAAAATGATTTCCTACCCATCAAAATTAGTTTCTAACAAAACTCAGCTACCACAAATTGGTAGCACATTTCTTGCTTTATCCACTGTGTTGTAAGCAAAGCAATCATTATTTTGAATATACTGCATTGATGATAGAAGCCTTTATTAGTCCACATACAGACTTAGAAGTCATTCAGTTTTTCAGTGACCTGGACTCCAGCCTTGTTTCTGGAGGCCAAGGATCCCCAGCTGGTCATACCATGGAAGTTCCAAATAAGAAAAGAACTAGTGCATTCAGCCTGGCATAGGCAGAGCGGTTCTGTTCACTACAATGAGATTATTCTAGGGAATAAGGGCTGTGGGGCTGAAACCAGGGAGATCAGCTACCAGAATCATATTTTATGGAGACTTGTGGTTACTGATTCTAAAAGTAGTGTTTTTCTAATATGAGAGAGATGGTGGTTACAAGACTATGTTTGTAACTTGCATGCAAGAAACGTATAAATGAAGCCTTGTTCTGTTTGTGAATGCTTTACAGTTTTTTTAATGAGAACTTGTTTTTCTTAGCGTTTCTTTCTAAGGAAGTCTCATATTTTCTAAGGCTAGAGAGACTATTAGATTGTCTAGTCTGACCAAACAAGATGTGGAATATTATTGGGCATAATCAAGTCTTTGTTTAAAGTTCATCTTCCAGAAACACTTCTGATCTTGACTAAAACATCAAGAGACAGAATCCACCTTTTCTTTAGGCAGTTCCTCCAAGTGTTACCGACACCCTCTGCTTAAAAGGAGCACATTACTTATCTATTAATTTGATCAGTCTTAACTTTTAAGTATTTATTGTTCTTTCTTGATTCATGGCTTATTTACATCTCATCTTCCCCTAGACTCAATGCTGAGCAAAGCTAGGATGGAAGTTTTCAAAGGAAAAGCTGGTTACTGTGACCACACAAAAGAACAGTTTAGCTTTTCAACATTTAGTACATCCACTCTAGTCGCTGTGTGGTCCACAACTTTGGGGCAAATTCATCCAGCTTGCTGTTTTTTACTCGGTGAATAAAGGAAACACTAGTTCAAATGAGGTCCTCTGCCAGAAAGAGTCTCATTGGACTTATGCACACCTTAGCACTGACAGCTAGGGCAATTTTGGGGTGGAAATGAGAGTGATAAAGATAAGCAGTAGGTAAAACAGTAATAATTATCCAACTCTATTCAGAATTCTAAAGAACAAAATTAAATAAAAATAAATAAAATAGATGCATCTCAGGATCTCAAGCTATATTGACATTATGTAAAAATAACACAATGTGAAAGCTAGCAAACTCAAGCAATGAACTGAGTAAAATTTAGTTTCCAGTGGGTTCTTTGTGCTAGGTTTTAAGGCGACTTATTAAATTTGTGTTCATATATTATCTTTCTTTTCTGAAATTCTCCCAGTTGGTGCAAACAAATGGCACTTAAAAGTCTTTGCTGAAGTTTTGAATGTACAAATTAGTGTGTCCCTTTGAAGTGTCGGACTGGGAATCTTTGAAGGAAACTCAGACACAGGAAAGATGAACATTTGGCATGTGTACCTTTTAGATATATAATGAAGAGAGAGATGAAGAACTTTTTTTTGCATATCCATAAAGAATTGCTACCTATCACTGATGACAGCATCTTTAATTCTAATTTCTGTACTTATCTTTTTTTCCTACATTGCCACTACTTTTAAAAATCTGTCTTACAGTAGGACATGTCAAATGTTTGTTTTAAGTGAATTCTTTTTTTCTAATTTATTATTAAGTTTTTAAATTAAAAAAAAAAAAAAAGAACAGATCCAAAATTAATTCCTTCTGCGATAATCAAACACTTTGCATGCCTTATATAAGCATTGCATTTGCGGTAAAGAAAATTAAATTTGTATTCTGAATGAGAGATCTCAATTTATACCATTTTTTCCCCCAGATTATGCAAAAATCAAAGCTATCAAAGCTGTGAAGTCAGAACAGGCCCATTCATGTGTGTATTTTTAATGATGGGTCTCAGAATGACACAGAAATTGAAGTGTTGAATCAGTCAACAGTTCAAACATTTAAGCACAGTGTTTTGGAAATTCATTACTGTGTTAAGTCCACTGAAGAATTAGTTTATATCAGAAACAAACTCATTGCAGTAACTGATTCAGTTTCCAATACAACCTCTCTCTCTCTCTCTTTTTTTTTTTTTTTTTGTTGTGTTGTGTTTTTTTTTAAGAACAGCTCTTAATCTCTAGTGTTCACTAATAAAAATATTTTAATAAGAGATAATGCAGTAAAGCAAATGTCTATAGGTGCTTGAATCAACTATCTCTGCCTATGTAATTGCTAACACTTTGTTCAACCCTTTTTAAAATTGCTATTAAATCTCATTCTCATTTTCTGTATTAATAGGACAAGAATTCATTTTTAGTATATCCTCAAATCAGTAATGAGCATTGTTAACATGTAACAACAATGCCCAAGGGGAAAGTTTTCAAAGCTGGTCTAACCTTAAGGCTTTACTATTGATGTACTACAAAGTCATCAGGCCAAGAGCTGTTAGAGCTAGTCCATTTGGAGAGTTCAGCTGAATATTTCTGTTTAATATATTGGAAGAATTATAAATGGTTTTGGTAGTGACCTAGGAAGAAGTGGGGATTTTTGTTTAATAGCTTAAGAACAGAGGGGCAATATTATAAAAATAACTTTACCTCTTGCTCGTTTTAAAGTATCGTATTGTGCTTCTGTTCTGATGATTTTGCTTCCATACAGATTTTCATAAGAGGTTAACGAGAAAACATTAACAAGGCATGCAATATTGCACATGGGCAGGAGAGCTGAAACATAGTTATGTAGTTATAAACAAACAATAGATATTACTTTTTAATTGCTTTTTCAGAAGCCTAGTTCTGCCTTCTTGAAGACATATTACCTATCTTATTAAAAGCAGAATAATATCCTTATTTTATTTGTTACATATAGGAAAAAAAAAAGTTGTCTAGTAGTAATGCTTCACTGGTTTCAGCCAACACTGACTTCAACTAAATGCCTTAGTCACATTAAATGAGTCCAGAGCCTATAGATTGATTGTCCAAATTGTAGTGCAGGAAAATGACGTCCTTGATTTCTAGCATTTCAGAATGGGTCTTTAGGTTGGCTGTAGGTTGTATAAGTGGCTTGAGGAGTCTGTGTTTGGTGTACATACTAAGAGGCTCAAGAATAGTGTATTACAGCAGTGATATGCAATAACTTCATTTTCATTTCACTTTTTGTGATCTTGGTTTCATTACTGTGAAAAATATAAGGTTACGTTTTAGATGACGGTTAGGCATTTAAAGAGAGACTGATTCCTACACTCTGTTGAAATTCTACCAGTGAAGCAGAGGTAGAAATGTTCTTTTGTTTGAGTTTGTTTTGTCTGTGAAATGAATGCATAGATTGTTGTCATTTAGCCTCTTGATTCGCAGCACTTGGTCACACCGTTGCCCTTTCCTTGCATATAAGCTGAAGGTCATCATGTCCTAAAACAGCTAAATATGAACAGACAAGTTCAATAATGTCAAAGCTCGAAAATATTGACAGTCTAAGAAATGCACTGCATGTTGTATGTTTCTGTCCATTTTTTAAATGGTTGGGAATATAGAAGCAATTCTGTTGGTTAAGTAGAAATCGGACCTTTGCAATTCCATGCGATAGATGTTTTTCACCTTTGAGCTAGGCCCGACGTTGCTTTTCAGTAGAATACCTGGTCTGTATTGTAGGAAGGGATTTTTTAAGAGGGCATTCTCACAAGGGACCTCTTATAAGATTTCATTTAATGTTTGCTTTAAATTTGCCAAATCAATTAAATAGAGGTGAGATGTTGAACCTGATAGCAGGAGGACTAAGTTTGTACAAATCAAGAATGAAGTCTTTATAGGTTTTCTTCCACCTCTTTCCAGATTACTCCACTCAACTCTCTTGTAAGAAATCTGTCTTGCGGTATATTCCCTGAACTGAGAAAATGGCATGATTTGAAAATCCATATATTCCACATACCACCTAAAGATATGGCTTTCTCCTGGGCTGTTGCATGGGGAAAATATTTCCCCATGCTTATTGAGTCATCGTCTTGTTTGCATATGTTGTCAAAAAGCTGGTTGATGATAATACTGTAAGGAGGAATGATTCCTTCCAGCACGTTTCTCATTAACCACTGGATGCATGTTAGATGGTAACGATTCTTGGACACCATGTTGTGAATGTATTTTGTGTAACTTGTGCTTGTGATTCATTCTTTGGACCTAAACTGAAGGCTCAGAGCTGTTTGAGGTAGAGATTTCCCTAGTTTTTCAAGGTAGGGATTCTGTTTGAAAATTCTTCCCCAAAGGCTTACAGACATTTCTGGGAGTCTCTGTCATCTACAAGCCAGTCCCTATGTGGGCCTGTCAGTGATCTCCAGTTGGTTCAGGACTACTTAGTGTCCAAACTGACTTTTATTGTTTTTTACCTTTACTTCTGTTTGCTTATACCTAATTTATAGATTCTCAACAAGCTTGAACCTTTCCTGCACAATGGCCTTTCTGCTTTTTTTTGTCTTTTTTTCCCTAGTTCCCTCAATTTGTTTTGTTGTTTCTTGAATAGGGAGCAAAAGAAAGGCAAAACTTGATCCACTCTATCATGACCAGAGTCCAAGTATGTTGTGGTGTTCTCTAGCCATGTATCCTATTTTTTAAACAACTGTTGCCCTTCTTATATATTAATTCATACATAATGCTGGTTTGGTTTTTCTTGAACTGCCTGCTGCAGATCATCTCTGGTTCACACAAACCCTTGTTCTTTTCTCCCTGATGGACTTAGTCTTCTTTTGAAAGAATAAATGGATATGAACTTCAACTGATAAATACATTCATTTGAATCTGTGACTGATTTGTGACTGGATTGTTTTTGATGACTTTTATCTGTAGTTGATTTGCATCTATTTGGCTATGACTGTCTGGGGGTAACACATGGAATAAATGAATAAATAAATCTGAGGAAAAGGCAGAGAGAGAATAGATGAATGGATGATAGGGAAGGACAGTGAGACTAAACAGAAAGGGATGGATAAATGGTGATTAAGAAGTACAGAAAAATAAGGAACAAGCAGCGATCAAAGTAGAAAAAGAGAAATTAAAAGGATTCAAAACTGAAAAGAATAGGAATTCTGAAAAGAATAGAAAGAATGAAAAAGAAATAAGGACCTGGTGCCTGATTACACTTATAGCAGCAGAAATTGGATGCTTTTAATTATGTGAAAGGGCTAGGATTGTTTACCAGTGAAGGGAAGAGTTTGTGCAGGAAACCATGGAACAATGTCCAGGGTTGGGATGATGTACACCCTTACTCATTTCTTCACCCCTGAGTTGTCCCACACTCAGAACAGTAAATCTTCATTTGATCAAGTTAAGTCTTTGCTACAAGGCTTACATACTATCAATCTCAGTAGCAGTGTTTCTCTATGTTTTGCACAGTAATATGTGGAATATTTTCTGTAAGTTTGATTGTACTGAATCCTCATTTTACTCTTTCAAGTTTGCTGGGTTTAGTTAGCATTCCATTGTGCCCTCCAGTCTGACCTTCGTTCTTTTATCAGCATATATAATTAATTAAAAAATAACAGCAAAACAACTAAGTAACACTTACAAGACCTTCTTAGACTAGTCATATTGAAGGTCCCGTGTTTTTTCACATCAACTTCCATGTTTCTGCATGTTATCCCTTGTCATGTTGCATCTTAGACACTCTGTTGGCACCTGCAGGCACAGAGCACCATTGTGCAGTGTTACACATTACACATGTACTGCACAGTACAAATAATACATAGCATGAGTCTTTGAAACTGAGGCTGTGACCAAGGAATGAAAGTCTTTGTTATTACATTACCTGCTCTCCCAGGCATCTGACTTCTATTTGGCTTCACTTGAATTCCTCGCTATTCACAAAGCAACAACAATTGCTGCCCACCATATTTATTTTCTCTGCTTTTTATTCAGAGGTCAGTGCAGCTTCCAGGCACTGACAGTTTGCCTATTTTCTCTCTGCTTCTGACCTCTATCCACTAAACTCTTACTATAGTGCTTAACTTTAAAGAGATGACTGTAATTAGAAGTATTCACATGCTAATAATCAAATATGTGTTTAAAGTGCCTTGCTGGTTTGAAGGGAAAAAACATTCCCACTGTGTATCTGTTTTCTATCACAAAACAAGATCTTAGTCTTGACTGGAACTTCTAGTTGTTAATGGGTAGCACATCCCCACCAAAATTTATATATTTATATTGGCTGTATTGGTGCTCCAGGACGCAACTGAGAGTGGACTCCCACAATAAGTGCTAAGGAAAATTTTGATGTTCCCTGCCCCAAACACCTTACAGCCTGTGCAAACAAGACAAAGAGAAGACAAGCAAGATGAGGAAATGTAAAATGGTAGCACAGAGACTGATATCAAACGTTATGTGAATTTCCAAGTGCTCAATGCATTTTGTTGGAGATGCTGTAGTAGCTGAGGCCTCTCAGGAAAGGAAAGATTGCCCAGTAGCTCGGGCAAGACATGAAGATTAGCTTTTGTTACTTGTTTTGAATCCCTGGACATACATGGAAGGTAGGACATTTCTCATGGTGATGTCTGTCATTTGTCCCCTGAGGAATGAATCACAAAAGTTGAGATGACAGTTTTTGTCTTGAAATATGCCAGTGTGCTAAATAAAAAATATCCATCAGAAAGACAATATATGATCTACAGTAGGAGAAGTTTTTGGAGAGTTATTTATTGATGGTTTCTTTTTTTTTTTTTTTTTTCCTTTTTTTTCCCCCCTCCTCTTGTCTCTTTTCCTCGTGTGTGTTTTCTTCGTTTGTTTATTTTTACAGCAGTTGTATGCTGCCCAACTTGCTGCAATGCAAGTGTCTCCGGGAGGCAAGATACCTGGCATACCGCAGGGTAACCTTGGTGCTGCTGTATCGCCTACCAGCATCCACACAGACAAGAGCACAAACAGCCCTCCACCCAAAAGCAAGGTACTGTACCAGGCCTGGCGGCACAGCAATCCTGACAATGTTGATACTTGCATGTATGTTTTTTTTTGTTGTCTGTGTGCCTCTCAGTTTTAGGCAGCTTTGTTTTCATGATACCTCTGTGAAATGATTGTATTCTTGGTGGGTTCCTTTGCAGTGCCCTAGCTATAATACTGTTTTTTCCTCCATCTTCAGTAAAGGGTAGTGGGTGGAGGTGACAGCCCTCCTGTGCCAGCCCACAACTGTCATTTCCTTTCAGGGCACTAAATCGTGGTCAGATTAGCAATCTGGAAAGCAGTGAGGCATCCTGGGGCCCACTGAGAGTTTATGGAGGAACCAGTCTCCAAAGCAATGTGTGTTGTGTTGTGTTGTGTTGTGTTGTGTTGTGTTGTGTTGTAGACCACGCTGGGATCTGTTCATAAAAGGTCTGATGAGTAGTCTTGGCCATAGCTGGGCAATTAGGTCTGCACTCATTGAAGAGGTCAAGGTAGCAGCTTGCAGTCACATCTGTGTAATGCTGCCAGTGCATGACCAGTTAGAGAAAGAAAAAGACACAGTATGTCCAGTGGAAGAAGATATGCTCAGCATAAGCCACAGCCGAGCAAAATTAACCAGTCAAAACTGAATGGCACTTTTTAGTTATTGCAAACCAGCTAGGCAGAATTCAGTTAAGGAATGTGGAGAAGCAGCAGTCCCATTTGGGTGACAGCAAGAGCTTGATAAAAATGTGCTCTTTCTGTTTGTTAGTGTCCTCTAGCATGCTGTCCATGTCCTTTATTGTGTTGGAAAAGATTCCTTGAATTGACAATGGTGCCTTGTTTTTTACTGTAACAGTAAAGCAGCACACATTAAAAATAATCAGACGAATAAATAATACCATTGTCAACTCAGTGAGATACATGTCCAAAGGATAAAATAGATGGTGTGGAACCAGTGGTTGTTGTGTTAATGAATCAAGCTTTAGGTCTGTGTTTTCTGCCTTCTCTCCTCAGTAAAGACTTTCTGGCTTCTCAAAGTTTACCCTTGGCTTGGCTTCTTCTTTTGTGTACTGTAGAGCTAGGATCACAAAGCCATGCAGTGCCTGATGATACTTTTTTTTTTTCCCCCACAAACGTTGTGTCTATGGTTAACAAGAGATTTTTGTGTGTTTTACAAGGGGAGCTTGTGTGTGGCTAGTGGCTTGCTAGATCCACTACACTTAAAAGCCCTATGTTGATTTTGGATCTTTGTGCACAAGTAGAATGTCTGGTGAGATCTAAGGGGGCGCAGTGTTTATTTTGTGGCAATTGTGGAATTACAAGGCCTGCCATATCTACTGGTAACATCAAGCACAACCGTCTTACTGGCAGCTGTCAAGATCAGCCCTTGTGTTTTATTGCTTTTTCATATTTGTAGGTGTTCCAGTGCCTTTGGCTTGCAGTCCTGTAGGACACAAACATAACTTATTTGCAAATAGCAAAAAAAAAAAGAGTGGGCCACAAGGAAAGGAAGGGGGCTCCAAAAGGCTGTAAAATTGTGCAGCATGAGCCCTGTGATGCATGCTGTTTTCAATCTGCTGTGTGCCAGTTGGAAGCTCAGAGAGAGAGCGAGAGAAAGAGAAAGGATAATGCTGAGAAATGATAGAGTGGCTGTGACCTCCAAGCTCAGCCTGGAAATCCAAGACATTGATTTCACTTAGCATTCCTGCTGAGAAATCCGGCAGAGTTCAGTTGTAATAAAAGAACAAGAATCTGTTCTAATGGTAATGGCGTATGACAGACATACCACTTTGTCTGTCCTCAGCACCAGAGAGAGGAGAATTGGAGAAAGGTCACCTGACCCGCCTGTGGTGTTGTGCGAATGCTATACTGAGCTTTGAACTCCAGCCTAGAAGCACAATTATTTATAATACTAAATGATAAAGGAACCTTTATAGAGCCTACAGTAATTAGAATAAAGCTTATACAATAGTGCAGTGGCCTGGCTCGGAAAACACGCTGGCAAATCCCTTGTAGTGTCAGAAACTGAAGCTTATATGTTGAAACTAAACACCTCTGTTTGTGTCTGTGTGGACCCTCCTTGGCTTTTTCAGAGCTTGTTTGTGTTCAACATTTTCACAAATATATTGTTTGATATATTTCTAAATTAATACATATTTTTAGCTGCTGTCAGGGTGTATCTGTCTGAATTTCAGAGCCTTTTCTTTTTTTTTAACCCCCAGCAGCAACTTGGTTCATGAGGTTAGTTCTTGGTAGTCTTTCTCACTGTTACTGCATGTCAGATCTCCACAGATGAACAGTTAATGCCTTAGACAAGCTTTCGATAGATACTGTTTGCTGAATTTTTATTTTCAACCCACAGTTTATATTGGCACAGCTTTGGAAATACACTGAAGTGTTTAGAGACAAGGAGACAGCCTTACCTGAGAGTGTGTCAAGCTCCTGGCAAACATCTAGGTCACTTCTGAAAAGCTATGTTTTTTCCTTCTTGTATAGTGTTAAAGTTAGTGTGCTGCTCTTTGCAAGGATTCTTCAAAGTCGGCTTCAGCAGCAGATGGAACAACTGCTGGCTCTAGAAATGCTGAGAAGCATCAGAGGGAGTTTGCCAAGGATCATCCTTTAAATCTAGTAAGACTTCAACACATCCCTGAAACTCCTCTAAGACCTTGGCAACTCCCATTTTGGCAAACCTTTTATCAGTGGCCCTCACCAGTGTTTGAACATTGTGCTGGCCAGACTAACCTGGCATCTTCTGTTGTCTCACTCGCCTTTCAGCAGATGTGACCTGGAATGGTCAAATTCACTTCCTAGGTTTCTGTACTATAACTTTTAGGAAACCATAGAGATGCCATTATGCTGTGCTGTACACATTCTGTCAAGTTTTGGTTAGGAAACTGAGCTGGTGTCATACATTCTTCCAAGAAGAATCTCAGTGCCAGAAAAATTGATTTAAGAAACAGAGCTAGTGGAGCCTGTCCAAAAGAAAATGCGTGCGTCTTGCGGAAATGGATTTTAACACAGCTTCTTCTTGAGCAGTTTTAAAAACAGCCGGTATGCTAATCATACCATTCAAATTTACCAAGGCCTCCTCCACAACCCATTTGAAAGGCAACTGTCTTTTAAGTTTGCCAAATTGTGCTGGATTTCCAAAGTCTGTCTTAAGCACATTTTGCATTTGATCCTGTAAATGCTTGCATGCTGCTCAGCTGGGTGTTCAAGATTGTTACATGCTCCCAAATAAGTAGAAGAGGATGGGCACAGGTGAAGATAAAAAGTAGGCAAAATAGCTTAACCAGCCAATCTTGTGATTACTTTCAATCCTCTTGCTTGTACAAGACCACCCAAGAGGGGTTAAAAAAGCCCACAGTGTTGTAAAGAATATGTTTATCTGAACGGTGACCCCTACCGCGGTACCAGGATCCTCACTAAGTGGCATCTTCATTGTCATCAGGTGAGGTCATCATGCTCTTGAATAAGCACAGCAATATCACCCTCACTTGTAAACAGTCAGGGCTCTGTTCAATCCTGCTTTTGTTCCATGCTTTTTATGTTGCACATTTAAATATAGCATCTAGTGCTTATGTGATGTAATATCCTAGCCCTTTCCATGTAACCTTTCAAGTACAGTAATTCTGGAGTGAATTTTCAATGTAGCTTATAAATGTAGCTAAATGATTCCCAGTATTTAATGGAGCACAGTGTATTGTCTGTAGCATCTGCTGAAAACCAGGAGCAATTCAGTGTGAAATGTGACAGGAGAGAATTCCTGGGCAAATTTCTTTTAACCTTGTTATGACCTCAGCCCTAACCCTACTCACAGTTGTGTCTCCATCAATGGCAACAGCACACGGATTGTCCAAATCAGTTTTTTTATTCTTTTCAAATACTTCTGGCAGTGATGTTACTATTTGCTCAGCAGTAGCACCTGGGAGTTGTGACAAGGAAAGGAAATGTGTTTCAGACAAGCCAGAAACAGCACTAAGCAGTTGGATATACGCAATCAGATTCTCCTCGGCTACAATATCCAGACTAATATCAGTATGAATCCTTAACCAAAGATGTTTTTTTTTCACATTATCTGATCCCTCTGATCACCTAAGTAAACACTGGTTTGAAAATTTTTTATGTCACCTATGGTCAGCAATAGAATCTCATTTGAAAGACTTGGAGCTTGCCCGTCTACCACAGCACAGACTGGTCTTCAAATGGCCAGAGATTCTCCAGGGGAAGTTCTAATTTGAGGAATATCTTCTGGCAATGCTACAGTTGCTGCTACATGCACCAGCTGCCTCTTGAATCCTGCTTATAGTGTAGGAAGGATAGAAAAGGGGCCTACAGTGTGCTTATTACTCCATTCTCACCCAGACAAGGCAAGCCTGGGTATGAAACTGCAACTGAGTCACTGTTGAGTTTCTTACCAACTACGTCCGACACCAGGGACAAAATAAAGAACAGGAATGTTTGGATATGGGACTGCTAATTCAGACACACCACAGGCTATGTTATTAAGAAAAATAAGAAAACTATTCACTATGGGGAGCTGTTAGGAGATTTTTCTGTCCCAGTCAAAACTGGTGAGACTGTACTTTCCAGTTTCAGTGGGAAAGCTCTCTTGACTGAGGAAAAAAAATACGAAAAAAAAAAAAATTAAAAGGAGGGAAAAAGAACATGTCCCTAAAATTGCCTACTAATAAAAACGTCCATCTAGATGATATTTCTGATTCTACTTCATACAAACTGTTGACTTGAACTTCATTTTAGGTGATTACCCTAAGCAGCCCTGTTAGTTGAGTATATCTGTCTCACTTTCTCTCAGTTCTCTCTTTCATATGGTAATGTAGAATGTCAAAATTCATCCTGGGGAGATCTTGGGGAAAAAAAAATAAAATAGGCTCTGTTATGTACATAGCTGCATTGGCTTGCTTGCCACATGGAGCTATGACTGTTTCAGGAGTCTAGCCAATATGGCTAGACATACAAATTCCTTGTACCCTCACAGTTTCCATTTCTGATCACATTGTTTTTCATGATTGAGTATGTTAAAGGAAAGTATTTAATTTCAGTTCTAGAGATGATAGATAGGTTGCTGTTCAAATGAAGAAGGACATCAGTGTTTCCTCTTCCTAACATTTCTTTTTATTTAATGTAATCAAGTATTTTTGGAAATATGAGCTAATAGTTCTTCACAGCACTGTGAAGTAGTTCAGGTGTAGGGGCAGACAGCTGTGTCTTTATAAGAAGACTGATCATTTCTGTGTACAGGTGATCGAATGGTGTGACTGTTTGTGTTAGATGGGACAAAACTCTTTTTCTTGTCTGCAAAGTGCTGGAGAGGAGAGGAACAACCTGTCTGAAAGTAACCCATTGCACACATTATGTCTTGTATACTAAAAGCAATTACTGTCCTCCATATTAGTTGAAGAGCTCAGCAGCTGCTGAATGCATATCCAAGCAGCAGGAAATTAAGGCATTCTTACTTTCTGTAAAGGGAGTACTGGGGTATTTCAGAGTGAAGAACAAGAGTTATCATTAAAGTAATGTAAGATGCACCATTTCTGCTACAATGGAAGGGCTATGTTTACAAAAGTTTTATCTCCAAGATTTGCAAGGCTCTCTTATTTTTGAGAATTTATGGTCTGGACATAATTCTTTATACACCAGTGATTAAAAATAAAACCCACCTTGCAAATGGATGTATTAAGCTTTTCAGCACCAGAATAGCGGTTAGTGATAGAATATTATCTATCACTACATTCAAAGCATTATTCAGTGCTTGCATTTCTCAATCCATTTGTCAGTCCATCAAACAGGTTAGAATAGCTGCAGGATAATTAAGGAAAAGTTTATGGTATGGATGCAGTGATGTATAGGGAGCTGGAAACCTCATCTGCCTTATCTGTGCTAAGCTACTTGGTGCTGTGCTACTTCTTTAGCATCTGTGTCCATTCTTAATGTAGAGTTTGTAGCTAATTATCTCTTTACCCGGAAGCTTTTTTCCTTTGCTGCCCATGCTTTTAATCCCAAATAGCAAAATACAGAGCTGGTGACAGAATCTTTGAGGCTATTCTCCTCTTCTTTGCTCTGCTTTCTATACACAACATCCAGGCATATAAACAATGACTTTTTAAACCATTTGCCAGAGCACAATGAAGTGATGTGTGTTAATGGAACTTCTTAAGATGCTCTTCTAAAATAGCGAGTATGTTCTGAACAATAAAAACAGTGTTAATAGCAGTATCTAAAAGGCAGCAGCAGTAACTGTAGGGACTTGCACAGCATTCTCTCTGCCTTCCAACCCTCCCTACTTTCCTTAAAATAAATCAAATACATAGAGGGGCTTCTAGGATGCTTTTTCAGATTAACTCTCCACAGCTCTGTTTCCTGATATCATGTCTCTCTGGTTGGAGCCTGTCTCTCAAGCAGAGTTGCCAGCCAGTCAGCCCTTGTCAGACTCAGTGGGCGCTTTTTATAAAGAAAACTCAGAAGAAAACATAACAAAGAGAAAAGGGGTGAGGAAAAAACTCTGAAATCTGTGCTTGCAAAACAAAAGCGAGCCACACAAATTAAGCAATACCGCGGCATTTCTGAAAGAGATCTTCAGAAATCAGACGGGGAACAACAGAGATGTAAAGCAAAATGGTAATGACAGACATGCAATGTGTGCTTCTTACTAGTTCATTGCTGTTCTTTGCTGCTAGTGCCTTCCTTTAGCTGGTATGAATAAATAAAGCATCCACTTTCTTCCAAGTGGGAAAGTTGGGTGGTAGAAGGGTAGCAGGTAGTAGTTTTTACTGTTTTTGGTTAAATGAACCACAGCAGTGGCTTAACACTGAAGACCTAGGTATTACACCATGCACTGTTACTTTCAGCCCATGTCTGTTTCAGAATCCCTCAGTGTTCAAGAGCGCTGGAACCTGACATTTGGTTTCAGCTTTGTGTCTTATTCTGTTACTTAGAAAACATTGACTCCCGGTGAAGCTGTATGACAGAGCTACCCATTTAGTGTCACTTGGAACAAAGGACCTGAATGAGAAAGAGCAGCATTTTGCAAGAAGAGACAGGGGAGTCCCAAACAAGAAAATACTGTCACAGATCTGAGCATTTTTTTTGGTAGCATTTTTTAATGCTACCAAGATGGCTGTTGAGTTGATGTTGCCAGTTGGTCAAGCCATCCTAAAAACAGCAGTAAAAGGGTTTAAGGAGAGTGTAAAATCTGGAGCTGCATAATGTAACAGAGCAAAGTTCGATTTTTCTAGTTGTGGTGTTTTTTGTTAGTCATCCTCACCTTTTGGGCGCTTTCATTCAGTGGGAACAGTTGGAAACTACTTAGGAGAGGTTCTTTCTGCTATGGAAATGGAACCAACCATGAGGAGAAATATGAGAAGTTCATCTTGGGATGTAGCATTCTTCTCTAGTGGCTGTCAGGTATTGCAGTGGACATCTTTTACAGCACAGCAAAGATGAAGGATCAATACCAGCTCTAAGTTAAACATAGGTAACAAAACCAGCCAGTATATAGTATCACGTTAATTTCTAGTTCCCTTCATAATATGAAATTCAAATAAAGTAGAAGTCAAAAGTCCTTTATTCCAGAGAATTATTTTTCTAGAATCTGTGCTGTTAGATTCTATAAATCAAGAAATATGTTTATTCCAGGATCACATATGCAAAAAAATAGCACTGTAGCCATGTACTGACTTCATGGATTAGAAGACAGCTTGAAATGGAGCAGAGGACTCTGCTTCTACCAGGTCTTTTTAGAAGGAAACCAGGTACTTCACTTAAGGAATGAAATCTTTCACAGCTTCAGCTGTATTTGGGTATTTTGTAGTACGGTTTATAATTGAAAGTAAAGTACATAGGCTTCTTTGACAGGGATGTGTACTGGACAGCAGTGTAGCCATCTTTTACCAAATAAAGAACTTCTTTTCAACATAGACAGTAAGTTTCTGAGGTGAATGACTCAAATTCTAATATGATCATTCAAGCAGCCTCTAGAAGTTCCTTGCTTTGTCTGCAGAGGAGTGGTTTTCTTCCACGTCACATACTAGATTTGAAATTAGATCCTCTTGACACATTCCAGCAGAATGCAATTCAAACTAAGCATCAAAGAAATAAATTTTGTGGTAAGTATTCCTGTACCCAGTGTTGATTGATCACCATTTAACAAGGGAGCTCTACAACTTCTTTCTTTTTTTATTTTTATTTAATCTAAAACATTTTAATCTGTAATGTTAGCTGTAGATAGCTGAAGAGAAACAACATGAACGGCAGAATGATGAAGGAATCCATTTTATTTTCAAAGAGGCAGTTTCTCATAGGTTAGTGTTAACTCTAAAATTGTATGAAGTGCTTGGCAAATATTTCACTGAAGTTTCTGAGAACAACACATTTGTTGTACAAAATACATTTTGAATTATGTAGTCTAAAATGAAATGGTAGGAGCTGGGATTTCAGAGAAATTGTGTGTAAATTGACACTTTAGTGTACTCATTTAACAGGGCAGTATAATTACATCTTGTGATTTTATAATGGACAGTTCCCTTCGAGTCCAAGCTCCTGGAATCATGTGAGTATGTAAGAACCCCATTTAAACAAAAAGCTTCAGGCTGTCATGGCTGAAACTTATAGTTTGATATGTATTTCGAAGGCTTAGAAAGCAGCTACCAAATAAAATGAATTTATAAGTTATTATTTTAATCAAGTGACATCAGTTTTCAGTCCAAAATAATAGAAGACTTCATGTTGGACACTCTACTAAGGCATAACCATTTCTCAGCAAAATTATGCTTGCTACCATAGGATATCCTGGTGAAAATGCTTAAGTAGTGTCCAGAGAAAACATTTGAGAGCATCCAAGGAACATTAAAGACAGGCAAATGGAGGCAACAAGCCTTTTTTTTTAATTATTTTTTTAATTATTTTTTTAATGTAATTTGACTGGAACTAATACAGGAAACCAGTTAGAAAATTTTGATCTCAATCATGTGCCTTTATTCACTAATGATGCCAAATGGCAAATTCAAATGTGTACTTTTAGTACTAATGAATTAGTTTAGTTTCTGTTCATTTATTTCATTTCAGTTGCTACATTTTTCCTTGCTGCTTTTAAAGGATAGATAACCTAATGCCATGACTGGCATCTCTGGAAAAGAAAAAATATTTTAATATTTTATTAAAATATTTTATATTATTTATATTAAAATATTAATATTTTAATAAAAGATTGTTCAGTATGTTGACATGCTGAGCTCATGGAGAAGAAGACCTTGTCTCTTACAGTTTCTCAATTTTCAATCATGATGTTACAGAAAGAATATAACTTGGAATGGTTCATAAGTTATTAGTTCTTAAACTTCTTTTGAGCAGATGTGCCAACACCTGCTAGTAGATTTAAAAGAAGGGGCCACTTCTAAGGGCTAAGTGTGTACGGAGATGTAACACATGGGTTCATGCAGGCTTTCAGCTGACATGCCAGGCAGTGACACGTCACGTCATGAATCAGCCACATCGAGTTACATGATTTCAGGCTAACAGAACACAACAGGAGTTATACAGAAACAAACACAACTCAATGTGACATATCCACGGGAAAACTGGCAGAAAAAGCTTCTTAAAATTGAGTTTCAGGGGTACATTTATTCCTCTCCAAAATGCTCCAGAGAAAACTATGAAGCAGTGTAGCAACAAAGAAAAGCATGTAGTAACAGAATTACTGAAGTCGTTTTAATTCAGTGTCTGATTAGAAAGAAAACACATATATATAACAATTCTGGAGAGTGTTTTTTTATGTCACATTCTTGTGAATTTCTGTTTTTCCAAAGGTAGCTCTCTCAGGGTTGCAGTCATTCCAGGTCAGTGATTATTTTTATCTTTAGCCATGCTAAGAGCTGTATAGACTTCAGGTTACTGCTGTAAGTTAATATATTTTGAGTTGAGCTCTTGGTTGCCTCAGTAAATCTTGAGTCCTTCCAGTCTGAACTCTGTTGCTTTTTCTACTTTACTTATGGATCAGAGTGACCCCTTTGTGCCTGTTTCTAATACTCAGTCTTCTCTGAAATTATCCTTTATCCGTTTATGGATACTCCTATCTATCCTATTCTAATGTCCACTGAAAAGAGTCAGCAATTAAAACACTGGGATAAATTTATTAATTTGTTTGCTTATTATTCATTATAAATGTGTGGATAGCCTGTGCTTTCAGTATTCTCTATAAAAGGCACAGACCTAATTCAGGGTCAGAGAAATTCAACACATACATTTGGCTGAGAAATACATGTCAAGTAGCATTTCATTTGTGATACCAGAAGTTAAAATGGTGTCACATGACTGTTTGCCCACTACATTTCATGTCTGGATTTACAGTTCTTCATTTCACAGCCTCAGTAATACAAATTTCTCTACACAAAGTGAGTCCTCCCAGTGAAGTGCAGCTCATAAACAGGATGATGTGGTGGTGTAGTACCTGGGAGATCCACCAATGTACCAAACAAGTTAAATATACAGGGGCTAGTGTGTGAAAAAAAATGACAATCATGACATTTTGGCTAGCCAAAATTAGCTAGTGAGAAAATAGCACAGATATTCCAAGGCCTATAGGCCAGAACAAATTGAATAGATACTTTTCTTCTGCCTTCATTTTTAAACAAGCAAGATGTTCCAATAGTTCCAGAAGTAGCGAAGCCAGGTTTTGTTTGCGAAGTCTCACAGTGCTTAGACAGGCTGGAGACACTGTACCTCTCTTTGGGGGATTCCCTGATGTCTGTTAGAACATGAGTAAGCATTGGAGGCTTCTCCTGAGGTGAGAAGCTTGGAGCGTCCCCTTTTCCCACCCCACTGTATCTTCACACAAATTATATGGGACCTTTGAGGACTTCATTCTTTATCAAACCTGATGAACACTGGCCCGTGCTCTCAAAATACCCATAGAGATGAAGGCTGCCAAACATGCATATATGCACACTGACCTTACGTGTATACCCACACACATGCAACCCCCCTAATTTTGAGGCCAAAAGTAATCCCAAAGTTGGACAACTCTCAAGGGTTTTACAGGCATGACAGCTAAAATTTCAAGTAGATTCAGGATGTCTTGCTACTTGCTTTTCCTGTGCTGCTGTTCTTCATCCCCACGTGATCACAATTCAGTGCTGGGTTGAAGGATTCCCATGATAGTATCATTTGGGACTCACTTTGTAAATTGCTGTGGGCTCAAACAGAAGAAGATAACACTATATAAATATGTTGTTACTGGTGAAGCAATGAAATTATCTTATACTTACCAAGTATGCTAGTGTCTTGTCTTGATCATAATTAATCGGTGATATACACGTTGAGTCAGTGCTCTAGGATTCGTGCCCAGAATAAGTCACAAAACATAGCAGTATGGGAGAAAAGGGAGGGGGAGAAGGTCTCTTTTTTTTCCTCCTTTTCTTTCTTCTGGGTAAGATAAAAACTGCCGAGAGCTGGCCCTCTTCAGAAATAGTGAATCAGCCTCTTGGAAATTTTTTTAAGATGTCAACTTTCCTTTCATATACTTCTGTGAAGACAAAGAATGTTTTAACATCTGTATTGAAGTTATCATTAAAATAAAAGGAGATCTGTAGACATCAGCTATAAATCATCAAGAAATAGCTTGTGGGTAACCTTAGACACAAATGAACCTACTTGAAATGAGCTAGGGCTGGATTCATTGCCTTTAGTGAAGCCAGTAGGTGGACTAAGGTCCCCTCTCCCCCTTTGCTTCTCCCCTCTCCTCCCCCCGCCTTTCCATATCTTTCAGTGTTAGCTTCTGGGAGGTGAATGTGTTCTGGCTGAGTGATGGAAATGCATTTGGATGTGTTCTTAAATAGACATTTGTTTTATGTCTGAAAAGAATAGGCCAATCTTAACAGTGTGATGCTGGGGCTATTTGAAAGGTATTTTTTAAGGCAGTTGTCTTCTTTCAGCTTTACAAAAACTATTTTAACCAATTGTTTAGGTTTGAGGAACAGCATGGAATATCTATTGTGTAGAGATGCATGCATGTTCTACAGAATTAACAAGAAAATGGTATACAAAAATCTGCCTAATTTTACATAATAGATTTTTGGCATTCTTGTGATCTGACTTCAAATCCATGCTGAGTTTCTACAGTATAACAGAAATTCTAGTTAGCAGTTGTTAATTTTAATTTCTAAGATGCTAGGTTTTAAAAGGAGCTGAAAGTGTTCAGCATCTCATGGGGACAAACTATGAGTCTTACTAATGAATCCAGCAATTAGTGGTTCATTGTGCCTGCCAGCAATTTGGCCCTGATATCAGTCCTGATGGTGATTTCATTTTTGCTGTTGTAAATCAGGAATAGGATCTGAAGTCTATTCACCAAGGGGGGCTCAGTACTTCTTCAACACTGTTCTGCTTGTAATCTGCATTCAGTACTGACAGCAGCAAACAAAAAAAAGGAAGTACAATATATTTCAATTTTAATTATGATTATTATGGTTGATTAATATGTTCATTGGGATAATTATATAACATCAATAGTACTTATTAAATTTAAAGGGTTTTAAATGGTAGTGTCCCTATGCAGTTAGATAAACATATATATGGTGTATGCCCACTTTGCATAGAAGAAACCCTTTTCATAGATGAAAGGATGTATTTCTCCAATCATATAAATAGAGAATTGAAACAAAAGAGGTGGCCCTTTACTTTCTGTAGGCATTTGCATGACTGCAAAACACTGACATTTATGTTTGGTAATATTTTATGATAACTTTTCAAAGATTTCAGTGACCATGTGCAGAATAAGATTAGATAATGAGTGACTCATTCAAGTTCACAGAGAAAGTTTGTTGAAAAACCAGGAATTGAACCCAAGTCTCTTTGGGTCCCTGTGCATGACTCAAGTAGTAAGCAAAAAAAAAACATGAGTATGGCATAAGAATAGGAATGACCCTTCCGAGAAGTGAACTCTCAAGTAGTTAAGCCCCACATATGTGATTATGAGTGTGATATAAATATTAAACAAATCTTGTTTTTGTGTGAGTGCAGTACTCCATGATGGAGCATGTGTTTGCTTTGAACATTCCTTACAGTACATCAAACTCCCTCCAGTTTCTGGAACTGCTGATTAGATTTCATCTTACTGCTAAAAGGAGGTGAAATGAAAAAATACCCAGCAAGGCAGAGTTGTAAAATCATTTTGATTTTAGTGATCTGGGATGTTGTTAATAGCATGCAAGTATTAAAGACAGATGAATTTTGTGTTGATAGCTTCCCTTTGAAAAGCTATTAGTTTGAAAAACAAGTTGTCAGGCAGGTCATATCTGCAGTTACAAAACATATTTTGACATTTTTCATACAGCTGTATGTATCTATAAATGAAAACAGTGCATTTTATCTTTGCACTGCTTATTTGTAGTGCTGCATATGTTGCTGCCTCTTGGTGAAAAATCCACCTAGACTACATAGAGATAACCAAAGTCAGAGAAGGCACAGGTGGTTTTTGAAAAAGAAATTCTTAGCCCACTGTCAGTTGTCCAAGATGTTTGAAATCTCTTTTATTTCAAGCTTTTTTGACTTGTTTCTTCTAAAGTTTTCAACAGCTGTTTTTTTGTTTTGTTTTGTTTTGTTTTGTTCTGTTTTGTCTTTTTTTTCCCCCTGAATCTTACAATCCATGCAGCATTTTTACTTCTCCTGCCTGACCACAGCAGGAGGAGGGGGCTGTTGCTAATTTGTTTTGATACGGTACGCTTTGGTCTGTATTCTTTTTGAAATTAATTCCTTTTGCAGGTGTGGGGTTAGAGGTGGTGGTGTGCTCCCAGCGAAGGTGTCATCCACCACAGAGAGGAGGTGGGAGGCTTTGATCAGTGTGGCTTCTGTTTTCTTGTTGTTCATTTAAAATGTACCAGTTTGTAATGCTGTTTGGCTTTGCAGGTCCTTGTTTTATTTCCTTCCAAGTCCTTCCCCATCCTTTCAGGTTTTGTTGTTTTCATTGCTGTTCATTCCGCTTAACATTTACTGGGGATTATTTGCTGGAAGGTGATGACTTCAAGTTCAATTTAGGCAGCAAACAAAATCTAGTCTAATGTCTATTTCTGTTTTTTAAACAGCCTTTTTATGGGTGGGACATTATTAAGGACAGGATACCACATGTTGAGGCTTCTGGGTTTTATAAGGACAGAATTCTGTAGCAAGGACTTAAAAATCCAACCAAGACCCAAGCTACAAGGCATCATGCATGCTTCAGTGCAGGGGCTACTTCAGTTTCTACCCAGCACGAGTTCAGGAATACATACCACAGATCAAACCATCTGACAGCTGTCTACTTTTTCTTGCAACTTCTTCTGAAGCACCTCGATGTATGGGGGAAGTTCAAGAAAGTATCCAAAAACCAAAGCAAGCAATAAACAAAAAACAGCCCACCACCAAACATTGGCCTGAATTAGAGTGGCAATTCTTCCATTTTTCCTTGTGACTCAGCTGTTTACTCACTGTGTGAGATTAGACAAATCGCTTAGCCACTTTGTGCCTTTTTCTTCTCATTTGTAAAATAAAGCAGAAGCTGTCAGAGTAATTATGAGCTTTAATTAATTAATATTCGTTTCAAGCACTGGAGAAGTGATTTTTTCCCTCTTGCCATGTATTTCAGTGGGGGCACTTTGGAAGAAATGTCGTGTTTAGGAAAAACTTTTCTCCTCTTGTCCCCTGCAACTCCATGATTCTCTTTAATGGTTTTTACTTCTGGTGAAGTAATGTACATGGTTAAAAGCATGAAAAATTAGTTGTTGGCTTTCCCTGAAGATTTGCAGTGTCTGTGTTGGTCCTTGCTGACCCATGCCTAAGTCACTCTTCCTGCTTAGTGGCTGACTTGAGCCATCTTAGAGAAGCACTTCATTATTAGCATTATACCAAATAGAGAGGTACAGCAGTGATGTGAGAAGAACAGCTGGAAAATAATTATTAGAAGCAAAAAGCTAACTAAAGAACCCAAATTTGTCCTGAAGTCTGGACTAGCAGAATTTCAAATGGCCTGTCTTTCTCTTCATTGACTCTTGTATCTTTAGTCAATATGGACCCTTCTCACAAGCTTTGCTGAAGTTTTTTGTTGTGTTGTTGTTGTTGTTTTGTATATGAGGCTACTGAGTTAAATTTTCACTCACTCAGAGATGCAGAAAAAGAAGGAGCTTTTCACTGTGAGGTGCAAGCAAATGCTGAAAGCCCTTTGTTTGTGCAGTTTTGGTTCATGCTGTACTGAAAATCCATGCACTGAGTCCTGAGCAGCTCTCACTTCAGCTTGTTTTGACCTAGAGGAAGAGCAAGTGCTCGAACAGCAGAATAGTATCAGTAGAAGTAAGCCAGTTATTTTTGTATGGATGAAAATGAATGTTTGAAGTTCGGATCTGATTTGGAATAAGCATCCATAAGTCATCAGGTTTATCTAGAGGTGTAACTGAAAACTCATGATCAAGCAAAAATAGCCCAGAAATTTCATACCAACCGCTTTCCTCAAACACATTGTGCTGTTTGTCTGTGGAGATTACCAGGAGACTTCACAAGGATGGTAGGTGTTTTGGCAGTCCAAGGCAAGCCAGAAGCTGCAAGTATGGTTTGGAGGATGCTTCTCTGAGGATTTTAGAAACTAAATGAATGATTTTTGAGTAAACACAAGTCTTCTCATTTTGCTAAGTTTTGTTCCCTGATGTATTCTGTTGGCCAAACAGCCTGCCTTGAGCTCCAGGAGACCCCAAAAGACTAGGTCCCAGTGTAGTACTTGTCTTTCCTGAGAAGTTTTTGGAGTTGCTTTTAGTGTTCTGTGTGCACAGTCCTGTCCAGATGGTATGCAATATCTAGATCACGGTTGGGTGTAGACTTCAAGGAGGAGTTACATAGCTCCCTACACAGATCTGGGGTTTAGGCTGCTCTGCAGCTGAAACTGCCCCCACACTCTTCCACATCTGAGGTAACTGGAGGACTAAAGTGATCCTAAGCTTATTTGGCATTTGGTCCTCTGTTATTTCTGCATCTGTATTCTGTGGATCAGAGAATAGGGTGATAATTACAAAGTAATCACTGTACAGAACAAAAGGTTGTGGGGAACAGAGGGAAACGTATAGCTCCTAGGGCCTTCCGTGTTTAGAGACAGGTCATTTTGCATGCTCCTCTTTTGTTCTTCCTGTGTCTGTCTGTGATCCTGTGTACAAATTCTGAAAACAGCAGTACCACATACAAAGGGAAAACCACCCAACAGCTCTTTTCTTTGATGACATGTGGACTAGGCAAAATCAAAACTTGGGGTTTCCAGGGCAGCAAATTAGTCATTGTAATTGCAGACTTTCCTTTCAGTTTGTCTTCCTGTAAAGAAAATGAAAGGGGAAGAAATTAGGGATCTTTCTGAGAGGACAAAGTCTCTGGAGAATATTCTCAGTGAGAGCCCGTAGTGTTGCAGAAAAGGAATGGGAAAAACAAAACAAAACAAACAAACAAAACAACCTTGTGTCACCTGTATTACAGAACAGAACAGATGAAGTTTGTGTTCTCACACCACTTTGGCCCCTGAACAGGAGTGGAGTCTGTGCAAGAATTGTCCTGTGTATGAATCAGCATTTGGGAGTAATTTTTCCTTTAGTAGTCCCCTAAAAGAAGCAACCAATAGAACAAAACCAATGCTTCTCATAAATCCTTTGTTTTGAGTCCCATGAGTAGGAATTTTTGGGCAATATCAGTGAAGACTGGAAGCATTAACTTTGGTTGGGTAACACGTGCTAAGTCTACGATGTGTCCAGTTTCTGAGAGCAACATGTTTGAAGAACGACACTCAGCAAAGCAACACCTTAAAAAAAAGAAATTTGCTTTGAATAAATTCAGGCTGAGATGTTTCTGTATCTATCACAGAACAAAAAGTCTGTGCACTTTGCAGGACCAGGAAGGAAGGAGACAGTTTTTTCTAATATTTGCCTTTTGTCTTATCTTGTATCTTTCTTCTGTCTTATCTTGGTGCCTTTCTTGTCCTTCGTGAAAAGAGTCTGGTTGTACCTTCTATGTTTGGTGTTCAAACTCATGGGCAAGAGATACAGGAGAATAAAGTGAATTCTCTGCACCTGAAGAATAATTCTGTTTTTATTATCATGTCATGACTGAGATGCCTGTTTATAAGTCTACATCTCTTTCTTTCTATGTAGTTAGAAAAATTTCCACCTTTGCAGGAAGGGACACATTATTCTTAATCAAAACTTGAGAATGTGGCAGGAGGAGGTGCAGCTGCAGATGAGCATTATCTAATTCACCCATCCTGTCATGTGAACATCCCTGCTTAATTTAATACAATTATTTCATCAGTGAGGATAATATCAGCAGCATGATTCATTTATACAACATGTTTCACAACTGCCATTACCTCTCGGCTTCTTATTATCACTATTGATAATTTCACCATGAGTGAAGAAGGAAGGGGAGGGAATGTGAAGAAAGCTGCCAGTATATTTGTGAGAGTGTGTGGACAGCTGTAGTCTGGAAGGGACAATAATGCTGAAGGATTTTATTTGCATATATGCTGTCCTACCTCTGTTTCTGTTACATGTTGGTTAGAGGGTTCTGGATGAGCAAGAGATTGAATGTATAAGCAAGCCACTGATGGGCTGCATTGTTCAGTGTGCAACAATAGCATCTTTGTCTTCTGCCCCAGACATAGCAGTGAGTGCTCTGTATTTTGCATTTCTGTTGAAATGAAGATCACAAAGAAACAGAAACAGGGTAGAGGAATGAGGCTTTGTTTCTGGTGAAGTGGTAGGTGCGTTCTTTTAGAAACCCCCTCTCCGGCTCCTTATTTCTACTCATTTGGCTGTAATTTGTACTGTCAAGGTCATTTAAATAAGCAGCAAGATGTGGCAAATGTGTTCCCAGAGGTCATGAAAAGCCTCTTTAGTAGAGCATGCGAGGCTGTGCTCATGCCAGGCCATTTAAGCACATTTGTATAGCCAGTTAGATGATACACAGAGTAGTTCATAATTTTGTAATAAACCATACAACCTGGACCTTCAGTGTGTGCCACAGTGGGATGCACCGTTTGTGTTTAAATTACAGTACAATAATTCAGCAACTTTATTTGAATAGTATTCCAATCTTTAAAATATGTGAAAAGAAGTGAGATTATAAAATCCAGATTGTCTAAGTTCTTCCTCCCCACACACCTTCACACACCTTCTTTTCAGTCTCTGAGACTAGTTCATTCATCTGGGCTATTGGTCTTCTATTCAGTTCTTAGTGTTGAAATGGCACAATTTTTAAGAAGTGATTCAGAGACATTCTCAAAATCAGATTTCAGTTCCTTCTTTCTACATATTCAGTTATAAAATAACCTTTTATCTTAGGAGGCAGTAAATAGAGACAGTGTGACTGAAACATAAAAAGACATCATTTCAGCCACCTATTTGTAACACTGTTTGGCTGTGTGAGTCAGAAATTCTAAAATCTGAAACTCGCTACATTACTATATGACCATCACCAAATCTTTTCCTTTTCTCTCTCATGTTGCCTCCCATATTTTAAGCGCTTTGTGTTCATCTAGGATTGTATGTTTTCAAAGGACCATACAAACCTTATAACAGCAGTGTTATGAATACTCAACTTATCAGCAGTATTTCTACTTAAATGTTGCTTGTCAGACATTTATGTTGGGGATTTCCAATGTCTGATGCTTAAATATGAAAGCTCAAAGTTGTACAAAACCAGGTAGAATGAAGTTACAGAACTCAGCTCTTGAATATTCTGTATATCTCCCAAATTTTGGTGTAGATAAAGGATTCTTCTTTTTCCCCTCTTATGTTAGATCAGGTGAAAAAAAAGAAATCTACATCAAATCAAGGATCTAATGTTCCATAAGCTCCAAAGTTTTGGTTAATGACAGCCTTCCAATCCTGGGAAGCGAAGCACCAGTTTGGCCTAAAATAGCAACTAACTACAACCATTCTGACACTGCTGTGGTACAGGGGATGGGAATATCTTACCAGTGGTTTGTTCTTGCTGTGGGTACTTCAATTTTTTAGCCCCCCATTGCTCCTCATTGTGTGTTTTTGCTTATGCTTTATTCTCTACATTTATTTGTGCATGTGTGTGTTGGATTTTTTATTTTTTTTTGCTAGACAAATATGCTACTTTAAAGGAAACATTTCATAACCTTTAATCAAGATCATATTTTACTTTCATCACATCTGTGTTTATATTATCACAAGCCTTTTGGGTCTTAATGTCCTCTGCTCTAAGTATTAATCGTTTTGGCTGATATATAAATAAATGTTTGACTTTGTTTAACTCTTTAAACAATATTGGCTTGAAAAAAAAATCTTTACCAATGGCATCTGAGAATAACTGCGTATCAGAAAAAGGCAGGGACCAATTAATATTGAGGTTTTTCTAATAAAAACTAAGTGCAGCAAGTAGTTCTGGGTTCTGTGCCCAGTATCCCACTGCATAAAATCAAATCTCCTGACTATAAAGATACAATCTACCTGGAGTGAATATGCTACATCTATTTTTTATTATTATTGTTACTCTTATTTGCCCTAGCTGTCTTTGTGCTGCAACTATATGCAGTCTTGACATACCTGAAAGTGAAGCCTGCTATTCTATAATGTGGCAGAATGTTAAATGGAAGATTTTATAGTCAAAGACAAAATCAGGCCAACACCCAATTCTCCTCTAAGTTACACAGGTGCAATTCAAGAATGAATGAAGACAGTGCAGTTCGTGATTTAAACTGGAAGAGCAGAGAATAGGAACTCATTTAGAGAATTTTGAATTTATGTCTGCAGATAGGATAAAGAGTAAAATAGTTTACTGAGTATAGAACTGAAGATCCTAACAGTTATCTTCACATTTAACACAATTGTATATTATTACCTGTCTCCCAGATATTTTTTAGACTCCCATGGAATAAATGGTTCCACTGTGGTTAAGAGGATAAGTTAAATTATTATCAACTCATGATTCAGTGTAGGATTTATAAACTCTCTGCCTGAATTTTTTATATATTTGAGTTCCAGTGAGAATTTCGGAATGTTCTTTGAAATAAAAGCTTCTGATACTGTCTTTCAAATAGATGATTTTGCTCTTCAGGGATTCTTGTCTGGCCCAGGTCAGTCACTGTGTTTGGTTGGTTCACTGGTTAGTTTGAACTTAGACTTTTATGCAATTGTCTCAGTACTGATATAACAATATTATAGTTGCACTGTTGTGGGCTTTTTTTAAATTGAAATCAATAGAACAGCAGAGCAAGTCCCCTTCCATTTAATGTCTTTTAATCCATTTTATTCTAATACAGTTGGTTTTGTATTTCTGTAAAGGAATGAGTACCGTCTTATAATGTCAGATGTTGATTGAGCTGGGCAACATTTTAAACCCAGTAGCTTAAGTCTCCTAGAAGATCAACAGAACTCTGCCTTCTGAGAATACAATAGATGAGTCTGAGAGTATGACCAATTCAATCCATTGTTTTTTCCGCTTTTACTGTTATGCACAAGTTGCAACTAGGATGGCTTAAACACTACTTAAAGGATAACACCTTTGTCTATTATGTTCTTGACACAATTGTTTGCCAAGCTTAAATTTATTTTTAACTATTACTACTACAAAAGTGTTTTTTTTTTTTTTACAATAATTTTTTTACAATTACTTTTGTCTACTATTTTACTACTTTTATCTACTACTGAAAATGATTAAACATAACAAAAGTGCTTAGCTCAGAGCTTGCTTCTTTAATGTAATTGAAAAGTTATATGAAAGTACTTTCATATTTTCAAATTTTCAAAATTGTCTTGTGTTTGGAGACATACATTTAATCATACTTCCACATGTGACAGTTGACTATAAAATTCCTTCTTTGCTGCAGCACACCACTCTCTATGGAAAAGAGTCAGTATTGTATGATCGTAGTTGCAGATACCTTAGCAGTAACACTAAAGCACTCAAACATTGTAAGTCTAATTCCAGTCAGCATTGCATTGTTGTAAGTCAGGAATAATTCTTTAAGAGTGAGTGTACTTACAACTTACAGAGATCAGAATCAACTTCTTCAGTGCCTGGAGCTGAAATAGCATTGTGTGTTGTAGCACTTTCTTTTGCTTAAGGAATGGTTTTCTGAAGTCAGTTTGAGAGGAGAGCAAAGCTGATATCTACATGGTTCTAATACCATATACATTATTTCTGGTTACTTAAAAGTCAGTTAAAGTGATTTCTAAAGTATCCTTTGCTGAAAAGGTTTTTCTCCCTTGCCTGTTTGCTTTTTGTTGTGTTGTTGTTTTTGTTGTTGTTGTTGTTTTTCCTTGCTATTATGGTCAAAGAAAAGCACATAACTGAATTTTAATGTGTTCTATAGCACTGTCAGTTACTATATATAATCAAGCTAGGTTTAGGAATAATTCCAATTATCCTGCAAAAAATGTCTTCCAGATATTCTGGTTTTGCATTGCAATGATTACCCAAATCTTGAAATCCAGCTCAGGAAAAGATGAGAAAATACAGGGGCTTATGCAGAATTATCCAGGTTATTGTTTCAAATTTTGTGGAAAGAAATTGCAGTTTCTCCCTGCACTCTTGTTGTGGTGGGAAAGAAGTGTTATGTTTCTTATGATATTTTTGTACTTGCAATTCTAAGCCTGGAAGTTCAGAGGAAAGGACAAGTTTAAAAAAAGAAAAAAACACAAAAACCACCACCAACACCAAAGGCAACAAAACAACAACAACAATAAAGCCTACTCAATCATTTTTGCCCAATTTGTATGGTAGTGTAAAAGTAAAGTAAAAATTCTCTCCATCCATATTGAGTTTTAAATACAATAAAATATAACTGTAAAAATACTCTTAATTTTCATCATAGAAGCACTAATATGAAGAGTTTCTTCAGGGACTGTTCTTAAAAACAAAGTGCAAATGGAGAATGTTCTCTGATTGTATCAGGCTCATTTACTAATCCATCAGTCATCTCAGTTCTGATCTGGAATGGCAAGATGGTATCACATTTGATCTTAATATGTATCATACAACCTTACAGGTTTAGAGGTTCCTATGAGCCGAAAACAGCTGAATTGCTTGGATGGTGGTGTGCCAACAGCAGTTTTTTGATAACACTCTTTTATCTTCTGCTCATCATAGGATGAAGTGGCCCAGCCTCTGAACCTTTCAGCCAAACCCAAGACATCTGATGGCAAGTCTCCCACATCACCCACCTCTCCTCATATGCCAACTCTGAGAATAAATAGTGGGGCCAGTTCACTAAAATCCTCTGTGCCAGCAACATTAGCTAGTCCTTCAGCCAGAGCTAACACAATAGGTAAGCTCACTTTCATTTGACCTTCCTCATAATGGTTAATAGGTGTTATTTGAAAATGGGCATTTATCAGACAGCAGTGTACAAACTGTCAGAGGCTGACCATAATTCTGCATTTATTGATACCAATAAAGAATCTGCAACAGACTTACCATTTCAAGAGGAGTATTTTAACATTTACAGACTCGGAAAACAAAATCCTGTGTTATTTCACATAATGCATTATCAATAATGGTCAATAAATGCTGTTTGTTTAACAGCATATGTTAAAGACAGACACCTGTCTAATGGCAGGCACTAAAGATAAGTGATATTATACCACATCATCTTTAAAAAAGCAGGTGATGAATCAAATTAAAAAAAATAAATAAACGTCTACATATGCAAATACATCTTTGCCAAAATACAGGTTTAATGTTTAGTCCACCAAAAAACTGCATGGGCCATTATTTTATCTCAGTCTAACTAGCAAAACTACTAACAGCTTCATTCAAAATAAAAAAAAACAAAACACAAGATTTGTGATGTATCTTGTGAATAGTCTTGACTGGCTGCTTTTAACATTGTGGCAGAAAATAGCATTAATTTTTCCTCCTGTCAATATTACCTCTTTGCCTATAGACTATCTAAATAATAATGGTCCTAGCAATGATTTTGCAAGTCCTGTGTGTTAAAGGGACTGCTCTTTGCATGTGTGTAAGTAAAAAATGTACACATCCCATTCTGCATCCTTCTAACTGAAACATTTTATTCCAAGAAGTATTTGAATGTAATATGAACTAAGATCTCAGTGTATAAATCAAGTTGTGCTAAGAGAATTGATGTAGACTGCTGTACCTTTGCTACTGTGAAACATCTCCAGTTGGTCACTTTCAGAGATGGCACAGAAAATGAATGAAACTGTGAGTCAGACCTATCAGAAGCAACTTTTGTGATATCTCAGTGCTGTGTAGTGAAACTATTTTGTTTCTCTGTGGTTCTCTTCCAAGCTCTCTGGTAGTCCATGTTCTACCTGAACAATTATCTTCAGTGTTCAAAACACTGTGCATACAAGATTATTGCTAATGTTGATGAGAGTTCTGTACATCAGACAGTAAATATGCTCCTGTGCCCTATAGAAAAGAAAATAACTTTATTTGGTATGAAAAGTTACAACTGTGTAAACATTTCATAAATATCTCATCATTAATTGTTAATGCATGTATTATTCTTAATAGCCCTAGACTGTTTAACATGTTTAACGGTAGATAATAACGTATTTCATCTTTCATTTGGTTGGCTCTATTGCTCTCCATGTACAGTGCGCCAAATTTCAGTTTTTTCACATCAAATTTTTTGTCCTCAGTAGACTGAGCACCACATTAAGATATGGTATTAAGCACCTGACCTGCATCTCAGTGGCAGGACATCTCTTGTTCTCTCTTCTTCAATCATTTTTCACTACACACCTCATATTTTTCATAGGTTTGAGACCCCTGCAATTTACTTCTTTTAACAAAATGCAGATTTTGAAATGCTGTACCTGTAATGAGTGATAATGTAATTGGATAAAAGCTGTGAGGATGAATGAAGCTTTAAAGGTCACTCTTGTAAGAAGAATTAATGTGTTATACCATTAATAAACCATGGAAAACTGTGGAGAAAAAGATAACATACTTAAGTTATTGTTAATGACATAGAGTTCACTGCTGTATATCTCCTAGCTACAAATATAGAAAGTGACTTTTTGAGGTTGCTGAACAGTATAACTGTGCATACAGTATATATAAGATAAGGAATCTCTAACTGTGGAGCAGGAACTGGACAGACACAGCCTACTTCTAACAAAACTCTATTCTTTATGGAGGACTACATGAAGAAAAGGCTTATGAACACTTCAGAGAGTCTGTTCCTGCTAACTGCTAGGTCAGGTCCAACCAAAATTATAGCTCGTTACCATGTTGAAATCATTTGGTGATCTTAGAAAAAAAAGAACATGAAATTTTAAGTCACCCTCCAGTAGGAGCTACACCACAAAAACAGCTTGGTAGCATTTTAATAAAGGTACTATGAGAGACTGGTAGAGAGACTGGTATACTTTTTAACTTGAGAGATGGATCTCTCCAGGAAAGGTCACTGAGAAATATGCAGTCACTTGCCAGAGAGTTATTTCCACCATTTGAATGATCGGGACTGTCAATGCAAGAAAAGGGTTGTCTGCCCTAGATGTGCCTGAACCGCCTTGCTGGGGTGTAGCTGAGCTGTCACCTTTCACTGCCACTAACTTCAAATTAAAACCACTCTCTGAGAGAAGTTCTTAAGGCTGCGTGGTTCCAGTGGCATGGAGAAATGCTCATGTGTTCTGCTTTGTCTGGGGAATATAAACTTATACCTTCCTGTGATTAAAAGTGTAGCTGCAGTTGGGCATACACATACATAATACTTTTCCTTATGGTGTATAAATTATGCTACAGACTGAGCAGTCACAAATGTCATGACTTCATGTATGACTTTAAATCCAAGCACTTCTTTGTGGGAACAGGCATATGTCTGTGTACTAAAAACAGAAATGACTTCTCTCTGCCCTTTGCCATTATCTTCAACATCTCTGTGCTAGTTTGGCAATCCTTGTAACTAAGTGCATTTTATGTAATACGGTTCCCCTCTCTGTCAATAATTCACCACCTACCCTAAACAACAATAATTTACATTCAACTCGCTTCTATATTAATCATTTCCCTGCACACCAGCGTCTTGGCAGCTACTGAAAAACATAAGGAGTGCTTGCTTTTATTCACTGTCATGTGCCAAACTGTCTCAAAGATAGCAGCATTCAGGAAAAGCCAAATAGTCTGGAGAAGGGCATGAATTCCAGTTCCTAGGCAAATTCAGCTGTATTACAGATTGGAAGTATTATACCTAGCCTAATCAAGAGCACAAGCAGCAGTAATACTACTG
This sequence comes from Aythya marila, assembly GCF_965140915.1. Taxonomy (NCBI): domain Eukaryota; kingdom Metazoa; phylum Chordata; class Aves; order Anseriformes; family Anatidae; genus Aythya; species Aythya marila. The sequence goes on from NC_139042.1 coordinate 129,974,022, forward strand.
TTTGTTTGTTTGCTTCCTTTTTAATTTATTCTGACTACATGCAAGCTTCATCAGTAACAGATGCAAAGTGGGGAAGAAACCAAGCAAGTTGTTAAAATGGATGTTTAAAAAAAAAAATCAACTGGTAGATATGTGTTGGTGCAGGTTATATCCTTTCTTATACTGGGGAAGCTGGAATTAATGGAATTCTGTTGGCTGGGAGTTGCTGAACAGGGACAGTTGATAAAAACAATGTGGGTCAAGTTGGTTCGTTTAAAAGTCTTTGGGTAGTTAGCCAAAAGCTACCCGTTAGTAAAATTAGCAACAGTCAAACTGCACTGAAACTTTTCTTTTTAGTTTTTGCCCACTGCATCTGTAATCTAAAAAAGACAAACAACAACAAAAAAACACAATCAAGCCAAAACCCCTAATGAAATCCTTGTAGCAGTGCAGCACTGAACTAATCTGACATCAGCTTCTTCCCCTGAAATGTTTTAAGCAGCAAGACAATGTCCTACGTTTTTTGGCAATCAGTGGATCAGATAGAAGAGTCTAGCAATACAACAAGGATGTGTAATCTGACATGATTAGACAAGGCTCTTTAGGAACAGAACATTCATAATTGAGACAAAGAAAGAGTATTAATAACACTTTCCTAACACGGCAGTTAGCCATTTTATATTTCCTTTCTTTAATCTTAGTGTTTTTCAACAAATCATGGGATTTAATAGCGTGTTTTGGCAGATTAGAGGATTTATGGCCCAGATGTTTTTTGTTCTAAAAATGGATTAGGGTGTAAAGTTTGCTGGAATCCATGGAACATGTTGAGGCAAGCCGGTCATTTTGTGTGTGATTAGTGCCTGCCTTCTGTCTCACAGTCCCTCCATCTGTCACAATTCACCAATGGATCTGGTTAGATTTAGCCTCATGTCACAAACAGAAGTCCCTTTTCTGGGCAATTTCATATTACAGATTCATTTTATGCCATTTTTATGCCCTAGTTAAAAGACAGAAAGAAGTGTGTGTGCATGTGCGTGTATGTGGAGAGGGGGAGGGAGATGGGTAGATATTAGCCTCTCCTTTAATGTTTGAAAAATAGACTGGGGCTTGGAGTCTCCCATCAGTATTCTATCCTGCAAATCACATGCAGATCATAATAAGTATAATCTACAGTACGCCGAAGAAAAAAAATGACAAAGTGTCACATTTAAAATTAAATAGTATTAGCTCTGCTGGTGATGCTTGTAACATTTTAAAAGGAAATAATTCAGCGACTACTAAAGCTAAGCCCTAGGCTGTGAATTTGCAGCAAAACAGTGGACGTTTGACCTACTATTAGTGGCGTGAATAGGAGTGGGAATGTAGGTCCATGTAGCTGTGGTTTCTTGTGCAGTTCTGAATGACAGGTGGTGGTGGGGAGCAGGCAGGGGATGAGGCTTCTCTTCTGAGCCATTATGTTTCATATCTATAGCAAACCACCGCCACCTGTGGTTTATTGCAATGTATTCACAAGTTTTAAGATGGGAAAGAATAAAACCATCTATTTTTAAGAGTTTGGGATTGCTGGCGTGATCAAAGCCTCCCCTAACTCTTATCCAGTTACATCCTGCTGCATGCAAACCACAGAGCTAACCTTTGCAGTGTCAAGGAAATATTGAAACTAATGGGATCAGATGTCAGGATGATGATTCTGGCACTGATGTTTCTCATGCTTTATATCCAGGTGGCTCTACCATAACAGCAACAGAATTTCAAAGCTTAGGTAGGTTTGTGGACATTGCCTTTTAATTCTTTCTCATGAATAATGATGAAATATTGATGAATTTCATCTATGAAAGCTAAAGTGTTTTTTTGTAACTTTCTTTTTTTAAGACATCCTTTCTTCTATCACGTCGTCAGGTTATTTAAATGACCACGATGCTGTTACCAAGGCAATCCAGGAGGCCCGGCAGATGAAGGAGCAACTTCGGAGAGAACAACAGGTGCTGGATGGGAAGGTGGCTGTTGTGAATAGCCTGGGTCTCAATAACTGCAGGACAGAAAAGGTCAGTGTCTGAGTCTTCCTTTGCAAACCCCTAGAGATTGCATTTGCCTTTACTTGCATAGTTTCTTCCTCCCTTTATTTGCTCTATTTTCTTCTTCACAATTTTAAAGAAAATAGTTGCTTCTTTCAAAAAAGCAAAAGGAAAAATGAAAACCACAACCACAACAAAAATGAGAGAAAGATGTGAAGAAACTTTGAGGAGAGGGGGGAGGCAGCAGAAATGGTTAAAGCCATCATAAGAACTTTGGAGGCCACTAATTCTCTGTTCCAGCCTGTCAATATGTATTATGGCAAGGTGATATTGGAAATCTCTGGGTCTAAGTGGAAATCTTGCTTTATGGAAATGCTTACATGTGTTTGTGAGATGAGCTGGATTTGAAAATATTCAAGCTTCTTTAGGAGCATAAGCTTTGCTGATAGTCAGGCTCAGCTTCTGGGTATTTAGCCTTGTGAGGTTGTCATGTATTATATTTTGTGACCATTGCAATGTAGCACTGTCATGTCATGTTAGATGACTTAACAGAATAGAAGAAATGGAGAATTGACAACACAAAATGCACCAAATATTTGCAGTAAACATGTGGAAGCAGCAGAATGCATGGGCCTTACTGCCTTCCACTTTTGAGCTGGTCTGTGAAGTTCTACTGTAACAACATAGCGAAAGCAAATACCTCTAGAAAATTTCTATGTGCTCTATCTGTCGCATCTGCTGAAGAGAGTATGATCTCCTGCTTTTCTCTGGAAGTAGCTGATGTCTTTCCATGCACTGTTTTGGCTTGCAGAGAGTAAATACATCAGCCAGTCCTTGCTTCCACATCTATAGTAAGCTGTCCTTATAATCCTGCTGTTTAAGATATACATCCCAACTCCTGCGTGTGTCTCAACATTATGTGCATAACAAGACTTCCTCCTCAATTCCTCTCTTTCCTCTGCAGTATCTTCTGAGATGTCACAGTTTTTATTGTTCTGTACAGCTAAAATGACTTTGGTGCAAACTGCATTTTACTAAAACCTCTTCTAGGGCTTTTCACTGTAAGACCTTGTGTGAATCATTGAGATGGGCAGATAAATAGAATGAATAAAAATGATCAGCTACTTAGCAGAAACTTGAAAGTCAGTCATCCTAGGAAGCTTGTGAGTCAAACAATATTGTCCAGAATGAGCAGATTGCTAATTTGGATAGCTTTCCATTTTCCCTGTTTTTAGATGGAGTTTGATCAATAAGCTGTGAGAAGCCAGCAGTCTGGGGAATGAATGTTAAATGTCCATGTGAGTCTCTCACTACTGTACTTTTTTCATCAGCCTGTCCTGGGTATAAGTGATGTAGAAATGACTCCAATTTCATGCACTTCCTGGAGAGGAAGGGGAAGGAAAAAAGAGGTCAGTGTAATAGGTATCCGGCAGCACATACAGTCTCTCTTATAAGAGCATTGGTACAGGGAGAGAGAAAGAAAGAGAGGGATGGAGCATGTTTACGGCATTTCACATAGAAGAGTACCAGAAGGGAAAAGGGAAAAGCAGAGTGTCAGATATAAGAAGAAGTGATCACAAGCACAAAGGAATTTATATTCAAATATTTAAGCATTCTTGAAAGGATGCTTGGAGCAGAAATTTCTTTTCTCTGCTCCCCATGTAGAAATGACTTTAACACTCAGCCAGATGCTAATGCAAAGTGACTCAAGCTATTCCTCGCAAGCATAGCTAAATTGCCGTTATTTGTTAAGCGCATTGAATTCAGCTGTGGATACAGCAGTTGGTTGCATTCAGAAAGCATCTGTACCCTTTTATTCTTTCCTTTTTTTTTTTTTTTTTTTTTTTTTTTAATCCTCCAAAGCAGAGACAACTCTACCTATCTCCCCCCTCTCCTCCCTTGTGCTGGCTGGGAATTGTCAAGTGACAACCGACCAAATCCTTTTGGACAGGAAGCCTTCATCCTGAGTTCTATATACTTGCAAAGCAGGCCTTGTGGTTGGATCAGGAAGCCCATTAAAAGCACTTTGATGGTATGGAAATTCATCTTCATGAAGCACCCAGGCCCCTAAGCAGCATGCTGTTTAGCTGTGGTTACAGATCAGTCATTCACATCGGAGGGCAGTAATTGTGCTGACGGCTTGTTCGGCAATGGAAGTACATAAAATAATCCCAGGCCCTCCACCATAGCATTGCGAGTTAATCTTCTTTAATACAGATCAGCTGTTGTTCTAACACATGACTTTATGCTGGCTCTAGTGACTCTGCACAGCCTTTTGATTAAGTAACAGGAGTGGAACCATCTGCATTCACTTTATTCTGTTACTTTCCTATTGTTGGGATTCTCCTTGCCCCTTCTGTTTTCACTTCTCACCCTCAACCCGGGTTGAAGTTTATTTTCCTCTCTAATTCATGCCTCCTGGTGGGCTTGTGGAAGGCAGGGAGGAGTTCTTTTACATGGTAGCAGGAAGAAAAAATTTCAGCTCAGTTGAAAATTTCTCTAAAGCAACTGTAGGGTTTGGGTTTTCCAATGCAATAAATACCCAAGCTTTCTCAAAGGTGCACCTATATTTTAATTTAATTTAATCTAATTTTATTTCATTTTTTAATTTTATTTTAAAGTGGAGACAGAGAATGACAGAACCAAATCTGAGATCTCCTTGACAGCATTTGGGTTGCTGGGGACCACTTAAGCCAATAAGCACTAGATAATAAGTTGCATTTTGTAGGTACTTCTTATATTTCTTAACTTGTTGTAGGGTCTCCTGAACTGTCTCTTGCATCTGATCCCACAAATGAAAAGAAGGAGGCTGTGAAGTTCAAGCACATGTTCTTTCCCATATAAGCTATATGCTCTAGGCCATCCATCAACCAGCAAGCTGTGAAGTTCAGGTCCAGACTAACATACCAACTTCTCTAAGGTTTGTGGCTGTTTGACCTAGGACCTGACTCAAAGTTTTCTGTCTTGCAAAGAGCAGGATTTCAGAGGAAGGCAAGAGTTGCCATTTTGAATTAAATTTGATACTGGTTTTGCCTGTTTTCAAGGAAAAGAAAACAAGGTAGTTGGGAAGGTGTGTAGTGACAAATAGAAATGTGGCAGCATTACCACTGCAGTGCCCACCAGGGCAGCCCCTGAGCTTCTGGGATGTTGTGTTTACTCACTGGTTGGTTACTGACAGTGAGATTTTGGGGTGGTAGACAGGACTAAAAGAGCTAAAGTAGCTGTGTGGACGTGGACATAGTTTAATTAGAAATGTACATTACATTTATACTTGTGTAGAAGAAAGATCACTCTTCTTCCATCAGAGTTATCTCAGTCTTTATGTGCAACAAGTACTGCTCTGGGGCTGTGTCAGGTTTTCCTCCCTTCTTTGCTGCGGTAGCTAGTGTAGCGAGGGAGGCTTGGATCTCTGAGACCTCTTGAGTTTTCTGTTGCTATTGCAGCCTACCAATGAAGGTAGGTCCTTTTATGCCTCTGAACATGTAACTTAGTCTATCAGTAGGGATTTATCGGCGGGGGTGGCTGGGCAGGCTCAAGACTGGAAATCACCTCTGGGAGCCTGTTAAAGCTCTCGAGGCTTTTCTCCACATGTATACATGACCTGTTACCTTGCTCCTGTTCCCAGATGGGTTGATCCTTGTGGACAGCCAGATCAGCCAGCTGTAAGGCAGTAGTCAGACAGGAATTTTGTAGAACTGGAGAGACACTGTATAAAAGGAATCATAAATGAGAAAAGATTTTCAAAAATGGCTAGGATGATTTGGGTGAGTCACTTCATGGGCATCCAACTTGGACCATCTTGAGGGATTTGATTTTCAGAGGATTACAGTAAAAGCCATGAACATCATGATGAACATGGATTTTACTAAAACCTATTTTAATTGCAAATGCAATAAAACATATTTTTACTTTACTTTTCTTGGAAGCATTTCTGTGTATAAATGAGAAGTGTGTGTGTATGTTTTTCTGGTGTCTTGGAAACCCAGGAGCATAGTTTTATTTGTAATTGTCATCTACAGTTAATTATAGCTTGATATGTACTATACATAAACAATGGTACCTATTACACATGTAGCTGAGAGCTCAGATTGTCATCTAGTGCAAACACCGTAATGGGCAGCATCAGAAAGTGGACTCTTCTATTTGCTTGGCCCCAAAACTGCATGTTCCTCTGCAAATGAAATGTACACAGACACAAAGAACCAGCATGTGTGTGCATGCATACAAACCTACAGCACACTCTTGCACAGATACACAGCACAAACATGCACAAAGCTCGCCAGTAATTTTCTGACTGTAGTCAGAGTTTCAAACATTCATATATGCACTTGGGTAACAAAAATAGAAGGGAAAGGGAGACGCAAGCAGGTATTTGAGTTTGTGTCTGCATATGCTGATGCACACACAGGTATTGGCTTCTGAATGCTGGAGCCTGCTGCTAAAGGCACAGGCAGCTGACAGGGCTGTGTAAGTACACACAGCCACACAAGAATTTTGAATATGCACGAACGCTCACAGCACTCTCAGAAGAGTGCATCCAAATACATAGACATCCTGTGCTGAAGTGTTGCTTAACCTGTGATACAAATTCTCCTGGTTACTGTGAGGAGTGTGCCCTTATAAAAGGCTCTGACATGTACTTGTCTGCTGGGCTGTAACTAAAGAGCTATTTGTAACAATATTTATTCCAGCTTTGTAAGCAGGAGCCTGTTTATTACCCGTGCTTATGGAACACCAGGTTCAGGATGCCTTCCCTACCATTTCCACCCACCCGCCTCCCATCACCCTCCCCACTCCCACCTCTCCCTCTTCCCCTTAAGAGAGTGCCAAACATGAAATGACAGTGACCAATGTTGACTTAATGTGGATGTTTAATAATGAAAAAAGTGTGTCAGTTCCAGCGTTAGTTACAAATGGCAGTAAGTATATCGGGTGGCAGCCCTGTAATAATTTTACATCCATCATTCCTTCCTGATGCCTCGCTGGCTGCTTGATGGATGGGGATAGCAGAGTTAACTCTTAAGAAACTGCTGTGATCCACTGAGCTGAAATGAATTCTGTCCCTGCTCTCCCCTCAGGGAGGAGGGGGATATTAAGAATCTCAAACCACAGATCCTCCTGTCTTTGAGAAATAAAACACTACAGCTTACTTTACTAAAGGCATAAGGAGGAGCTGTTTTAACACATGGAATTTAAACTTCTCTTGCAGTAGAGAATTTTACTTCAATAACAGATTATTATTTTTTTTAATTCCCCTAATGGTTAAATTTGAACAAGAAAGGTCGGGAAAAATGGAGGGGAAAGGGCAGAGAGGAGAAGGAAAGGGAAGGGTCAGTAAAGCCGAGTCTGACCCAGTGCTTGCTGCATACACTGAGAGTCCGTGGTTCAGACTCGAGTGCGTACGTTGTGATGACTGAAACTGCAGAGAATGGCACCTGGTGCAAGCTGGGCATCTCCCCAGACAGGAGAAACCCCCTGGAAGTAAGTCCAGAGATACAGTACAATCATCATAAACCAAATCACTCTTTGAAAGTTAAAACCTGCCAATTTTCATAATCTCTGAAGTATTTTACTGGTAAAATACTTCTGCATTTCCAGAGGCTGTACTGCCCACAGACATTAAACACACATTTATCCCTGCACATTCACCAGCCTGCTAATATATATGTCCTGTAATTTGTAGCCTGCTCTATTCCTCCCTGTCCTGTAAAACACCAGGAAGGATGATCAGCATGATGTTTTTGTTCTCGTCTTGCAGTGTGAGAAGAGATCCTTCGGTCTGGAATAATTATTATACAGTGTGGGGACCAGGGAGTATCTTGTGGACAATGGACTGATACAGGCTCCAAATCACCCTACAACACAGAAGTTAATATATTATCCTAACAATTGTCTGTCCACTTCTTATTCCCCTTTTCTCTACCCTCTTCTTAATTTTGTCTGACTGAGTTTCTTTGCCAGCAGAAATTCTTCTATGTGGGTTGCAGTCCTCTTTGTTAATGCTATCAACACAGAGCAGTTTTCAAAAAGCATAACAACAAGGCAAGCAGGTATTATGTCATCACCCATCCATCACCCTGTATGTCAGCCTTTCAATAAGTCCAATCAGCAGTCTCAACAGGATCGTTCATATTAAAGGAGTCTTCTATTCAACAGGGCTACTGTATGCATTGTAATTTTTCCTGAAACTTTAATTTAAACTCAAATTTAATTAAAAACACATGTCAAGTTTGCACACTACAAAGATCAAAATTGTTTTTGTCCAGCATTGGTAACTAAGCATTAAACATTTTGATTTGCTTCGGCTGAAAGTTTATTCTTTTTTTCCCTTTCCTTTTTTCCCTCCATTTTTTTTTTTTTTTTGCCATTTGCTTTGTGTAGCTTGTGTGTATTTATATTTACAGCCACTGCATTTAATGGCCACATGCCTTATTTTCACAGATGGCCAGTGGAAGACTTCCCCTCCCCCCTTTTCTTTTAGTAAAGCCTGCTTTTGGTTTTGCTACTTTTGTCACAGTGCCACTACTCTCAGTTAGCAAGTGCCTACGCATGGGAGGGAGAGATTTTGCTATGAGGATATTTTTTAATTCCTCCAACAATTTTACCTCTGTTTTAAAGTGTTTTTTTCCTTTCCCTGATTGATCATCATCTACTAAATGTCCAGATATATTTTTCAAAGGAAAATTAAGTGTGCATGTGTGTCTTGAGTTTGGTACATCATTGTGGTGGGGATGCATGGGCAAGGTTAGCTAATAAAAAATGAAACATGCAGAGGGATAGACAAATGCTGCCCACAGACGTGTGCTTGAAACTCCCACAGAAATCAAGGAGAAGGGCATGCAGAAGCATGGGAAGAACTTCTGATCCTTGCAGCTGTCTTAAGTCTGAATGAGAACGTAAGTCGTCATTCACTCCAAAGAGCAAAGGCTGGAGGCGTTCACATGCTAGTGTGGATGAGTGAGGAGTGCAGCTGTTTATACCTTAGTGGAAATTTTATTAAGCCCAATAAGGATGGATCAACTTCCTCCTGAAAAAAAAAAAAAATCATACAATTGATTTGAGTTCTTGTTATTTCTTTTGAGCTTTTTGAATCTTTGCGTTAAGTTCTAAGCTTTGCCCTACAGCCATGAGAGCTAATTGCTTCCTGAGATCTTGTTATTACTTTTACATAACCACATGCCCCCAGTAGCTAGGGCTTAAGCACGTTCACGGGCACCAGCATCAGTGCAATACCTCTGTCCAGTGCTACAGAGGCAGTTCTTCTGTGCACCATGCCTCGCAAGGCCCCTGGGCAGCCATCCTGTCTTGTTCTGCCAGTCGTGGTGGGAAGGTGCTCTCTCTGCTGAGTGACAAGCAACTGCCAGTATGTCCTCAGGGTGCAGAACTTCACCTTTAATAATACCGATGCTCATGCTGGGGAGTAGACAAACTAATAAGCCTTACTTCATGACTGGGAAAATGTGGCAGTTTCTTTCTTTGAAGATAGACCAGATAGTGCGTCAACTTCTTCATTGGGGCTGGAAGAAACATTAACAAAGGTTCTGCAGCCTTCACAATTTTAATACCTTCTAGGGAAAATGGGAGAGAATAGTCTACATCTCAGTAATGCTACTGTGAAGATGACACACACGTTGTTTAATAAACAATTGCCAGGAAAATGGAGACTGTTTTTGCTTTCTCTTTATATGTGTGTAGACCCCCTTTCTTAGGATATCCTGCCTGGGTTGTGATTTTCATCTTGTTTCATTTTTGCTGTACCACCTCTTTTCCCCAGCTAACCCTTCCTTTCCTCACAGACCAGCTGTAGCATCTCTTTCTGACTTGCTTTGAAATCCTTCATTGGAATTTACATAGCACATTTCATCCAGGGATCTCAAAACTCTTCACAGTGGTGGGAAAATGTCATGATCTCCATTGTGCTTAATTTTGTGCAGAGCAACTGAACAATTCAGACAAATTTACAGAGCATGTCAGACCAGAAGGCAGTCTAGATGAGAAACCGGGTCATGTAACTCTTAACCTATTTGCAATCAGCAGATTACAGCTGGATTTGGTTGAGGTCGATGCCGATGCCTGCACTGTAAAAACTTTTATAGGAAGCAGTCAGTGTCTCATCATTCTGCTTGGCTTTTGCTTTCCTTTTGTTTCTTCCTTAAAGAAACAGGTTGATCCAACCCTACCTGCATTTTCATTTAGAAGTCCTGACTTACACTGTCTCTCAGAGCAAATAACCAAAGAAAAGGAGGACCTCAGCGTCCTAATTTCCTGTAAATTGCTACTTTCTGTAAGTTTGTTTCCAAGTCAAATACTATATATATATGTGTGTCTTAGGGAGCTTCCCCTTAGGGCTGCCAATGTTGTGAATATTTCTTCCCTTGTATTTCCTCTGTCTTGCTGTGAAAGGTATTGACCTGGGAGCTCTTAGAAACCAAAGTCCTACATCCAACAATGTACAGCAAAGAAAATGACTACACAAATTTCAGCAAATTCTTCCTGTGCTTGGGTGTCTGTTCCCATGAGGAGAGTATTTAAGTTCCTGGGCCTGTGCAATCCCTCTTTTTTTTTTTTTTCTTTTTTTTTTTTTCTTTTTTTTTCCCAAAATGGCTAATAGGTCACCTCTCTATGGAGTCTATACAGCACTTAATATAGATTACAAATCAGATGCAATGGTTTCTAGGTGGTATTGAATCACTCTGGATTTGAATATATACCCTAAACCAAAATATGACATTACTTTACCAAGTGACGTAGTCCCAATTAAGGCTGAATATAACAATACTGAAACAAGTACTGTAAAATCAGGAAGAACTACAAATAAGGAAAGTTATTTTCTTTCTTCTAATGCTGCTTTTAGGTTCTGTGGGTGGATTATTCCATGAAAGAGAGAGATTTCAGATAAGGAAGACTGAAAGAGCTGAGGGGGTGGTGAATGCATTGTTTCTTCATACTCAACTTTGATGCAACAACAACAAAAAAAAATCACCCAAATGATAAAGTGCTGAGACATTATAAATAATCTTTCATCTTCTTTGGTGGTCCACAGAGTTTATATAATTGGAAGGCTAAAACCCTTCTTTGTTGTTTCTTCCCTTTTCATTAGTACAGTAGAAGACTATAAAATTGTGCAGCCAGAAGGGGTTTAACAATTACTGAGTCAACATTTGAAAGTCTCACTCTATTTTATCATTTCATGCATGTGCTTTTTATGAGTTTTACAGCCCTGCAAGCGTTACTTAAGTAAGGTCCATTGTAATGGTGGTTCTGTAACTGCTCTTACTTTATTTTGTTTTCCCTAGTAACATGTGCCATCAGCAAGAATCACAATTCCACACACACAAAGAAATGAGAAGCTCAAGGTTACAATTTTTAGATAAGATTCAGGAGTGCTAGTTCAATTCCTAAAACTATCAGACTTGCTGTGTAGCCTTTGACAATTCACTTAAAATGTGACTCAGTTGCCCATACGGTAAGCAAGGATAATGATACTGTTGTTTTTTTTTTGTTGTTGTTTGTTTGTTTTGTGAGATTACACGGCTAAATTCACTGATGAGTGCAAAACACTTGGACAATGTGATCTATTACACAGAAAAACCTTTGTATAGAGGGACCCTCCAAGAAGAGCCAGAAATTCTCTTACAGCAATTGTAGGCATAACATGATCTGGACTGTAACATGTTTTGGACCAGACCATAAGCAGTGTGCACACAATTTTTTTTGAAGGAGTGTGGCATTAATGTGCTGGAGTAGAGCCTGAACTGCAAATAATTCATCATGTGCAGACTTCTGTGTGCAGCTGGCAATACTGCCAGTGGTTTCTGTAAGTTGTTGCAACTCTGTGTCACCCATAAGGCCCACCTTCCTCCTGTTTACCACATCTTGAAAGATGGTGGATCAAGATTTTATAACACGAACTATTCTGATGCTTATTATTGCAAGAGGCCGAGGAATTGGACAGAAGGATAAGTTCTACAAAGTCTTCATTCATATCAGATGTACAATAAGACTCTTCACTTTTTTGGGGAGCTAAGAAAAATGTCATAATTTTGAATGGATAACACCTGACACCACCAGTGTGTCTGATAATTTAGGATGTTTTTCTGTAGTAAACAGAAGTGAACTTTCATTGCCAGATCAAGTATAGCAGCTTATCTGCCCAGTACTTTAAGATTTTGTGCATATTGACCAAGGATTGTGTCTGTGTGGTTGATATTTACTGGGACTTGCTGAGAGAAGACTTCTGCCTCAGCACCACAACCTACATTAGATGATGCCACTGGACCTGCTCAATAATGTAAGATAAAAACTATCTTATGAAAACTGCCTATTTGAAAATACCACCTTTAGAGTTTATATGTGAATTCCTCCCCCACAGCAGGATGGTAAATAGCTGGACAAACTGCACTTGGAGCAAGGGAAATGGGACAGTAAAAAGGACAATAACAGGCAACCATCTGTTTCTTTTTACATGTTGACACCGAAGAGAACAAAGGTAGCAGGCACTCAGTCCATCAGTGTGTTTGTAATTCTTAGGTGCAAGAGCTGATGAGCAAGTTTCTCCTTGCAGTCCATATGTAACAGTGCTTGGCTCTCTCCAGTTTCTCTACAAACACATTTTTTTAGCCTGGCCTTTCAGTTCACTTGGAAAAAGAAAGGCAGGAATGTGGAAAGATGTGCCTGAACACTCCTCCTCTGGTTTTCTACACTGGCTGTATCTCTGCAGGCATCAAGCTTAGAGGAAAAATAATATCAGGGGAAATGGGGGTAGGGTTAGGGGAGTAGAAAACTGAAGAGTGGAGTGCTTCAGTAAGACTGCTAACCTTGAATTATGCAATCGGAAAAACATCTCTTGCCAAAATACAATTCTAACTGAGTTCAGAGTACTGTCAGTGGTTGCCAAATACCCCAGCCAAAAGGATGTCTCCAAGAGGGGGAGGAGGGGTCCACTGCCATATGCCCGGCATTCACAGCAGTCGCCCAGTCCTTCAGGAGTGGAGGCATGTGCTTGCTCTCAGGTGTACCCTCAGTGTTGTTACCCAAGCCCAACCCAAGGCAGGGGCGGCGAGGTCAAAGGGAATTAGGTAGATGTGTCAGAATGTCTTATTTTTCAGACCTTCCAAGGTTTTGATTCACATTTCTGTAGTAGTGGGAGGAGTTCTGGCAAAGATTATCAGGCTGTTCTACATATGTTTTGACTCTTCTTGTTTTATGTTTCTTCCATGAAAGAGACTGCAACCAAGTTCTTGTCATTTTTAGATCAATGTTTTGTTAAACTATGACAGCTATCCATGACAGAGAGCCAAGTAACTTTTGCAGCTGACCACAAAACTGAGTCGGACTTGCGGTGCTTAGTCATTTTATATATGTATAATTTTTTTTCCTACATGACACACTCCATGTGTGTATGTGTTTTTCTTTGTTCTTTTAAATATAATTAGAACATTGCTAGGATCTGTGTTACAGATCAATCTTCTCTAGCAGATTACTTTCTTTGATTAATGAAGTTTTAGAAACTTCTCATCACGTGCCTATTGATGAAACCTGTCTGGTTGTACTTTGGACAATTGGGTTATTGTGGAATTGCTCTCTACAGTATTGTCTTCTTTGTTTTGCCAGTTAGAATTTTTGATGATCTAGACAACAAGGCTCTCACTGTCCCTTCAGAGAGTGTCTCCTAGAGTCCAACAAAAATGACCATTAGGACAGTTTGTCTCAACATCTGCTGAAGTTCTTCTTGGAGGTTAAAGAGGAAAAAGATGTTTATAAGTTATCTATTCAGTCTTCTGGGGCGTGATCCAAAATTCAGAAATTTAGGAAAAAAAGAGTCACTTTATCTTTAACAAGAGATCCCCATGTTTCTTTGCCTGAAAGAGCAGAAATATTCCTTACTACTTTTTTCTCTTGCTTTATATAGTGTGATTTTTAGCAGGTCTCACAAGCAAGTCTTTGCAGCACTTTTCTGGGTCTGGACCAGCCTTGCCTCTTTTTCCCAGCATGATTGGGTCCAGGCTCCATTTGATGCCAATCATGCAATGATCATGAGATTAGTATTATTTTATACCTTTGTGGTGTGGGGCAAACCTGAAAAGTAGGGATTATCATTCTTGCAGCTTGTAAAACCTGAAAGCACATAAACTGAAATCAGCTGAACTCACTTCCCCCTTTCTTTCTGTGCCTGGCAAAGCAAACAGTTGTGGAGCTTGATACAGTGATTAAATAAGTTTAAGTCCAGCATAGTATGGAGAAATGTGCTGCAGCCTCCTGAATTCCAGTGCTGTATCACAGCTGCTTCATTAACATATGTTGCTGAATCCAGCATGTACGTACTCTGCCTGCTATCACTGAATGGTACCATAGCTTGCTACTGTTTACACAGCTAAACCCAACATAATGGAGTGGTGGCAGTTCTAAGAACATGTAATTTGCTATCAAATTAAGGTACTGATGATAAATAGATCCTCTTTTTGTATAACCTTGAAGCCCTTGTGTGTCTCTGTCTGAAGTTATTCAAGAGGTTCTCTGAGATGAGTCTGGGCTAGCACTGCCAACAGGTTGCCAGTTTATTTGGGGTCAGGGAGGAGCAGGTATTTTTTTCCTTTGTTTGTTTGGAGCTTCCATAAATACTTTCTCTATAAACTGAAAGGATTTCTAGGAAAGCTAGCAAGAGGTTTCTATCAAATGGAAAGCAGTAACCCATCAACTGAGCACATTCAAGCAAAACAACATGGGAGTGCTGCTTAGCCCCTTTCAGGTTTTTTATAATTTTTAAAGTGCTTTTGTACATTGGGATTGGGGAAAATCAGCTGCAGTGTATTTTGTAGGAAGAGCATAAGACAGGAAATCAGCACTCTGCTCACATAGTCGGGCTTTTGCATCCTGCCAGAGCATCACTGAGACTTCCTGTTCTCCAGTGTTGTTGCATAGGTCTAGGAAAGAGCAGTCCTTAAACTTATCTTTGCCTGATATTTTTTTAAACTTCAGTATTTTTAAGCATTAGTACAGAAGAGTACATCTGGCTGTTTTGGCATCCTCTGTTTCAAGAGCAACATTTTGCAGAAGTTCTTTTTAACTGCCACCTTAGAGAAAGGGATTGAACTATGTTATCATTCTGTGTGTTTAAGTAGCAAGGAGTAAATTAGCACTGTGCTGAAAGGGTGTTTTTCTGCTCCCCCATGTTTCAGCTGTCCAGAGAGCCACCTCCAAGCACTGCAGGTGAGCAGTGCAGCCCATGTGCTCAGTGTCACTCTGACTTCCCTTCCCTTCCCTTCCCTTCCCTTCCCTTCCCTTCCCTTCCCTTCCCTTCCCTTCCCTTCCCTTCCCTTCCCTTCCCTTCCCTTCCCTTCCCTTCCCTTCCCTTCCCTTCCCTTCCCTTCCCTTCCCTTCCCTTCCCTTCCCTTCCCTTCCCTTCCCTTCCCTTCCCTTCCCTTCCCTTCCCTTCCCTTCCCTTCCCTTCCCTTCCGTTCCCTTCCTTCTTCCATCATGACTTCACTCTCTCACTTCATCCAGCGTGGCTGTACCTCAAAATGCAAAACTTTTCACAAGATGGATAGCAGTGGAGCATCTGTAGGCTTGTTAAGTCAAACTCTGATAAATGAGCCGTACCCAGTGTGTACCTTGCAGACAGCATGCCAGAGTATTCGCTGACCTTAAGACTCAATCAGATCATGTAGGGAGAGTGTGGTTCTGAATGTGACTGCCTCTGACTTCAACAGCTGCGCTTACTGCATAAAGAAAAAGCTGTTAAGCCTGTGCCCTTTGCGCTCTCAGCTCTGTTTCTCTAAGAGGTTTATACATGATTCAAGAAAAATCTGCAACAGAATAGCTCCCCTCCCCCATGGCATACCAAACAAGAGGAGATGTTCTTTTATATTTGAGGTTGGTGGCAACATTTTTAAATGATTGCTGACATACAAATTTGTGAGCTCTATCGTTATGAAGTTGATGGCAAATAGATTTTTTGGAGGAAGAACTGTTGACTTGCATTGTGTATCTGAGATCCATTTGGAAGAGATACAAAGTCAATTTATTCCTGACGTTTTGTCTGCTGACAGGCTGCTTTGGAAATGAGAGCTAAGTTAAACCACTAAACCAAAGAGTTTAGTAAAGCTAAGTGCCTGAAAAGTTCAGGTGCTTATTTGAAGCTTCTCCAGGCTTTCTGGATCTGCTGTGCCTGGGAAATGTTACCAAAAGCCACTTGCTTGTGATAGACTGACTCTGCCACATGGGATTTTCTTGCAAAAACCAAGAGGATAATCCATCTTGCACTGTTTCAGCAGTGATATATCTGGTTATAGACAGAGCACAAAAGTGATCCATAATGAAAGTGAGTGTGAGGGGAAAGAAATTTAACCTAATGTTCCCTAAACTGTGTGAGCCTAGCCACTTGAGCAGATTAGCCTCATTTCTAAATCTCTCAAGAAAATCTTTGGAAAATGACTTACGTGAATTTGAACTGTTCTTTGAATTGCAGATGCAGGGACATCACATTGAGGGGAGTGTTTCTGTATTCATATTGTTCTCTTTTCTGTTTTCTTCTATAATACTACCCAGTGACATTATTAGGCTATACAGAATAGTTGTAAAGTCTCCGGTTGCCGTGTGAAATCTGAAAGTTTTTTTGTTTGTTGATCTTTTACAGTCTTCAGGAGTGAAACAGATCAACAAAACAGCAATCTTTCTTTCAGGAAGAAGCTCAAAAGATTTTTTTCAACTGGAGCCACTTTATTATAATTCAGCATCATGTCATTTTCGTAGCTTTGCAAAGGCACAGTGCCTAACATTTTGAAATGTTAGTATTGCTTTCCTGAAAGATTTATTTTTAAACATATGATTGTCAGGAAGATAGAATGTTTATGAGTAATATACACAGGGAAAACAAAAACAGTTGGAAAATGGAACACCTTTGTATTTGTAAAGTCCAACAATGCAGAACGAAAAGAGGTATTTTGAAGAGAACATTGGAATTAATTGCCCTGGCATGTTTTTCTGGCAATGTCTGTAGACACCACTGCAGCCTGACAGATTAATTGGCAGCACGCACTAGCCTGTTGCAATCCAGGGTTCACAGATAGTTCTGAGTATGTGAATGACGGACGGGCTGTTAGGAGGGTTGGGCAAAACTGTCTGAACAGGAACACAAACCACTGCCTAAGTATCATGTTCAGTCCAGGCTGACCCTTTCCTGAGGCCTGAATAAGTTCAATTTAAAGTTCTTGGGTTTTTCCCCCTATGGTTGCTTCCTAAAATATACCGCCTTTTAAAAAAGAAAAAGGGCAAAGTTACCCATGTCTCTGCACTTTGAGTTCAGGCTGGAAATAGAGTAAAACAATAAATATGTTGCACAAGAGCGTGTATCATCTAAACTTCCAGTCCAGCTTTGCAGTCCCAGGGACACAGGGAGCTGAAGTATTCTTCAGATGTGCATCCAATTTTATCATGCTCAGCTAAACCAATCTTTTCAACACTATGAAGTTAGCTCATCACAAGCTAATAAGCATGTTTTAAAAAAGTCTTGGTAGAGTCTGCAACCATACTGCTTCCAAAAAAAATAGTATGATGTATTCTTAAATACCTGGCTCAGTAAACTGCTGTGAATTAATTGTTATCCAGCTTCCCCATCAACCTTCTACATTACCTACAACCTTTGCGGTTACAATAGTTAATGATTTTCCTGATCCAAATCCTGCCATCTTCCCCATATAGGACAAAACATCACTGGAGACCCTGACTCAGCAGCTGGCAGTAAAACAGAGTGAAGACGGGAAGTTTAGCCACGCGATGATGGATTTCAACATGAGTGGAGATTCTGATGGTCAGTACACATGGCTTATCCTTGTTTCTAGTTTTATGTGTACATATCTTTGGGATATGGGGGACAATCCAAGTGTTTTGGAGGTCTCTGAGTAGTTAAAGGGGTTGGCAATAAGTGGCTATGGAACAAGGGAGGGAAAAATGATTCCTCATATGGTGTTTTAAGTCTGGAGGTGATTTTTAGCCTTCTCTTTTGTATGCTGTACATCTCAAGGCAGGACCAAAAATGTATTTCTGTGGTGAAAGTGAATAGAAGAAGCAAATAAATGTGGGATGCGATCATATGGTAAATCCATGAATTACAGACCTGATCATCAATGGATAGTGCACATTCTGCATCTGTGGGAATTTGTTTGGATTTGATGAAGCAGGTTTAATGTTCTTTTCTTTCTCTGCTGTTGCTTATGTTGTTATGAAGGGGTAAGCATAAAAACAGGCAGATGTGCAAGTGTTCAATTGTTAGTTAGAGATTTGCTTAAGAAGAAACACTTCATGTTGTCATACATCACACCATTGCCATCACCTTCTGTAAACAACAAAGGAAGAAAGTAAGAAGAAAATTTACATTGGTAAGTGTTGATTTTAGGTTATTAAGTAGTAAAAGATGTCTTAGGAAAGCTGTTCAATGTTTTATGTTAAAAAACAATGGGAACACTTCATCAAGTCTATACTATGTGATACTGAATCAATAGAATAACTAAAAATTAGTCGTTATACAATATACAGTATTTCCTACTGCTACAAGTAAAAGAAACACCATTAACCTGTTGTGAACACTGACTCATTTAATGTGCAGCACCTGACTTAGGTTATTGATGGCAGAAGCAGCTGTATGATGAAACATAGTTGGGAATGCTTTTCTCTTTCTTTTTAGGAAGTGCAGGAGTTTCAGAATCTAGAATTTATCGGGAATCCAGAGGACGTGGTAGTAATGAGCCCCATATCAAGCGCCCTATGAATGCATTCATGGTGTGGGCTAAAGATGAACGGAGGAAGATCCTTCAAGCCTTCCCTGACATGCACAACTCCAATATCAGCAAGATACTAGGTAAGATTGATAGAGCACTGTTCTTCCTGTAGCAAAACTCAGCACTTTTGGTGGAATAGAACTGAGCATCTGACACAACTGAGTTACTGTCTCTAGACTCTCTACTTAGCTGCTTAATGACTGGACAAGGACAGCAGCTACACAAACTTCCACCATGCTGCCCGGTGCTATACATTAACCATAACCTGACGTGCTCTCGTGACTTTGTAATTACTCAGATTGTGGTAGTGGTTTGGGTGCAAAAACGTGAACTGAATGGATAAAACTGGTTAGCTCATTTCATTAGGCTGTTGAACAAGCACAAAATGACTGCTGTTATGTATTTGTCCATGTATTTCATCTACCTAGATTCTATGGGGTAGCACACTACAGTATTTGATGTGTGCTTTAGCACTTTCTGTTCAAAGCAATGGCCACTGAGGAAAGATCCTAAAATACATTTTTATTTTATACACTAACAGTTTTAAATTATTTTTATTATGTTCCTGTTATATTAAATTTCCCTTCAGTGCATGATCTCTATCACAAGCTGCTTTTATTCTAAACATTCTGAAAAGAATTCTGAAATCAAAAAAGAAACATCAGAACTAATTTCCATATCCTTAACTCTTCACATCTCAAGCAGTTTTGTCGTGAACAACATATACCAAATTTCATGCCATAGTTTTCCAACTTTTTACTGCTTGCTCAGATTCCCAGGACCACATGCTGTCCTGAGTTATTCCTCCGTGGAATGCTGAATGATACAGAAGGTGAATAACTGAGGATTGTTGAGGCCACTGAATTACTCTTCTGCAGGGGAAAAAAAAAAAAAAATATATATATATATATATATATATATATAAAAGTGACCACGTCAGAAATGGTGCATTTTTACCAACACATACTGTGTTACAGAAACTAAACATCCATCATGCCAGTGGGTAAAAGCTTAAGCAGGGGCCCCATTTACCTGGGCTACAGGTTTGGCTAGCTTTACAAAGATGTAAGGCAATTACAATGGCACCATTAACCAGTTGCAGGGTTGGTAATATGCTGAGTTTAGTCTGGTCAGGGGTTCGAAGTTCATCCTGATTAGGGTGGTGTTATGAAAAGTTAGCAGGGGGCAAGTGGAAATGAGAAAAAATTGGTCAGAGGCAGAATGCATTGGCTATGGATGGAAGACATGATGACATTAACCCATGATTAAAAGGGTGGTACAAGATGATTAGATTAGTTATGGGAGCAGGATTAGAAGGCTAAATAGGTTATGTTGCTGGTAAAATAACCATATACTGGTTAAAAGGGATTATACTGGTTACAGGTGTATGATGTGATTAGTCTGAGGACAGGGCAGTAATAGTTTTGGTCTGTTTCTAAATTGAGAGTGGTCCTGGTTAAACCTGTTTTTAAATAATCAGCTTCAAAAATCTACAAGATCATTCTGAATGGCCCTTTTCATATAGAAAGTACAAAGAGAGCTTGATGTTTTCCCTCTTAACTGATTGTTTTGGATAACAACCTCCGACAGCACGCTGCTAATTCATTCTGCTTAAAACAGGCGCTTGAGCTGGGCTGACATTTTACGCAGTCTCTGGGGATCCTGGTTGACATTTTAAAGGGCTTCTAAGCATTTTATAATACCCTAAAATCTGGTTTTAATAAGCCATTCTGCTGAAATTGTTAACATAAGGAATCACCTTTTACTATTTGGCGCTAGATCAGGGAGATATGGGGACATCTTTTTCTGATTAGATATACAGTAGTTGGAGTAAAATGTGCAAATTCATTACAGATCCTGTTGAGGTGACAGACAGTATAGCTGACTCCAAACTCTTTACTGTTTTGCTGCCAGATATGGGGAAAAGCAAGGTTTAAAGCAGGAAGAGATGATGCTTCTATTTCTTTCCAGCATCACATTTGATTTTTTCTATTCCTCCTCTGCAAAAGAGAGGGATGCCCTGATGCCTTCTTTCCTGACAGGAACGTTGCAAAGGTCTCCCCTCAATTGCAGAAGACCAACCTTTTGAAGTCAGCAGGGAGCTCTCTGTTAACTGACATAGGGTGAGCAGCCAGAAACTTACAGTTCAGCCTGTATTAGGGGCTCTTTATTAGAAATCCACAATTTTTCCTTACCATTTTTTAGCAGTGCTGCTGCACATTGAGGTCAGAGAGCTCATTGTCACTAAGAGTGGCTTAGATGGAATTGTCACCCATCAAGGGTCATTTTTGTAGTAAAATGAGAGGAGATGCCCTTCCCAGCACTAGCATTCTCTAGGGATTATGTTTGACACTGTGGTATTATGTTTTGAGCATAAAAATTAGATACATGGATTTGTCACTAAATTCATCTGTGCATACGTTTGTCATCCATCTGTTCATTGCAACTTAAATTTGTGGATAATGATTTTTTTTAGTAAATTGTTAAAAAAAGTGCTAAAGTGGGTCTGCTGGACCCTATCAATTTAATAATGCATTGTTTAGATATTTTTGTAAATATTTTAATTAATTTCACTGAGAAATTTGCATAAGGAGATTAAGAAAAGAAGTTAGACAGTACCTTCAGAAATTCTCTCACAGATGCATATGTGTGTGAATACATGCGTATATGCATACCTATACATTATATATGTGCTTGTGTGTGTGCAAGTATTTTTTTAAACACAAAAGCAGCCCGATGCAGATACCCAGATTGAAAGATACCAGTCCTGTGGACTAAAAATTAGGAAGTATTATAAAGAGCAGAAGATTCTCGACAGAGGCCTGGCTCAAAATCAATGGTCAGCAGAGCTGTGAACCCCACTGAGAGCACATGTGTGTGCACCCGAGCACAAGTGCATGTGCATTGGTAGGTGCATGGCTGTCTGTAGCTGCCGGTGCTGGACTCAGATATCTGGCTGTCCTCATCGGCCCTGTACAAGCTTCACGTTGTCACAGTTCTAAACTGTCCTAGCTCATGTTGGGGGCAGGAGCCACGTTTGGTGCTGCAATGTCTAGTAATTTCAGCATTTATTTTCTAATCACTTCAGCCAGCAGATCGGGGAGAGCTGTGTGAGAATCCTGCCTGTCATTATGTATGCATACAGGGAGGGGATGGGCTCATGTTTTTGTAGTCACGGAGAAAAGCCTTGCATACTTGACCCACTCAAAGCTTTCAAACACAGATGGTAAGCAGAAAGCTCACCAAAGAGTGTAAATCTTTCCTTAAAAAAAAAAAAAAAAATCAAGATTTTTCAATTACACCTTATTTGGGCTCGGGTTTACACTAGGCATAGGTACCCATGTCTGCATGCATGTGTTTATTGACATAAAAAATAATCGCAGATAAAGGTATTGCAAATATTTTTTGTCCAAACACAAGCGATTTTCAACCAGTTTTAGTATGCTGATTATTGATACTCACTCTTAACGTAGCCTGCCTGCACATGCAAATGTCAGGATCAGAATAGTATGTTCTTCAGAATTTCCAAAGTTCATATTTAAGACCAGTTAGAGAACTGCTTGGATTTTGTATATTAGTAAGAAAATAAATGAAAATGCTAAAATGTAAAAAAAATAGGATTTATCGTCAGAAAATATGCCCATTTTCAGAATTTATTTTGACAGCACTGTTTGTTTAATTATTTATGATAGTTCAAAACATACTAGTAAATTATATTTAGTGTATTTTGCAAAAACAATATAGTCATAGTAAGAGTAGGTATCACTGCAGAAGGCAGCTATTAAAAATTTGCTAGGAAGAGAGGTGAGACTGCCAGGATTTTTGTTGCATTGAGTTTGCAGCTTAGGAAGGAAAAACATAACAAATGACATTTATGTATAAATATTATATGTGTAACTCGATGTACAAATATTATGTATCAAAATTTCAGTTTTTATGGCCCTGATCCTGCAAAGACTTGTGTTTGCCTAACTGCATCCACTATTTACAGATCTTTTCAGATGAGGGGGTAGGAATCTGCCTGTTTAGGTCGTCGAGTAGGATTGCAGCAACATAAGACAGTGGAAGAGGAATTGTGCTGAGACAGAACATTTTCATGAAAAGTTTGCAAAAAATGATTTCAATTTCTACCTTTCTATGTGTTGCTCTCAGAACATACGTGACTATTACTCAGTCCCTGAGCTGCAGGTCCCTTCACAGCATGTAAAACAAATGTCAAGATTTGTTTAAAGTCGGTGAGGTTTTCAGCTTTGCTATTCATAAATAAAAACTGTTTCATCAGTAGGAAATGGGGCTGGGGTGTTTTTTTAAGCCACCAGGACTTGTTTGTGGTTAGAGGACTCTAGATTTAGACAAAATTTCATTATTTTCTTCATACACTAAAAAGCCAATGTGCTGTTGTCTAAGAGGTAGAATTTGGAAGTAGACCTACATCTTCCTGTGAGAGCTGTATAAGCTTTACCCTGAATTTTTGACATCATTCAACACAAGCCCTATCTATGTTTCCATCTTGCACACTAAGCCAGCATTAGTAGGTGTTCAGTGTCTTGGCAGTCTCCACATGTTTATCACTATGTCATTTAGCCTGAAATCTTGGAGGCACTACAAGTGGGAAGCTGGTGTCACTTTTTCTAGTCACTCCCTCTGCCAGAAAAAGCATGGGATAATTTCCCTGCAGGAGACAAAGCTGCTGACCACGATTCTGTAGGCAGAGTTTTGCTACCCTGTCTTAACACAGAGCCATGTCAGGGATGCTTGTGCTGAGCTACCAAGTCTGTTTGGCATATGAAGCACCACGCAGGAGTTTCAGATCAAATCTTAGAAACAATCCATTCATGCTGATATGATGCTACGCCTAAGCTAATAACAATTAGCAGAAGCATTGAACTGTCTCCCATTCCAGAACTAGCTGGAGGATTTCTCCATCTTATAAGTGAAAAAAAATGATGTTTTTGACTCCACAGTAATGTTTGCTATAAAAAGGTTGTCCATTGTTGCACCACTGAATAAGGACAGCATGATTTCCAATCACTTGTCTGTCATTGTGAGGCAAAGTTGGGTAACCCTTAGCACCAGAAGCCCAAACTGCAGCTTGGACCAAAGATTCAAAGAGCACTGGGGAAAATGGTGTCAATAATCAGAAGGGGCTTTTCTGGAGGGAAGCAAACTATTTTCTCGGCCAGGAAGGGATAACTCTGTGGTGAAAGTCTTGGGTACACAGTGAGCTAAGACCAGCCTGAGTAATAGCATGAGCTAAGTACAGCATGAATAACCATAAAAAATGAAGACAAAGAGGAAGTCAAGTATGACATATGATATTATGGGCCAATTAAATTGAGAAACTGTTCAAACTTTTTTTTTTTTTTTTTTTTTTTTTTTTTTTTTTTTTTTTTCTCCCATTGGGAAAATGGACTATTTTCCAATAAAGTTTTCCTTCTAGGCCACATGTTTCACGGCTTGGACCATTCCCGTTCTTTTGAAATGTATCATACCCTGAAGCATTTATATAGTCCATGGAAAAATAAAATAGGTTAACTAACTCAAGAAACTTTTCTTTCTGCTTCCATGCTATATCCTTTAAACAATATTAGTTTATAAATTTCAGGAGGTATTTGAAAAAAAAAAAAAAAAGAAAAAGAAGTCTTTATTTCCCTAGTTCAAATATCCACATTAGCATAGGAAGAAAAACCAGCCTGGTCAGAAACCAGCCTGCCAGCAATCAAGCTATACTGCAGCTCCATGGAGAGGTGTGCCGGTATTCCAGTGCTCTTCCCTTCATGACACATACTAAATTCTTTGTTAAGTTGGAGCTGGCAGTGCTCACTAGGACTTGGTCTTGGAGTTAACACCCCACTGAGACATATGGGATAACTTACAGCTGTTAGAGTCATTGCTTCAGGATCTTTGCAGGCTCCTGTACCCAGCAGCATCCCATCTATGATCAATTCATGTTCTGCTGTTCATGTACGTGGCAACTAGAAAGATAAGTTATTTATAATGAAAGACTAAGCTGTAGACGTGCATATCCAGAGTTTATTCCTGATCCAGCTATGGTGAAACACAGCAATCGGATCGCAGCAACTGGGATTACTGCCTCATCTAGAAGAGGAGGTGAAAACAAGACCATGGTCAAAGGAAGGTCTCAGTAGAGTAGGCTTGATGTACCTGAGGGTTCTCTGACTATTCCACTAAAATACACAGCCTAGCTTTCTCAAAAGTGTCAGGGTCTGCTCATTATCAGGATGTTATTCTTATTGATCATCTGAAAAACATCATCATCTAGAAAAGTTTCAGTAAAATAGTGAGTGAAAGCTTTGAGTACCATCTCTGTCTGCCTCATGGCCATACTCAAGAGGTTTACCAGTGAAATGCAAACAAGACCTGACCCTTGTCTAGAAGCTATGACAGATTCCCAGCCCAAAGCGATATGACTGTCAGTATCTTGTTCCAAGTGACCTACTTGCTTCTCTGCCTTTTAGTGCTTGTGGATGAGTAGAACCTCATTTCTTGTTCTTTCTTTTTTTTTTTTTTTTTTTTTTTTTTTTTTTTTGTGTGTGTGTGTGTGACAGGATCTCGCTGGAAAGCTATGACAAACCTAGAGAAGCAGCCATACTATGAGGAACAGGCCCGACTCAGCAAACAGCACCTGGAGAAATACCCAGACTACAAATACAAGCCAAGGCCGAAGCGTACCTGCCTTGTAGATGGCAAAAAATTACGCATTGGCGAGTACAAGGCTATAATGCGCAACAGACGCCAGGAGATGAGGCAGTATTTTAATGTTGGGTATGGGACCTTTAAAAACTAACACTCATTTCAGCAAATATATATATATATATTTCAGGGAGAATTCTTAATTCACTGTGGTAAATGTTATATTTTATTGGCAAGAACATTATATATTGCTAACGGAATGTGAAGCTTATACTTTAAAACAATGTGTTCCAGGAGGAAGTTAGGCAGCTAGGGATTTTTTGTTGGCTCTCCTGTATGTTCATCTTACAGTTTCAGCCAACTGTCTCCTTTCCACTCTGATCATGCAAAAGAAGAAAAAAAAAAACTTAAGATTTTCCAATGAAATCTAAGTCTTCTAATAAAGTCTTATAAGCACTACTTTATTATTGGACCTCAGACACAGTATCTGAATGGATCTATGGTAGTATCTATTAGTCCAAAAGCCAAAAATACTAGTTTGCATTCAGTATGATCTATTGCAAGTGGTCTGTAAAAGGAATGCTGAACGTATTGAACTTGAGCTGGAATATGGACTTGAATATCAGGCGTGAAGTTATCTCCATTGTTCATCACGATGGCATTTGTCATATTAGGGAGTGTCTTCCAATTCGCTAAGCTAAATGCTTTGTGTTGAGTATAAATTTGAAGACTGGTTCAAGTAAACTCTTAATAGATCAGCTTGATATGATTAAACTAAAATCTGCCTGGAAAACTCACATGTCTTTTCTCTCTGGAAATTCTACTTGGTTTTGATTACTGTAGATTGAAAGGATCAGAAGTAATCAAATATTCTGCAGTATTTCTGTATTCACTCCAGAAAATTAAAGTCCACGTATTGGTCTAAAAAAAATAAATAAATAAAAAGCAAAAATGGCAACAGAATCAAGCATCAGAAATAATGGAATTTGTGTTCTGTTTCATCTCAGGCTGAATTTGGAATCACTTTAATATGAACTGAACTGAGCTGCACATCTCTTTAGTTAACAGCTAGAAGTAGCAATAAAGGAGAGAATATCTGTCCAGCAACTGTTAAGTGTCATCAGACTGTGTTTTAAACAGCTACAGTGTGCATTGTTATAATAAGCTGCTCAGCAGAGAAATTTGAGCTGCTTAACCTTGTGGCGCTGGCAGGTCCAGTGATCCCAATGGTAAGCACCGAAACAAACACAGGGAAGTCAGCCAACATTTGGCATCAAGAGATTAAAAAAAGAGGAGGGGGGCCCTCTGGAAAAAGAATAGGTGGCAACAGAGCCCCCAAAACACTGCTTATCTGGTTAACATGCATGCTTCATCATGGGAAAAAAATTAACCTTGTAACGCTCTGCATATTATTTAGCTTTCCAAACAAGGCTGACATTGAAATCAAGACATTTCTGGAGATAATTTGCACAGGGGCATCAGAGCACAGAACCTGGTGTGAAATCTTCATAGAAGTTACTGACAAAGTGGCCAGTGACCGCAGTGGGATCAGTGTTTGATGCTGGGAGTCCCAGCACTGCAGTTGCATTCCTGGTTTTGGTTCCCCATCTGCTGCATCACCCTGCATGGATCATATAGGGCTAAACTTCCAAACACAAATGCAGCTCCTGCTCAGGCACCAAAGAAAATGATGGGGTTTTCTAAGAGCTCTTGTTGTGCCGGCTGCTACCTGGACATACGGAAAACCTGCCTGAAAGCCTCAGAGTGGGAAGGATTGGGCATTTTTTGCAACTCTTGTACTTAATGCTTTTAGGTCTTACTGTCCTCATCTTTAATGGTGATATGGTAAGCTCACCTGATCCTCTGGAGTGGACATCCTATAGAAGTGGAAAAATACTATTCTTAAATTATTTAATATTTGGAAAGCACTCTGAAAAGCACCATTTAAGTGCAAAGTATTCCTATTGTTAAATATTAAAAGCAATTTAAGTGTTCTGAATCTTGTTACGGAAATGCTGACTCCAGAAAAACAAAGCCTTCCTACTGAATTAAGAATAAAATGCAAATTAGACCTGCTCCCTACTTTAAGAGCCACGTCTTCAGCTGAGACAACTTATACTTTTTTCAGAAAGAAGGAAATAATGATTGTACTGACAGTGGCCTCGCTTGAATGGCAGGCAGGAAGTATCTGAAAATGCAGCTAGCAATTCCAAACAAATGTAAAGCTCTTTGGCAGAGGAAGGTCTTTCAGGATCACTGTACTGTGCAGGGCTTACTGTACAGTCAGGGCACAGCCAGGCAGGGAAACAGGGGAGGGTTTCATTCTTAATTACGAATGTTCATCTCAAGAGACTCTGCCCTGTCTCCTGTGGCAAGGCTTTTCAGTGCAGATGGACACACCGCTGATGACATTACAATGTGCAGCATGTACTGAAGAGTATTACTGCAATGGAATTACTTCATGCAGCAAGGAAACAAAAGGAGCATGAATTTTAAACCTCTAGGCTTGTTGGGACCCTGAAGCTTCTCAGGGAAATAAACACTGGTATAACGCAGCTAGTGTTCTTGATGCAAAGGGAATTTCTATGGCCTGGAATAATTCGTCTTTCATTACTGCAGACAGGTTTCCAAGGCTTAGACGCTGTATAAAAGCATCCTATAGAGGATTTTCTGAAATGCTCATGTAGCTTGCTTGCTTTTTATTTATGTTTAAATAATACATGCTTCCGTTTTAAGTCTGGCTTTTCCCAATTTTGATCCACCCTGCTTCAAAGGTTCTGCTTTTCACAAGTGCCACTCACTGTGGAAACTATCACCTTCCAGTGGGAGGCCTGTAGTGATCATCCTGTAAGCTCATGTTGGCCACAGAAAACCCACTGTTCCTCTCCCTAACAATGGCCAGGTCTCTGAATGAGTGTGGAGCAAACACTGCCTCATCAGTGAGAACTGTCAGGCTTTCTCCTGATCCACTGGTACTTCCCTACAGCATCTCCCCTTTCCTGTGTAAACTACCTAGCCCTCACTTCATTTTTCCTGTTGGCAATGTGTTACTTTTATTTCTAGTCCTGTCAGTGTCTTACTATGATGAGCTAAGAGGAGGATTTTCAGAATACAAGTTTTCATTAAGTTGGGCCACAATTGAAAGGGTGCTTGCTTTTGTCTGGCAGCTTAGGGGACACAGTTGACTCAGTGAAGTCGCATCACAGGTAGGCAAGCTGAAGCTGTGTAGTTCAGGTACAGCTACAGATGTTTACAAAAGTTGGGTTTCTTTAGCGGTGAAGTTGGTTTGGGCTTGCTGTTCATTTCAAGAGCATCAGTCGCTGAATCTGGAATACTGATAGAAGGGTTGTCATGCATGGGCCAACCAGGAGCTCCCTCTGCATCCCCAAGAGCATGTGCTATGGGCTTACTATCATACTTAGGACCCTCTGTTCCTTCCAGTATTCCAATGTTCTTTTACTTTTTCTCCATGGCAGGCAACAAGCACAGATTCCCATTGCCACCGCAGGCGTAGTTTACCCAGGAGCCATTGCCATGGCAGGAATGCCTTCCCCACACCTGCCCTCCGAGCACTCGAGCGTCTCAAGCAGCCCGGAGCCCGGGATGCCCGTCATCCAGAGCACTTATGGCATCAAAGGTGAGGAGCCTCACATCAAGGAAGAGATGCAGACCGAGGACGTCAATGGAGAAATCTACGATGAGTATGATGAGGAAGAGGATGACCCCGATGTTGACTATGGCAGTGACAGTGAAAATCACATCGCGGGGCAAGCCAACTGATCAGGGTCCAAATATCATGTGACCTACAGGACTTCAAGGAGAAAAGAAAAAATAAATAAAGCCCCATCTGGTTTATCCTTGCCAGTGGCCAAGCACATTAACTTTCTCATACACTGACTGTTACTTTAACTGTTAGTCTTAACTAGTTGGGACATCAGCTGACTAATAGACATCAGCCTGCATCAGAAGAAAAAAGGCTCAGAAGAAAGGAAACAAAGACAACGACGACAACAACAACAGAATGATATAAGCTATGGGTAAAATAATGCCAGTAATTCAGCTGCTATACCCAAGCACTGAAGTCTTACCCGTCGACCTTTTATTATTATTATTTTTTTTTTCAAATAAACTTTATGGCTGTTTGTTCTACAATGTTCTAGAAATTCTCACTCAGGTACACAGTGCCAACAAGTGGCTTGTGAATGTGTTTTGTTGTTTTGTGCTACAGTTTAAAGAGAAATAATTTTTTTTTTTTTGGTAATGCACCTGACAGGAAAGAAAAAAAGACAAAATTCCTTTTCCCCTTCTGTCTCCTCCTCCTCCTCCCTGGCATGTCTGGGTCAGAAGCGTGTGTGTGTGTGTGAGTGTATGGGCATGCGTGGCTGGCAAGGAAGGAAGTGGGGAGCCTGTTTCTGTTAACCCCAACAAGCAATTATTTCCTTTCAAGAGAGGACTTCTCTTCATCAGTTGCACACCATACTGAGTCTTTGAGCAAGTGCCAAATTTGTACTACAGCGCTGAACTAGTCCAATTGCTTTTTTTTGTTTGATCTCTGTTTTTGTTTTTCTTGGTTTCCTTTTGCTTCCTGCTCTGTCTCAAGTTAGGACAGTGTTGTATCTTAGACAATCCCTTGAAGAACCTGATATACCAGCAGCTGGTGAGATTAGACATATATTTTTGGGTTTGGTTTTGGTTTTCAAAGGAAACTGTAGGTGCCATTCTCAGGTGAAAAAAGAGAGAGAGAGAGAGAGAGAGACATAAGAAATTTAGAGAAAAAATATTTTATGATCTTGGATTTTCATGTGTGCGTGTTTATGGTACTAATAAGAATAATATTGGACTATTGTGAGTAAAAAGCATGTTCCAGAATGAAATCCTGCACCCTCCAAAGGACTTGGTCTGTAAGGAGCCTTCCATTTACACTTCAAGTGGCAGCATATAGAACATAAAAAAGGATTGTCCAAAACAGGATTCGTTCAGCACAGGACAGGCAGCTGGAAATGTTAATTCGTTGCTGAGCATAATTAGGTTACCATGATGTCCAGTTTTAATGAACTTGTACCTACAGTGTTATTGAACACTGATCTCCAATTCAAAAGGCAGTTGTGTTTATTTTTTAACTGGCATTTTTTCTCCTTTGCACTTGCAGAAATCCATTTTTATCAGTAGGATGTTTGTGTAGGAAGAAAGACTAATAGCTATGAAGAACTTTTCATATTCAGAAAACGCATTTAAGAACCCCAGCTTTTGCAGTGCTAAGTTTCCCTCGCTGCTCCCTCTCACAAGTAGAGAAGTTTTCTCCTGGGCTGTAATACTTCCAGTGTTGTTTTAGAGCCCTTAGAGACATTGCTTGTGCAGCTTTGCCTTCCTTGGGTAACAGCAACTGGATGAGGGAGGCAGATTTACACAAGCGTAATGCCAAGCAGAAGTTAGTTAGCCTACTGTAATCTCAATAAGGTAACTGAATGTTACACTTTATT